>NC_069118.1:48823097-49423097 GCF_025612915.1 Magallana angulata
GTATAACATATGAATAAGATAAAATACATTATTATTTCTAGTTCTAAAATGTCAGGGGTGTCTCCAAGGGGGCATAATCTTACAATACAATTTTACGCGCAATGACACAAAGAGCAAAAATAAATTAAACGGTTTAGGGATGAGGATCTCAGATCTCAGAAGTTAACAAAATATACAGTGTATCATATCATTTCCTATTTCATAGGGGCGGGGGGGGGGGGGGGGGGGGGGGGGGTTAAAGACAACACCTGGGGGTCATTAATGTACTTTACACCAGTTGATGCATCATAATGACTTTAGAAGATATTTTGTATTTCCTGTTTCGTGGGGTCAGAACAGTCCCATAAGGTCATGACCTACATTGTATTTGATGCATTATAATACATTAAGAAAGAAATACTCCTTCCTTCCTATTATTACTCATATAAAAATATAAGTGTCTACACTTACTTACATATGTAATACACAAATTTAATAAGAAATTGTTTATACAGGGTCAATATGGGGGTCAACTCAACAGTGCATGCAGTCTGACAAATGAAAAAAATAACTTTTGCAACTAAAATGACAGAAACTTTACAAATGCGATAGGATAGTTAACGATGATAAGCTTATTTAAATATTAAAAGATGATGATACAGTATGCTGTCAAAGGGAGATTACATTAGAAAGTGAAAGTAGAACTTATATACATGTGTATGTATGCTGGCAGGAATCCCATGCTTGGCTTCTTATTATATTGTGCTACTGCTACTACATGTGTTATGCTTACCTAAATTGGTCAACATCATAATGATAATCCAATTAAAACACAATAATGAATTCCTTTAGCTGATCTTAACTACCGTAATCCTTTTCTGCATACGGAAAACACAGACATGTATGTATGGGGTGTTGCTAAAACGCGGAACGGAAAACGGAACGGAATGGAAAATATCATCACGTTTATCGCTTAAAAAGGGTATAGGACTGGCCAGAAACGATTTACTTTGTATCTTTACACTGGCGTCGGAAGCAAATTGAAAGTGGGGGGGCTAGACTCATCCTCTGAAAATATTGAGTAAAAAAAGTAATTCCCAAAATCTTGGAAATCCTAATCCGTGGGGGGGGGGGGGGGGGGGGGGGGGGGGGGGGGGGGGGGGGGATACCTATACTTCCCGTAAAACAAAAACAAAAATACTTACCCAACAATTTTTTTTTCCAAAATCAAGAAATTCCTAATCCGTGGGGGGGGGGGGGGGGGGGGGGGGGGGGGTAGATGCTTTTCAATCTTTCAAGGTAAATTTAGAAACAATAATCTTTCCTGCGAGAAAAAGTGGGGGGTTGAACCCTCTATTATGCTATGTTTCTAATGGTAAGGTCATAAATTTGCAAAAAAAGTGGGGGGGGGGGGGGGCGTATTCATTCGGCTTAATAGTTGAGTACGAAACGGAAAAATCAAATGTATACGAATTGTGAAACATTAACATGATTTAAACGAGCAAATTAGCTATAACTTTTTACTTATTTCTCTTATATGGTATTGCTGGCATATTAGCGTAACGTACGCAGTTAGTGAAAGCGTTTTATGCGTGTTTTGAGTATTTTTATATTATTTTCAAATATGATGTCATGTATATATTTACATCAAAATTGAATTTTCGGGTTGTTCTAGACGATCCTTTTATCATACAGACGATACAGTATCATTGAGATGGAAGAAAAAAAACCGTAGGACTGACGACATTAAAAATTAAAATACAGTAAACATTAAAATACCCGGTAATTTGTGAAACTAGTAATTTGTGAAACTAGTATTTTTAGCAATGCAATTTTGTTTACGTTTGCATTACAAAGCATGCAGTTGTTTATTCCAGCAGCTATATACCATATGATCCGAATAGAGAGCTCTAGACGTTGCCTGGTTTGATTTTCCGATTATATATTGGGACTTTAGTCTGTCGATCCCAAAATATTCATGCGGCACATTTGGACGATTTATAATGGAAAATGTTGACATCTTTTCTCCATTTGGAAGTCACTCAGAAGACCTTGCACAATTTTTCAACACTATCATCCGTGTCTGTTAAAATGCAAACCCCGTAGACTTCTTTATTTTTAGCCGTGTATTTATACCAGCTGATAAGCTAGAGAGGACGTTTAAAGAAAGAATAATGAGAATGTTTAATGCTTCTAAAAGAGAATCGCTTGAACCCTGAGGTATATATAAATATACAGCAAAAAGTGAATCGAGGATATTTGGGACAGAATATAGTGGTCAATGCATGTACTGTTAATTTTGAGGAAATAAATATTCTTGAATAAATAATCTAATATTGCTAATCTTTCCAAAAAATTAAAAAGGTACATAAAGTATATCGTTTTTAGCATACTTAACAAATCTAAGAGGTAAATAACATTAGATAAGATTTTCCGTTTTCCTTCCGTTCTGTTTTCCATTCCGCGTTTTAGCAACACCCATGTATGTATACACGTGAACCCATCTAATCGAAGAGCTGGGTAAAACTAGTACCCGCTAATGAGACATGCAAACCTGTGTTGTGTACCTGCATATTGTGATGTACATGTATACTTCCTATTGAGATAAACAATAAAGTATGTTGAATATTGATTAAATATTTACCCCCAAATAATGTTACCTAACATTGAAGCGCAATGGGTTAGAGCGTTTACATGTCTGTAAGAGCATTGGGGTCCAAGGTGTATTTTTGGTAATTTACGAATTTTCATGGGGAGGGGGTCTGGACCCCTCACTCCACCCCTTCTCTAAATCTGTGCACACGATGATGTTCATGTAGGCACACAGAAGCAAATCTAAACCCGGCAACCGCCACGGGGGAGGGGGCATAATTTAATTTTTAATTTTGTTTGTAATAATTATATAGACCATTATACTTCCTATGACATAAAATGTTAAGATTATTGATTAACTGAAAATTCACTGCAAACAGTTCTACCCAAATTGCACATAAAGTGCTGCTCATGTCACGATGTGTATTATCATATGGGCAGGGATCTCATCCTTCAGTTATGAAAATTATAATTTTTAAATGTATTACCGGAGTTTGCATGGAGCCTTCATTTTTAATTAAACTGGTACAAAACAGTGTTATTTAGGGGCAAACACATGGTGCGGGTATTACTGTCTAATGACAGCATCTAGTTATGTTTGCATTTTGTTTTTTGTGCGTATATGTGTATATACTTGTAATTTTTTTTAGGGGGGATAGGTAAAATTATTGACTACCTTATAATTTTATATAGCAAAATAAATCAAAATAAATGCGACAGCTTCCTTTAACTAACTGAGACGGCGCGCACGGTGTTGGTGTTATTTTCGGTAACGTCAAAAAAAAATTCAACAACTTCATTTTCACTCATAACGCAATGATACATTTCATTATGCATTGCATACAAATAAATAAAATAATAAGAACTTTGAACTAATTTTTTCGACATATAACACATTTCTTATTTCAAAAATGTTATTTAATAATATCATTATAATATGTAAAAACAATTCTGAAGTTCGCAATGTTAAATTGTTTCAATTTTGTTCAGTGCGGCAATATCAATGTTCAAAAGCACACAATTCGCTCACAGCTTGCAATGTTAATGTTGTTAAATAATCTGAAATAACAGTAATTGTCAGGAATAGCACCTGATATTACAAATGATATAGAAATCTTAAACTGATTGTAAGGTACAATCGCCAGTTTACGTTTAATTTTTTATGAAAGAAATCATGCATTGCTGTTTTGCCTAAACTGTTACTGAGATTGCGTTGCTCAGAATTGCCCTCAATGCAATATTTGCTTTTACAACAGGATTTGGCATCTATTTTATTTTTTCATTTTTATACGTATTTTTCGTTATATTTATTTTTTTTAAATATATTTTCTGCTACCTTTTTCACAAGATAATGTGTAGGTACATGTACTAATAATTTTCACTTAAACTGTACCCGTGACAGATAATATTGACATCGTTTTATTTGAAAATCAATTATCTTGTGTATATGGCATCAAACCGATTGGGAGAAAAGGCACATTTCTAACTATGATGCATTTTTGCGAATGTTTTGCGCCACTTTTGGGGAGAAAAGGCACATTTCTTACTATGATTCATTTTTGCGAATGTTTTGCGCCACTTTTTAAAAAGAAATGTCTAAATTATTGCTATTGTAATTTATATGTTTTTAAGTGTGACTTTTAATGTTGACATTTTTATATATCTCTATTAACAAAATTTGCTGACACGTGTGTTTTTCTCCAATGGTTATACAACCTATGAAAATACGCATTCTAATACAATGATTTTTATTATCATGAAATATAGCCAAGAAATTTTTTAAATGAAAATAATATTTGACTGTGAAATATCTCTCTTGTGACACGTGTCAATTTAACAGTTTTTCAATTGAATATATTTGATATGTTATTATACAAGTTTACAGTACAGTATTCAGTTTGAAATATTTCAAAAAAGATAAGAATCTTTTTAAAAAAAGTTTTGGTGGTATCGAACCCACAAACAAAAAACCCAAGTTTTATTAAGTCAACAAATGTCTATTTCTCTAACCACTGGGCCATTTCATTCACAACAAAGTGCGGTGTTCAAATGCTATATGAGACGTTGGCCACGAATTTACGGACTTGTATTATTTTTCTAAAACGTTCAATTGTAGGGCCACAAAATGACATTTTTAAAGTTTAGTGGGTCACCTCTCCACATTTTTGTTGATTAAAAACGGTTTAAATTCCATTAAACTGCATTTAGACTATGACAAAAATACGGAGCTCATTCCCACTCTACGAAAGAAAATGCATTAAAGTTATACAATTGACACTATTTGGAGGTTTGGACACGCATACGCCAGTTTGAATCAACCTATTGGAAGTATCTAAAATATTTAAGGGTTACAAACAGATGTTACGTTAATTATACATTGTTTTTAATTTATTTTTTCTAAAAAGTATAAGATTTAATGATATTTTAATTTTGAAGTATCTAATTATTCCTCATATGGGCATTTTACACGCCTATTGTACCCATTTTCTTTTTAAAAGATATTATTTTTAAAAAAAACTTCAATAGATCAGTCAAAGTTCCTGTATCACAATTTATATTCTGGTACCTACATGTATCTACATGGCATTTTTAGAAAAATTTCAAGTTTATTACATGCATATGCTTTATTTAAGTCACATACATTCGAACAAATAAAATTACAAGTGTCCCAATGTCTTGATCTAATACCGTGCGCGCCGTAAAAGGACATTTTAACACCAACACCGTGCGAAAAGAATGACAATATTTCTCTTTTCAGATGGCATTATCTGAATCCCAAATACCACCCGACGCCCAGCATTATTTGGTGTGTGGCACTGAAGACTGTGAGAAAAACTGCCAATTTTACTGCAATGACTGTCACCAACCAATGTGTGAACAATGCAGAGATGAACATCAGAAGAATCGAGAAACCAAGAACCATGAAGTAGTCCCTTATAAACAACGAAAACGACCGCTTCCTGTAGTGAAATGCAATATCCACCCCACAAAAGAAATAGATCTTCTCTGTAAGGAATGCCAGATTCCCATTTGTTCTAAATGCACAGGCACCAAAGAACACCGCGGCCATTTGTTTACCAACCTAGAAATAGTCTTTGATGAAAAGGTTTCGATATATAACGAGGAAATTGCCAACATTAGAAGCTATTTTGAGCCTACTTCTCAAGATCTAAAAAAAATAATTGCTGAAGATGTCACAGAAATTAGGAAGATCATTGCAGGTATTAGAACATCCATAAAGGCTGAAGCTGAGTCTGTGAAAAACCTGGTAGATGCAGTCACATCAGATAAAATAGAACAAGTCGACAAAATAGAACAGTCATTATTACAAACATTAAACAGACAAAACCAAGAAATCGATGATTACATCAACTCTCTAAATGATTTAATCAAAACATATTATGGTTACTTATCTCCCTCAAACATAGAACAATTAACATTTGCCCTCAAATCAGAAAGCTTGATTATACGACCCATACCACAGACATCCAAACCAGTCCCACCTGTATTTACTGCTGGTCAATACAGCAAGGAGGATGTCGCCAAATTAATGGGTAGAATAACTGTACCCAACACTAAGCCAGAGAACAGAAAAATAAAACCAATGGAGACTAACTCTACACAGATGAAACCTACAGGGAAACAGAGAAAACAAGACAGAGAGAAATCTGACGTGAAACAAACACTGTCTCTGTCTTCCTCTGTCACCAAGGTCAGGGAGTACACAGTACCAGGTGTTGATGGTGTATTTCATATATCACTGGGTAAATCAGCCAGAATCTGGGTCAGTGATATACATGGTAACCTTGTCCAAACAGATCTACAGGGGAATCAGCTACAGAAGATACAAACCAGTGGTATAGACGAAGGCTACCACACAGTCACACAGGGCGGGAATTTGATCTATACAGACAGAGACAACAAAGTCATCAATAGGATAACACCGGATAATACAATCACTGAATTCATTAAAACAGGAGACTGGAAACCACTCAGCATACACTCCTCCCACATCAACGGGGACTTACTGGTGGGGATGTTTGGTAAAGTCACCAGGTACAACAAGACAGGGACAGAAATACAGAACATACAGAGAGACAACAAAGGACAGAGACTGTATGGTTTACCACTCTACATCACAGAAAATATCAATGGTGATGTCTGTGTATCAGACTATAACAATGCTGTAGTGGTGGTGGATAAATCAGGACAATATAGGTTTTTCTACACAGGTCAGGGGTCAGGGTTTATTCCCTATGGAATATGTACTGATGTACTCGGTCACATCCTGGTGTGTGATAGTATCAGTAAAACAGTTCATCTTCTGGATCAGGACGGTCAGTTCCTGTCTCTACTACTCACAGAACAACAAGGGGTATTTGGTGCCCGTAGTGTGTGTGTGGATGATGAGAACAATCTCTGGGTGGGACAATGTAAAACCAACACAGTGACAGTGTACAAGTATCTACAGTGATCATTACATGACTGTATATATATATATCCATACATCAAGTGTACTACGTATATATCGTGAGACAATATAACTGATATCTACATGTACAATATTTATTATATTACGTCAAACTATCCATGTATATAGAGGATATCTATATTGTGTGATTTTATATTTGCTTTATCCAACGAGTTGAAATGGTGTATATATTCGCGAGGCTTGCCGAGCGAATATAACCATTTCAACGAGTTGGATAAAGCAAATATAAAATCACACAATTATAGATGTTCTATTTATCTCATACAATTTGATTTTGAGACAGTCCCTTGTGTGACACAAATTGGTTTTTTTTTTCAAAGATTAAAAACGATGATGCAACTTTGCGTTATGCGGCTATTGTGACCTTGCGCAATACAATTTAGTACGTCATTCCTGAGATAACTCTAACTGTTTTAATGTAAAGTTTCACTGAAATAAACCTTAAAATAATTTTTTGGCTCTAGATAATTTTTCTTAGAGCTTATTTACTTGATTAAATGGAAATTCCGATTAGAAGAGTTGAATAATCAAGTTTGTTGATATACACAAAGTTGCGAATGCTCGTTAGTTTGAATTGACTCGAACGAGGAACAGTTGTTGATGCATGATGTTTAATAAAACAAACACTAGGCTAGCCTTATGATTCGAAATTGAAAATAGTGAATAAGGATGCTTACTGGTGGTGGAATCAAAGTCTCATGAAACATTATTTCGGTAAGTTCTTGTATATAAACACAACCAGAGCGCTCTGTTTTCATCGCGTCATGATGAACTCCTTGATAGTTAACGTAATTTGTAGTTTTATAAACTTCACAAAGCAAATTGAAAGTTTGAAGTGGGCTAAATTTATCAAAAATCTTGACAAACAAGAAAAAGGGTCTTGTGGTTACGGTTATGAATAACTTTGCAAAAAAGGGGGGGGGGGCTCCGGTTCCGACGCCTGTGCTACGCAGTTATGTGTTTTCCTTCATATTTGTAATTTAAATCTTTGACAAAACCAATTTTATATTAATTTTTGTAGTAGATATAGTTATGTTGAAAGTACTGTCAAATCTTCGAAAATAGGTTACTAAAGCGTTGAAGCGAGGGGCTGTGTCAAAAGTAGTTCCGACCGGAAGTATTTGATATAGCATCACCCGTGTGATATAGCAAAGGTTTATCACACGGGTAATATACACCACACGTATGAGATAAAACCCTGTATGCTATCCTCTCATAACGATTCATGGATTATTGTTAATTGCCGAAGATTTGACAAATAAATATATAGACTGATGTATTAAAAATATTTTTAGTGATTAGAAACTGCCTAATTCATTAGATATTAATAAATTAAACAGGCAATAAATATATAAGATTTTCTAAGAGAATTATTACAAATATGCATTTTGCTAATTAATATATCACCCCTTATTAAACCGTTGTTATGATAGAACTGTTATTAAACAGCATCCAACATCACTGAACATTGTATGTTCTATTCAACACACTGCTACATGTATTTGGGCAAAGATAGATAGATAGATAGATAGATAGATAGATAGATAGATAGATAGATAGATAGATAGATAGATAGATAGATAGATAGATATGTCAGAGTAACACGATTGGAATATAATATATACAACAGAATACATTATAGAGACATACAACATGTTAAACCTTTTTTGTCATTTTTTAAGGGAAAAGGTTATTGATGGAATAGAAAGATGGCATATAAGGTCCAGGTACTAATGTGCTCCCTGTTTTTAGCATTTTTAATTAGAGTCGACCTTTTCGCTTACGTTGAAGAGCATTATGATCTTTTTAATCTGAAGGGTAGAAGAATAGGGTTTTTTATTAGTTAGAATTTGACCTTTCCCAAATACGTTTATACCTCAAACCTTGACTTCAAGGTCAACAAACAAGCCTGATTTGTGTGTATTGCACCTGTCCATCTATAACCAAGCATTGATAGCACAAAGGTTTTGTTCAAACATTGAATATATAACGAACCACGATACTAAGTCATTACAGTCAATAACTTCAACGTTGTGACTGAAAACTACAGGCCTCAGGTTGCATGAAACAATATCAGACTTAAGTCAAAATTTCAGTCAGTCATAAATAAATATTAATGGTAATATAACGATTGAAATTTGTAATTGAGATTTATTTGAAGACATTTCTAATAGCATTTCAATTTAAGACAGTGTATGTATAATTATTGACTTAATTCTAAGATTGCTTCATGATCCTGATCAGGTATAAGGAAACAGAGGGTTAAAGAGGTGGACGACGAAGGCACAGGTGACATGCATCAGGAAAATAGTAGCAGTGGCTGGCGCATCCTTTGAGGGGTGGGGGAAGGGGACTAGCCAACATATGGAAGGCCTCCGATATCAGCAGAATTATCAAAGTATCCTTATTCAAGAGTCTAATATTGTCCATATCGTTAGAGGGATAAGAGACTTGAATGTCTCCAATACAAAAAAAAGGATTTACATCTTTCAGATCAAATGCCTCAGACAAATTCTCAAGGATAAAGGGCAGCAGATTATCTCAAACAAGATAGCAATGCAGATGGCATGAGCAGAAAACATCAGTGGCGAAGAGGAGGAGATGGAACTGAATAAGCCATGTACTTTAGAAAGACTCAACGGATGAATGTGATGTGGTCCCTCTGGTGGACGCCTGACGGATTGAAGCTGCCGATTGTGGAGGTGAAGCTGAATAACGCGGGCAGGAGTACTTGGAACGCGGCACGCCGTGCAGCCGCAGACCAGCCCCTGTGGAAGAAATATGCTTAACCTTTGTGTGCCTTTTAGCACGGAGAAAATTAAAGATATTGTAAGAGGTTGTACTACATGAATTTCCTTTAGAAGGGATCTGATTTACGGGGGTCCTATATTGTTCATGCAATATGTAGTCTGTCCGTTTGCCTGGCTGCTCCTTTCTGACTCATACTTTAAATTACCAACAGAGTGAGACCAATACACATTTACATGTATGTCCAGTTTCAAATTTCATAATTCATGTGTTTCAGATATATTGTAACTTATTTGTCATTTTAAAAAATGAGTTTTTCGATTCTTGTACGGAGAGAGAGAGACAGAGAGAGAGATGCAAATCGTTTTTATCTGCTGGTCAGTAAATAGAAATAATTTGCTCTATAGCATTAATATGTTCGGCGAAAATGCGATTTATAAAAACATCTCATTGAATCGCACGGGATACGTTTTACAAAAAATGATATATGCAAGTTATTGAAAATATATATAAGACAAAAGTGCGTAAAATTCCTTTCGTTATAAATATACTAGTAATTGAAATTGGTAGAGGGAATATTCATGATCACAATGCATATGCATGAATTTGCAAACTAAAACTATTTATCCTCTTAGTTCCTATACGACAATTGTGATCTGATTCAATATTATAGTACAAGGATTCTTGAATCCTTTCGTCCGAAAATACTTTTTCCTGATGTCTCTTTAGATTATCATTTATCATCAATAATATTGACCAATTATTCTGAGTGTTTCAATTTTGGGAAAGTCGGAAATAAATACATGTACATTATGAGGACACATATCGTTGAAACTCCATATCCTAATGTGTTTTTTGCAGTAAGTTATATTTGTACGTAAGTAATAGTAAAATGAAATAACGAGTTTTCCAAATTTCATCGTAGAAAAATCAAGCATATAATTATATATTTACATATCTAACATCTGTGAGGCACAATTTGTTTCAAGGGATGAAATGTTATGCAAACCGTCGTCAAAAAGTCTTTTCAAAGGAAATATAAGTTACAACAGACAACAGCAGGGTTGAGAGTTATAAAATGATTCTTTTTTAAATCTCTGCTTTGGACAACGGAAGTTTTTTAAGGTTATTTACTCTTTTAAAATAACTGATATCGCTTTTCTTCTTTGCAATTACCACAATGTAATATACAAATCACCGGATATTCGCATGTGTCCAAACAAGAACATCCTAGATGATGTCATCGTTTGGGCAAAATATTACGCTATCAGTGGGTCGATATTTGCATAAGTTAATTGTTACCTTACAAATTATTCATGTAGGCCTATATCATAGTTCAATCTATGTCTTTATACAATCTTCACTCAATTCACACTCAATTGTTTAAATTGTAAGCAGCCAGATTGCCAACTCCAATTAGGTCCGATAAAATGCGATCTAAGATTATTCAGTAATGTTTAAAGCTAGTGTCTTCCCACAAATGTTTATTTAAAAATAAAATTTGGTGTTATGACTAGATATGTATTAAATAATTTCATGATTTATGAAATTCATAATTTGGGACTATAATTTTGGTTTTTGATAACATTTTCAGAGTTGATTTTTTTTTACAGATGTCTCTTTATTAGGCAATATAAATACGACATACAAATGTCCTTTTTTGGTGTTACCTGGGTAAATTAGTCTTTTCAAAAACCGCAAAGGTGCTTTCGCTTATAAAAACATTGGCCTGACACGCTAATGGAACTCCATTGTATATATGTAATTGATTTACTTTGAGCTGTTACTGACCAATGTTTAATCACATCGATGCCCAAGTGATTATGTAATTATATTTAGTTCCTTTTGTTAGTTTGTCTTTTTTTTGTTAAAAAGGCCGCAAGGCCTGAGGTCAAGCACAGGTGTACCTATTATCTCAATTATCGTGACTATCTTTTTAAGGTCACGTGATTGCTCATTTTAAATAATCTTCTTTATTAGGAAATTTTTTTACAACTTTGTTTCGGTAAATCAACCAATCCTAAATTCTGATTGGCTAAAATCCTGGAATCCAAAGACGCAGGTTTGTCGGTGGAAATGCACCCAAGCTTGGTCACTTCCATCGACGCCATCCTAAATAAAACATCTGATAACAATTATTATACTTATATCTCCTTTCTTTGGATTTCCAGCCACCGTAGAGGACGAGCCATATTTGGAAAGCTCCCACGAGTAGAGCTGTTAATTGATCCAACAAGGATAATATCCCTCAAAGCGAGTTATTTCCCCTTTTATAACGAAAATAATAATAACACGGGAAAACACCCAAAGTAACAACGTGTTAACTGGTGGAGACCATCCTTTAGATCCCAACCTCGCATGCAGAAATATAACTTCAGACCAAGAAGAAAGATGCCAACTGGAACTCCAGAAAATTCTTCAAACCCAGAAAATGGAAATTTGCAAGCGGAGATCATGGCAACTTTCCAGGAAAAGAATGAGGAAATTGAAGCCCTCAAATTAAGAGTGGAGGCGGAAAAACAACGCCAAGAAGAAAAGGAAGAGGAATTGAATGTAATGAGGCAGAGACTTCAAGCCCTACAACAGGAACATATCACACAGCAACAAGAGATCCAAGAACAACAACTTCAAATTCAACAGCACCAACATCATGAACAACAACGACAGCAAAGACAAACACTTCAACAACAACAACAGAGGGAATTTCTTCCACCACCACCACCACCACCCATGCCACAACATACCCTGCAAAGATCAGTGACAGCCCCTGCAGAAAGCCACATAAGACAGCTATCAAACATCAAATTGGAGAAGTTTGATGGAAAAACATCTGCTGTGCAATGGTGGAGCACAGGTGTACCTATTATCTCAATTATCGTGACTATCTTTTTAAGGTCACGTGATTGCTCATTTTAAATAATCTTCTTTATTAGGAAATTTTTTTACAACTTTGTTTCGGTAAATCAACCAATCCTAAATTCTGATTGGCTAAAATCCTGGAATCCAAAGACGCAGGTTTGTCGGTGGAAATGCACCCAAGCTTGGTCACTTCCATCGACGCCATCCTAAATAAAACATCTGATAACAATTATTATACTTATATCTCCTTTCTTTGGATTTCCAGCCACCGTAGAGGACGAGCCATATTTGGAAAGCTCCCACGAGTAGAGCTGTTAATTGATCCAACAAGGATAATATCCCTCAAAGCGAGTTATTTCCCCTTTTATAACGAAAATAATAATAACACGGGAAAACACCCAAAGTAACAACGTGTTACTAGGCTCATTAAAATACGATCACCACTTGAAAACAAAATAATACATATTTATTTCAATTTGTCATCAAAAGCCCATTGTGGGAAATTCAATACTGAACTTAAGGAGGCTGGATGGTCAACAAACTAGCCATCAGATCTAACTAAAAAAATTAAGATGCGATTTGTTCAGCTATATAATTATATAATTAAGTATAGAAAAAAATCACTACATTCAACCTTTTAGAAATTTTGATATTTTTCTATACTGTTATATAGAGCTCTTCTTCTAAAGGAGATCAATACAGTCTTAATATGGCCACTACCATCGAGCCCTCTTAACAAAGTTGTAACACATAAATGTCATATTGAAATAAAATCATCCGGATCTATTTATATCATTATCACTTAAATTTCAACATCTTTTACATGTATGTCCACATCTCTCTCTCTCTCTCTCTCTCTTTCTCTCTCTCTCTCTCTCTCTCTCTCTCTCTCTCTCTCTTATGTTTAATAGATAATGCTTTGCAACTGCCAACTGTAAAACCCATACCGGTATTTATATCAATAACTTAAAGTCGCATACTAGTATATATCTGTATATCGTTCATGATCAAGATTTTAATAAATGCCCATGACGCGAAACGTTATTCACGTTACTGTCTATCCAGCGGACACTTATCCTCTAAACTCATGGGCATATAATCATCACCGTCGTCAAGCACCACTTCCCCAGGGCGACTGTTGGACATGTCAAAGTAGTCATGGATATTGTCCGATCTCCGCACTACGTGCATTTGTTCGGAGGCACTCCTGGCGTTCCTAAACATCATCTTTCCTCGAATGTCTGCCGTGGACGAGACTGTCTTTGGTTCGCTCGTGTTATGACTGACATGACTGTCTATCGAGAGACTCTTCTCCGGTACTTTGTTGTGAGGTTGGGGCGAAAGATCCGGGCTAGTGTATCTGTTCCGGAACCGGCTCATGTTGTCCGAAAATTTTGGCGGGGGTGGTCGTGCTGGTTTCGGCTTCTTCGCCGGCTTTGCTGATGATGATTTGTTGGGAAAGTTTTTCAGAAAATTTTTGGGCTTGATAACTGAAGTTGGCGGTTTCGACTCGTGTGTGCCAGTTTTCGTGGTACTGTTTTTCCGAAGGTTCACTTTACTAACGGAGTCCGTCCTATCACGACATTCTTCCTCGTTGACGTCTTGTGCTTTTGTCAGTTTTTGTTCGTTGTCACTTATAAGAGGTCTTTGCACAAATTCATACTCACATTCGTCCTCAGGTTTCGTCGGTTTTGTGATAGATTCCCTTTTTACAACAAAGTTTTGATATTCGCTCATCTCATTTTCTGAAGTTTTCGTTTCGCAAACCAATGGTTCCACGTTTTGGTAAATAGACCCGGCTTCCTCCCCTTTTTCCTTTTTAACTTGTTCAACTTTACTGGGTTTGTGCAGAACTTTACTGGGTGAGTGGGGAGTTTTGATTGGCTCGACATTTTGGTACAACGATTCCTCAAAAGGATCGTTCACTTCGTCCTTTCCCTTGTCACTGTGTACAACATGGGTGGTAGGATTGACTATAGCAATTTTCCTTGACGAATTGGACACATTTTGAACAATATCTGTACATGGTTGAAGATAGTCGTCTGCGTTTGAGTCTATGCTGTTTGAATGTTGTTTAAAGGTTCTACTTCTCACTGAATTTGGAGAACCAACTTGGATGACATCTGAACTTGACTGAAGATAACCGTCTGCATTTGGGTCTGAGGTGTCGTCTGCTGAAAAAACTGTTTGAGACCTCTGCAACGGCGGCCTGACTTCGATGTTGAGTTGCTCCGCTGATTTTGATCTTTTTAGATTATATCCCGGGTTGTTTATTCCAACTTCGTTCAGATTATCAATGCTACTCAGATCTGTGATTGATTGGCTCTCTTTACATTTGCTGTGCGAGAAAAACCGAAGTTTTCGAAATAGGAACATTCTTTACTTTATCCTGAAAATAAAGTGTACAACACGTTAAAATATACAAAGACTAAGGACTATATAGCATTAGTGTTTAAAAACATCTAGAAGTTATGCAATACTTCAAGCACGAAATGTTATATAAAGAAAAATTGAATTTTTAAACGCACCAATCAAACTCATGGATTGATATGGTTATGAAACACACTTTGGCTAGATCACGTTCATGTATGTACATTATCATCATAACATATTCATGCCAGCGTCGTATCATATCCGGCTTTCACTGATCATTACTCAAACTGTACCGGGAGGCTTCGTTCAACTCTTAACTTTTGTCTCCTTGAGTGATGTCTACTTTCACCCAACCACTGTGAACATGTATACAATCCCGTAGGCCACCTCAGCATCACGTTTGAATAAAAGCCCGTCCTTAAACTAACCCCTACCCTTGACCTCTTGAATTCCAAGGTACATGCAAGATCTACTTAATTGAAGGCCATTAACGAAAGGATGGGGTGGATGTGTGCCGTTCCACAACAAAGCATTTATTTCCATACTGTTGTAGTTTATCCCAAATTCTATGATTTGATTGATGGTGGACATACGATAATTCTTTTTCACATATTTGATTTATAAGAAAATTAAGCAAGGATCCCCGACCCCCCCCCCCCCCCCCTTTCTGACTTCTACTTTTTATGATAGTGCGTCACAGCATGGTGATTTTAACACACTATAAATCAATTCATATCGCCTGTCATTGTTTTTTTTGTTTTTTTATCTTTGAGGCGCAATGGTTGTAGCTTTGAACTACCGACCCGCATGCAGGTCCCAAGTTAGAATACCACAGGGACTTTCCTTTGCATTAATAGCGGTAAAAATTTTAAAAGTTGATTTTCCCCCCAAAATTGAATTTTTCTTGTTTTCTTTCATGTCGAACACATGCTAGAAACCCATATCTTTAAGTGATTTAGAAGACTGGGCTTGTATGCAGAACTTTTCCAAGGTGTTTGGAGGACCTTAAAAATCTGTCATAATACAAGCATTAGAAAAATGATATTTTTTATCAAAACGGAAAAAATTCCTTTCATAGTATCAGTTCAGAAAATTCTTCAAATTCTAGTATGTCAGTAAATTTTAATATTTAAATAATTTACTTCACCCATATCCTGATAAAAATCTTCACCTATGAAACCAAAATGATGCAGTTAAGCTATAGTTACGAAATGTAACCTATACCCCACCCCCTCCCCTCCAATTGAAACCTAAACCGTAAAAATTCTTCCATCATTCCATGAAATCAAGATTTAACAAACGCTGCATACATTTTTCTCTTGACTAGTGCAATAAGTACCATTAAAAAGTTAACACTCTGCTACTTACATGGGTTGTTAATTTGGGGCAGTCCCTCCATCCACGATCATAGCAGATTGTCTGGTTGAGAGATTTCCTGAACAGAAAATGATTTATGACAACATTCCGAGACAATGGGATCCGGAAATTGTCGATGGCCGTCGGGCGGATATTACAGACAGTCAGCAACCCACTTCTAACGTGTGGATCTCGTAATGTTACTTCAACAGTGTACAGAACGGACATTTGCGTGCATCATCTGCAGTTGTCTTCATAAATTTCGTAAGAGGCGCTTGTACATGTATAGTTAAAAGTTTGTAAATTAGTTGTCATTCACTAACAAATCTTAGATGACAACTATACTTCATTAATTCGCATTTCCTGATGCATTCAATAAAAGATATGCCCCCAAAATTGAAATTCTGAATATCGTGTATTTTCTTAAGTTTACACACAGGGGCACCGTATCCGCTCTACTGGCACTGTACCAGTTAATGTCTAAAATTTAACGTTTTCTTTACGTATTTCCTTCTTTCTTGATATTTTGGGATAAAACTTGACATACGTTAAATGGTGATTTCCTTGTTTATCCATCTGTTAGATTATATCATTGTTAAGAACTCAAAACATATTGTTTTTGTGCTTTTTAGCACGCCCCCAATTTGCCATGTTTTACAATTAAGAATTTACTGTATCAGTTCTCGGCTTTGCGATAATAACATAGTAAAATCCCTGTACATGTTGATTTGATACTCTGCATAATGTACTTCAAATTATGGCCCTTTTTGGGTCAGACTAAAGGTAGTAAGGGTTATAATACATTAACAAAACTCTGTAGACTTTTCAATACACAATATTGTGCAATCAGGCGTTTACTGCGTTATGAATCTCTTAGAGTTTAATAAATTCCTTTTGTTTGTAATGTAATATGTATTGATATTATGTCAAATCAAAGAAGGTATATGGAAATGTATCACAAAGATGCCATAATCTAGTTTGAACTTATTACGCCACTTCCCCCACTGCTGAAAGTGAAAAGATGTAAATCAGCGGTAAACAATGATCGTTCAAGCTCATGGTTAAATCATATTTAAGAAAGTTTTCAAGCAAACTTACTTTTCTTTATTCGAAACAGACGACTGAATTGAAAAATCTCGGATAGTCGCGTGCTATAAACCCGAACTCTCAGTTTAGCCGATAACTGGTACAGTACCAGTACATTCTATGACATATATATATAGAGTGTAGAGAGGATACGGTGCCCCTGTGGTTTACAATTCTATTATTTTTTTGTAATCCATTTTATTTTCCTTTGTGACACCTAGACGTCTTGTGATTAACTTTCGTTAAAGGTTTTCCGATTGAGTAGAGCATTTTAATCATGGAATAATTACAAGCATTTCAGTGATTTTTGCTCTATTTCGCAATTTTTTGAACTAATATTTTTCTGTGGAAATTCAAGTAAAATGTGATTTTGAAAATTTGACAATCATAACATTATACTCCCACATAAGCTTTATTTTTAATAAGACACGTGGTGGATGCGATATTCTGTTTTTGCAGTAAGTTTGCAAACACGCGTGTTTCTGTCACCCCCCCCCCCCCCCCCCCGATGAAAAGTGACTGAAATTTTCAGAAAACTGTGGATCGTGCGATGGTTTGACAATATACCGGTTTCTATCGAGCGCGTGGCTGTAATTAAACATATGAGACAAGCACGAGACCATATATATCTGACGGACTTTCATCTTCTTATACGAACAAATTCATTCGGCCGGTGGCTGTGTCCTAGAGTTTGAGATTTCTCAAGAGTTCGGGGGGGGGGGGGGGGGCACTTAGAAACATTTTCTATACGAGAGTCAAAAAGAAGACTCCCTATCCCCAACCTTAAAAAACGTTTCTTCGTGACTTGATCATCTGTCTGTGGTGGCAATGTGGTACCGGTATTTTAATCATGTTCTCCCAGAAAAAACCTCTTGCCTTTTTACACTAACAACCTTTTATTTTTCATGTTATAGCTAAGTTTGTAAACTTTTTTTTAAAATTTTAAAAATTTGATTTTAAAAATCAACGCTATACACAGTATAACTGTCAATATTAGATTTAATCTCCGGACACAACACAATTATTTAACACTTCTGTAATATGCTAACATGTAACAGATAAAGGCATAAAACTATTACATAAAATGTATGTACACACATAAAAAGTCAAAATCAAGAACGCGTTACACGTACACAATATGTACACAATACACATACATGTACAATATTATTGTACTATTAGGGCTCAATAAATAAATGTTCGAGGGGAAAATTTTCAACTAGATTTCTTGTTATTTTCTCTACATCTTTATATTTGTTTCTCTCCTTGATGCTTCATTCCTTGAACGTCTGCCATCTTTTTGTCATCTCTACAAACATAACAGAGTGAGGCACTAATGTTACACAATCACTAGATATTAGAATACAGTTATTTGTTTACAAAGTAAATTCGGGCTAATTAAAGGTGTTTATCTACAGCTAATTATAATCATTTTCGAAATAATTTCTTTGATCAGCTAATATGTTCTGTGAATTTGTATTCAAATACATCTTATTTTAGATAATCTCATTTAGAAAATGGATTTATGTGAGAAATGCTGTAAACCAACTATTATTTGAGTGCGAGAAATTTCTGCGGGGTTCACTATAGCCTCGCTGTCACAATATTTCTCGCCGTGAACTTCTGGTATATTTTTTTCCGGATAATCTACATTGTACATCTTGATTGCGAACAATAATTCTCGCCGCTGACCAGTATTTAAATGTCTCTAGTATATTATTTTCCAGATAATCTACATCTTCGTTGCATTAAATTAGTCCCCGCATACAATTAATCTCCGGTGAACCACGAAATAATATCATCCCAAATAAAAGTTGCTTTACAGTACATGTATGTCAAATTCATCATTAAAATATATCAAGATATCAAAAACCTACTTTTGTGATAAATGTGTAATCATTTTACAGTGTCATACTATAGAAGTCTTAATATGAAAAATTGCATATTAACCATCCCAATATTCACAAGCAATTCACTGTGTTATCTTATAAAAGAAATAATTTAAGAAAAATTTATCAATCAAATTGAAGAATGGTCTCATTTATTAAATAAATAAAAATTGTTATAAATCTTTGTTACCTTGAATGTAATTCATCTCAATTTTAAATTTAGAATTGTATACATGTTCAAATATGTGAAAAACAAAACAACGTTTATGGTACTTGGATAAAAACGAAATCTTGTCTATGAAAAAACATCTAAATTTGTTTTACATCATTCATATTTCCTTTTTGTAAGGAGGGAAAAATTTGATAATAAAGAACTAAAAAAAAATCATTCTTGCTAGCAAAAGGTTTCCTATCTTTAACTAACTATACAGCTCTTTATAATTATCTGACAAAAAAGTAAATTGAAACAATAGTTTTGATTGCCTATGAAGTCAGAAATAAGAAATTCACAAGAACTGTACTGATTTACAATTTTTACTTTGCAATAGAACCGTTTTGCTTGCAGAGAACCAACGGAATTCCTTAAATGTGTTACACAATTTTCACTGTTACAATAAAACAATGAACAGGGAAATCATGTACAACATGAAACATTTTAATTAACAGTCATTGTGATAGTTTCTGAGGGTCAAACTCACCTATAGGTCTACGCATGCAGCCTGATAGAAATAGATAAAAGTAAAAGAAAACCGTCATTAACATTTTAAAAATACTAGTAAATCATTCCATACAAACAAGATATGCACATGAAAAATATGAGTAAATATGCATTCCAAGAAAATGCCCTATCAGATAAAATAGATCATTTAGTAATGAAAATAGAAAAAAAAATAATATTGATTTTTTTTAAATCAGAATTTTAAGGTACAATACCCTTTGATCTACTGTTACATATATTTACTACACTGTATTTAAGGAGGCTGGGTGGACAACAGATTAACCACCTTAAAGTTTGAAACATGATATTTTTGGCCATAAACTAATATTTAGTTAAAAAATGCTGTTATATTTTAGCTTTACGATTTAAGCATATTCCAATAACTTCATACAGAGTTCTTTATATTAAGGAGGTAAATATAGCCTAAAAATGGCCACAACCATCCAACCCTCTTAATATACAAATATCATTTGATTGATAAATGTATATTTTACATCTACTGGTAAATTAAATGTTAATTTTGTGTTTTTATAAATCGACATTAGTTAGTACAAAATACTGGTATTATCAAACATCTCATGCCTTGAAAAAACAAGTTTTATAGTTATCATCATATCTTAAATAACTGCAGCATAAATGGATAGAAAAAGCATGGAGTGTATATAATTACGATGCTCATTTCCATTCATTACCAAAAGGGAATATCTGAATGTCAAATTAAAACTACTGGTGTATTATTTTCCTACAAAACAGAACAACATTTTTTTCTCAAGGCTCAAACACTTGGCCGAATGAATTAGAAGTTGGGATTGTCAGAGTTGTACTATGAATTCATCAAACAACTACTTTTTTTTCATTATGTACCACTTCAAACAGTACAATCCCATTAAGAGTACACGTGAGTAAGTTATGTAAGTATATGCTGAATTGAAAGTACAAAACACTGACACAATTCAGTGAATATGTCAGTAGATAAGAGGACAGCTACAAATCTGATAGTACATTATTATGTAATATCTTATAGAAGAAATTAATCGTGTTATAGTAAGTAAAACGAACTTACTCTCTAGAGTTGAATTAACTATAGTGACCTTGAAGTTAAAAAGAAAAGCATCCTTAGACACCTTTAAAGTATGGCAGTAAGTTAAAGTAAAAAATTGTGGTGAACTGTAACAATAGAATAAAAATTTTATCCTGTACAGATAGCATGGCCTGTGGAATAGCATGCTTAAGGCTTTTCAGCTATTTGTATGGGTGGAAGCAATATACTGATGCTGAAGTCTGCATTGGGGCTCAAAGCACAAAATCAAAAATGGCAAAGAAAGGAGTCAACATTTTTCAATTTCCCAATCTTCTTATTTTTTAGAGGGGAAAATTTAGTTATCAGTATTAATTAAAACAAGAAGAATAGATTTTCATGAATTGAAACTAATAATTTCTAGCTTTATGTAAATGTTTCATTCCCTGTAAAAAGATAGGACGAATATTTATCAAAATCAACAAGCAAGGTCAGACTGCCAGGGTTGCAAGTCAAACTATAGAATTGTACGAGAATCTTTTGATAACATCTAACATGTGCATTTACCTTATTCAGTTGTTAATTTTTTGATTGTCTGTTGCCATCAAATTACAAACATTCATCAGCATAACATCACAGGTCAAAGTTCATCAATATCACCTACTGACCCTAAACACTGAAATCTACTCAATGATGAGGGTTTTCCTTCTTTTTTCTTTGTTTTTTGAGGGGGGGGGAGGTATCCAGATTTTTTTTAAGGAAGGGAAAAAGGGGAATATTTTAACATAAATTTGTAATGTTAATTTTGTAATTTTCTTTTTTTTTTATTACAGCGGTCTGTTGTTCCAAAATAACTATTTTTAATTAAATATTGATTTCTGATGAACAATACCAATTATACAATAAAGTTATATATAAAAATAAAATACTAAACTAAATATTTCAATTCCCTTTCTTAAAATTCATATATAATCATGCAACCTGTACATGTAGGAGATACATTCTTCTGAATAATATTCAAAAAATCAATTAATATGCAAAATTATATTTTAACATGCAAAATTACACCAAAATCAATATTCAATTAATTCAATAAATATATTAAGTTAATTATACATATGCTTTGTATCGTTCCAAAACACCATAAGTAGGGCCTAGCTGAAACAAAACAAGAGGCCCATGGGCCACATCGCTCACCAGAGCAGGCAGTTCTAAGCTGATGATTAGCTATTAACTCACTGCAACACATCAAATCAAACATTAATACAATTAGGGTATGAATGTGACTAAGGCGATTTATCGTGAAATGCTCCCCATTAGCAAATGTAATAATCATTTTGTTCTTATTATTTGCTACAAAGTATCTGTAATGCACAAATGTCTACATCTATTACTCAATAAAGATGGCTGGAAAAGAACTTCTCAGGCATAAACCTTATTGTCATGCATACAAAGTCTGTTTCATCAAATTCGTTGAAAAATTGTTACTTTTATCTTTGATTACATTTTCAAGTAACATTTTGATAATCTTTTGCTTTAAGGTAGTCCTATACTCGGCACTAAATGGGCTCAATCATTAAATGCTTAGCTTTACATGATAAATATACATTCTAACAATACATATACAAAAGAAAATATGTATTTTTACGTGCTAGTTTGTTTGTTATCAGCTCTCAGACGGGTGTACCCCCTTGCGAAAATCATTGACAATTATGAAATTTGCCAGACGTCCGTTTTTCCTAAAAATAATTACCAATTTTGGAAAAATTAGATCTGAAGATACAAAATAGAGTATAAATATTTATTTAAGCCATATCTCTTTGCGCAAATTTTTGTAAGTAAGTACGCTTTATGGACCTGATGTATCAAAATAGAATACAAAAAATCCAATGCTAGTATCGCGTTTGGTAATTTTTTTACTATTTTATGGACTCAAACTTAAATTCATGGTGTTTATTCTATAGATTGACATCTTAGAAAAAAGATTTGGTAAAATAAATTATATGTTGACGGATTACTTTTCACGCTATAAGCTCTAAACCAAGTAGACCCTGACGAAAAAATCCGTAAAAATCACATTTTGCTAGAGTTTTCTGCCTAGATCTGTCAACAATGTTAGATATCATTTAAACATTAATTAATTGACGATTGATTAAATTCGAAATAGCTTCTGTCTCTAAATTTAAACCGGTTTTAGTAAAAGAGAAAGAAAAATTCGGGAGGGGGGGGGGGGGGTCAAAACAAAGAAGATATAAGCATACCTGAGATCCTGGTTAATCAGAAACTTAGTTTTTCATTTTACTTTAACAGAATCGAGTTTCTCAACATTAATCATTTCTATCTCTCATAGAATACATAAATTACCGTTCTAATTGCTAATTATTGCCATTGTTTACAACAGCGATGTAGAGCAAAATCAATACCGGTTATCAAAAACGCTTTGTAAAAGTCGAACCAATATTGTAAAATCCGTATTATGACGTAGTGCGATACTCGGACTACTTTAAATCATATTAAACATCCCACCAACAAAGACAACACTATTTCGCAGTGTTTCTACTATTTATATTCAAAATTGCAATAACCGCTCTAAATACCCTTATTTCTTTGTGACTATTGCTTTGTTGTACAATGTTGATTCGGAATAAAACTGCTGCACAGAGAGAACAACTAAAGAGGACATGTTACTAGCAGGTTAGTTGCAAGGACCCAAAGCCATATATAGTTATAGGAGTGATAAGATGGGAGGAGAATGCAGCTAATGGCATCATACCACTGTCATCATCATCGTAGGCTGTATACATTTTGAGCCGCTGTCGTACTCCTGGTGAAAACGAAGCATTAATATCTAAGAAAGACAGTTACTTCCCAAGTGAAATCAAATTTTAAAATTTGAACATAATGAAGCTTCTGATAATGTTTCTACACGTATACATGCAAGGAAAGCTATATCATAAACCAATGTAATTTTACCCCAAAAAAATGTATATTGATTACATATAGAAAAGGTTAAGCAAATTTGATTTTATATAAATTAAAAAAAATTAATATATATCTACACAAATGAAGCAACTTTTAAAATAAGCAGGATTTCTAAATTATTAATTGAGTTTTGCAAGGTAAACATCAAAATACATTTATATACTATGCCAAGTGAAAATTGCTTTCTACATTAATTTCATGGGAAGAGCATTTAAAGGAATCTCACATGAGAAAATTCCACATGTGATTCCCATGGAATAAATGGCATGTCAAGAAAATATAATGTATTTTATTTTTATAATAGGCAAAAAAATATGTTCACTTATAATTAATGCAAGTTGATTTATGTAAAATTTGCAAAAATGCTTTTTTCAAGTGAAATTTATGTCAGACACGATTGTTAAGACAGAAAAAACTGCATGTCAAGTAGGATAAATGTCATTCAGAGCATGAGAAGAGCATGCTGATTCTGTAAACAAAAAAACTTCATATGATGAATGTCCATGACATTTAGTTCCACTAACATGCAATCATTTCGCCAAAATCCTTCTTGTTAAAAAAAGCATCAAAATTAACAAATCAACAGATTTACTCATATTCACTGTAGCAATACAAATTGCACACTACTCTAATATCAAAAATTAAAACGCCACAGTTAAACTTGTTGATATTATGGGACACTTACCAGCTGGACGTCTTTGGCTTAATGTCCTCAATAATGGCCTGGATGACTTCTAGGGTGGTAGCCTGACCCCCCAGGTCTGGGGTCTGAACCTGTCAAAAGTACAAGTCCACAATAGCATTAAACTTAAAGGAAACAGTTATCTGTCATATATACATGTATATGGTCTAGAACATGTATCTATTCTACTAGCTTTTCTCTACAAAGATTATGCAAAAAAAAAGACTCTGATACTCCTATGATTCATAGGTTAAAGCTCTATTACAAGGACAAAAAATAAACCCAATCATTAATTTCTAAGGCAAAAAATTCATCACAAAATTGTAGCTGACAGACAGGTATTTGACTTATAGATACTTGACAGCTCATTCTAAATTTTGGTTGACTTACTATTGTAAATAATTTTTTTAGCACCGTGACTGTAATCATTAAAAGCAAAATCAGAATTAAAAAATATTTCGCTTAAAGTTTGTCCATGCCCCATTAATAGATATTCAAAGATGGGAATAAATTTGACAAAGTACTTAGCTATCACACTGTCAGGCATTTGAAAACAATGAATTACTGTAACTATGATGAAAGATGAAATCTAAAAATGGCAAACATACCTTATCCACCGACATCACCTTCATCACAGAATCACGGATCAACTCTGCATGCTTGTTGCATCTGAATATGTATAACAGATTTTAAAAAAAATCAACAAATCTCTTTTCAATAAAACTACCTGCACAGATTTAAATCTATATTGATTATTTTCTTTCCTAAGTCTGATGTATTCATAAACGTACTAACCTAAACCTGTAACCATAAACTAATTCATCTAATCACGGCCGAGGAACCAGTGTCACTCAATTTTTCCACATATGACACACTGCTTATGCTGGTTATGTATTTATTTCTACAATGCTCATTACCTTCATAGATTTGAATTGCCAAAGAAATTGTTTTATTGTTTAAATAAATGTATTTTTACCACTAATCACTGATAATAAGATCTTTGGAATCGCAAACTCTGGTATCTAAAATACCATGGTTATGTCAAAAGGAGTTGAATTTCCTATTAACCATTGTTTCTTTCTATATTTTACAATCTATCCCATTTATTTTCTTTGTCTATTTTATATCAGATTTAAAGGGACATGGTCACGATTTTGGTAAAATTTTATTTTTCTGTTTTTATTATTTACAATGATTTAGGAATGCATTTCTTATGATCAAATGAAATTTGGGTGCCAGTCGATGAGTTTTAAGGAAGATACATGTACAGGGCTCACAATTCTTCGTCATGTAAACAAGGCTCATGCCCTGTTTTTGTTTACGTAGGTTAAATATACCAGTAAAAAATCTTTTTCAAGCTGATTTGTCTATCATTTTATTCATTTTAGGCATAAATAAACAGTTACTAATGATTAACACATTCATTTGAGGTCTAAAACTGGAATTTTCACTTCAACATTCAAAATGTAAACAAAAGCTTTGTTTACATAGTGAGAGTTTTAAAATCTGTAACTTGCTTATAACTCAAGAAATAACTATCAAATTTTGGTTGCCTATCAAAAATGCCTTACTAAAGCATTGTAAACATTAAAATAAAAAAAAAAATCATTTTTGAACAAAATTTAACTCACTGTTTCAAAAATCAATAAAGAAATTACCCGATGTAGTCCAGCATGTCGCAGCTGGCGAGTAGCATCCCTGTTGGGTTAGCTATGTTCTTACCCTTCAGACTGCGACCAGAACTTCTTGTTCCCTAAAAGAATTAAATTCTAAAAATATTCTGATGTTCCTCCGAAACATACAATCTACTCTTTATTATTAACATCACTGGCTACTTTTGATTTCTGCCTATAAGTATTAAAAACTTTGATATTTTGTCAAGTAGCATCATGTCTGCTTGTAATGAGATCTTTATGATTATCTAAATCCGTACATGTCTTAATTTTATTGACACTGTAGTGACATTGATTTCTCACTATAAATGTCCACCATTTTATTAATAAGTTATCAATTTGAAGTACAGTAAAACATGGTTAAAACAAAGCCCCAGGGACAGGCAATTTTGCTTCATTAAAAGCGTACTTCGTTATATCCATCAAGTTTACAACATGTAATATAGTCACAGAGAATGAAAATCACTTTGCTGTTAGTGTCGATTCACAATAAGCATGTTCTCTAAAACTGAGTTTTACCGTACCATTTCAAACACGGCGTAATCGTCTCCGATGTTCATCCCCGACACCACCCCGTATCCTCCCACCAAACCGGCCGTGATGTTACTCAGGATGTTACCATAGAGATTGGGCATCACCAGGACGTCAAACTGCTGAGGCTTAGACACCATCTGTACCAAAACAAAACATTTCTCTAGTTAACAAAATACATAATTCATGATATACCCATGATACACCCAGTGCATAAGAATTTATACAGTAAACATGTATTACAAATCACCCCGTGAAAATATTCATGTTCACAGCATGCATGTATTGCCTAATCTTGTAAGAGGAGGAGTACGTAATTATGAGATATAACTGACCTGCATACTAGCGTTGTCCACGATCATGTCGTTGAATTCTATGTCTGGGTATTGACTAGCCACCTTCCTACAGGACTCCAAAAACAGTCCGTCTCCTAATTTCCTGCATATAAAATAAACTTATATTCAATGAAAGGGATAAGATAACATTTAAAAATATATATAATGTAATGTAATACATGTAGGTCATGTAATTACATTTACATGTTTTTTTTCCATATCACATTCTTAAAGAAGTTAGTACTGTGTATGTTCTTTATTAAGTTCAAAAGCATGCACAATCTTCCTCTTAAGCTGATTAGTGTAGCCATAATTAACAAACATTTTAATCAATCATATATTAGGTATGTACATGTGTTTAAATTAGTTTAGTGAAACAGGTGCTAAAATATAATTACAGGTAAATTTAGTATCCTGACAGTGTAATGTCTAACTTCTTAATTTGAAACTTGAAAAAACTACATATAAATGGCTTGAACTCAGGAAAACTTCTCACATGATGTTTGCTTTGTGAATGGCAGTGACTTTCTTCCTCCCGTGTGTCTTGGCAAATTCAAAAGCGTACTTGGCAATCTTTGTAGACTTTGCTTCTGTTATGATTTTAAGATTTTCTATACAGCCAGGTACAATCTGAAAATTGCATTCATTTCTTAGAGAAAGATATAATTAAAAGTGGATAAGAAGACTTCGACAATGATTGCTATATCTGTCAAAAGTGAATCAAATACGGTAATATTAAAATTCCTCCCCACGCTTAAGTTTAACAATGGCATGTACTTCAACTTCATGAATATTGGAATCAGATCCCATTATGAAAACAAAGGCCTTATAGAACTGCCTCTGTATTCTACAAATGTGTACATAATATTCTATAAAAAAAAACAACAAGCCAACAAATTTTGAATAAAATAAAAACATTTTCTCCTAAATTTAAAAACATAACAAGAGGCCCATGGGCCACATCGCTCACCTGAGGAACAATAGGTATGATAAAGTCAGCTTAATGGAGTCATAATACAATCTGGACAATGTACATTAATACATGTAGATCCTGTATAAATAAAATCCATTTATCCCCCTTGGAACTCGGATACCCCTGATTGCTGAAAATATTTACAAGAGCAGACTTTAATCACCGCTCCTGCACATACATAGGGACTCAACGTTATGCAGGCAGGGATGACCGCACACCTACGCAACTCAACATGTACCAACGTTAATGCAAGCAGAGATAACGCAAGCAGGGATGACCTCACACTTGCGTCAACAGCTCAACCTAACGCAGGGAGTGCCGCACACTTGCGCTAGAAAGGCCAGAACACCAGCAGGGATGACTATACACTAGTGCTCCGCCGCAACCACCACCAATACAAGCAGGTATGACCGCACACTTGTATTAATGCGATACATGGCAGAAATGACCGCACATTCTGTATCGTTGGTTAGAAAAACACGAAGATTAGAAAGAGCAGGGATGTCAACACCCTCAATCTCTCCGTACCTGTTTAACCCCAAACAGTCACTCATTGCAATGCAATAGACACTGTCCCTATATATGTGCCAGCCTAAAATAATTTATAGTATCTAAAAATTGGAAATCAAAAATAAACAAACTAATCCAGCCTAACCCAAAACTACTTATGCAGAACAAACTTATATACATTGAATATTTATTATTGTATAAAAATAATCATCACATTAATTGGTTAACAGTGGATGCATTAATTAAAATAATCAAGAATCAATAAATCAAGGGCAATAACCCAAAACAGTAATACAAAAAGATTCTAATGAAAAAATAGCTGCCTGCTTCAATTTTATAGTCATATCACATGTTGAGTATTGCAGTTCTCAAAAAGATCCTTTACAATTGTTTATATATGGGATATTTAGCTACATCAAACTCTGAACCTTCTTGTGAGGCCGAAGAATTGTCCTGGAGCCAAAGTCTTAACAATTATAAAGAATCATCTTGCTGATTAGTTTCTGAGAAGAAGATTTTTAAAGATTTACTCTTTATTCCTATGTAAAACTTTAACACCCCCCCCCCCCCCCATGTGGCCTCACCCTACCCCCGGGGGTCATGATTTTCACAACTTTGAATCTACACTACTTGAGGATGCTTCCACACAAGTTTCAGCTTTCCTGGCTGTTTAGTTTCTGAGAAGAAGATTTTTAAAGATTTACTCTATATATTCCTATGTAAAACTTCGACCCCCCATTGTGGCCCCAACCTAACCCCAGGGGTTATGATTTTCACAACTTTGAATCTACACTACCTGAGGATGCTTCCACACAAGTTTCAGCTTTCCTGGCCGATTAGTTTCTGAGAAGAAGATTTTTAAAGATTTATTCTATATATTCCTATGTAAAACTTCGACCCCCCATTGTAGCCCCACCCTACCCCCGGGGGTCATGATTTTCACAACTTTGAATCTACACTACCTGAGGATGCTTCCACACAAGTTTCAGCTTTCCTGGCTGTTTAGTTTCTGAGAAGAAGATTTTTAAAGATTTACTCTATATATTCCTATGTAAAACTTCGACCCCCCATTGAGGCCCCACCCTACCCCCGGGGGTCATGATTTTCACAACTTTGAATCTACACTACTTGAGGATGCTTCCACACAAGTTTCAGCTTTCCTGGCTGTTTAGTTTCTGAGAAGAAGATTTTTAAAGATTTACTCTATATATTCCTATGTAAAACTTCGACCCCCCATTGTGGCCCCAACCTAACCCCAGGGGTTATGATTTTCACAACTTTGAATCTACACTACCTGAGGATGCTTCCACACAAGTTTCAGCTTTCCTGGCCGATTAGTTTCTGAGAAGAAGATTTTTAAAGATTTATTCTATATATTCCTATGTAAAACTTCGACCCCCCATTGTAGCCCCACCCTACCCCCGGGGGTCATGATTTTCACAACTTTGAATCTACACTACCTGAGGATGCTTCCACACAAGTTTCAGCTTTCCTGGCTGTTTAGTTTCTGAGAAGAAGATTTTTAAAGATTTACTCTATATATTCCTATGTAAAACTTCGACCCCCCATTGAGGCCCCACCCTACCCCCGGGGGTCATGATTTTCACAACTTTGAATCTACACTACTTGAGGATGCTTCCACACAAGTTTCAGCTTTCCTGGCTGTTTAGTTTCTGAGAAGAAGATTTTTAAAGATTTACTCTATATATTCCTATGTAAAACTTCGACCCCCCATTGTGGCCCCAACCTTACCGCCGGGGGTCATGAATTTCACAACTTTGAATCTACACTACCTGAGGATGCTTCCACACAAGTTTCAGCTTTCCTGGCCGATTAGTTTCTGAGAAGAAGATTTTTAAAGATTTATTCTATATATTCCTATGTAAAACTTCGACCCCCCATTGTGGCCCCACCCTACCCCCGGGGGTCATGATTTTCACAACTTTGAATCTACACTACCTGAGGATGCTTCCACACAAGTTTCAGCTTTCCTGGCTGTTTAGTTTCTGAGAAGAAGATTTTTAAAGATTTACTCTATATATTCCTATGTAAAACTTCGACCCCCCATTGAGGCCCCACCCTACCCCCGGGGGTCATGATTTTCACAACTTTGAATCTACACTACTTGAGGATGCTTCCACACAAGTTTCAGCTTTCCTGGCTGTTTAGTTTCTGAGAAGAAGATTTTTAAAGATTTACTCTATATATTCCTATGTAAAACTTCGACCCCCCATTGTGGCCCCACCCTACACCCGGGGGTCATGATTTTCACAACTTTGAATCTACACTACCTGAGGATGCTTCCACACAAGTTTCAGCTTTCCTGGCTGTTTAGTTTCTGAGAAGAAGATTTTTAAAGATTTACTCTATATATTCCTATGTAAAACTTCGACCCCCCATTGTGGCCCCACCCTACCCCCGGGGGTCATGATTTTCACAACTTTGAATCTACACTACCTGAGGATGCTTCCACACAAGTTTCAGCTTTCCTGGCTGTTTAGTTTCTGAGAAGAAGATTTTTAAAGATTTACTCTATATATTCCTATGTAAAACTTCGACCCCCCATTGTGGCCCCACCCTACCCCCGGGGGTCATGAATTTCACAACTTTGAATCTACACTACCTGAGGATGCTTCCACACAAGTTTCAGCTTTCCTGGTTTTCTGGTTCTTGAGAAGAAGATTTTTGAAAATTTCTCGAAATTTTTCATTAATTTCTAATTATCTCCCCTTGAAAACGGGTGTGGCCCTTAATTTTCACAACTTTGAATCCCCTTTGCCTAAGGATGATTTGTGCCAAGTTTGGTTGAAATTGGCCCAGTAGTTCTTGAGAAGATGTTGAAAATGTGAAAAGTTTACGGACGGACGGACGGACAGACGGACAGACGGACAGACGGACAGACGGACGACAGACAAAATGTGATCAGAATAGCTCACTTGAGCTTTCAGCTCAGGTGAGCTAAAAACAACATAACAGTCTGTCTGGCCATCCACCATCCCTCCATCTGACCATCCCAGAGCTCTTGAAATCTTTCGGTCCTGTCGGCAAGACCGATAAAAATAACCAAGGACCGATTACTTGAGGTTGCCTGTCAGTCCAAATGACCGGTAGATATGGACAGAGTAACTTGCGAAAATATAACTAATTTTCATACTCACTGAGGAGATCCGAACGCATACGATAAATCAAGAGGAGTTTTTTGCGTTTTTTTTTTGCTCTCTCTAGACTTATTATACATTTTCGGAACACCTCAGTAAGTTTGGCGAGTATTTCATACATATTGATACGGTGTCTTTATAATGCAGCTAACAGATGTAGTCAGACAATAGGAATAAGTCTTTCAATCATTTTCCAACCTAGATGTCGTCAGAAATCATGGGAGAAATTGGAGAACTTGTTTTAAACATAGCGTGAACTGAGGGCCCCCTATAAATCCAAGATGGCGAGTGTTGTCTCGTTACGTTTTTTCAATGTACATTGCATACACCGAAACAGGGTTTTCAGTGAATGTTTTTATTGCAATACACAGAAATACACACAAAAATCCCTATGTAATCATTTATAAATTTTTTCGGGAAATAAGAACTTCGCTATCTGACAACCGAGCCCTAGTTACATATGAGATGTGCAGAAAGAGAACGAGGAAGAGAACAAGAAAAAGTTGATAATGAGAGAGGGAAGGAAATAAAAATAATTAATGAAGTGATAAATAAGAATGTTATCAGGAGCCAGAATGTGAAAGTTAGGAGAAATCAGAATAATTAAGGTAAAAATGGGAGAAACTAGAAGGCAAATATACTTGTAGTTTTTCATCTTTCTATTGAAAATGTTTGGACTGATAGAAATCAGTCTGGACTGACAAACTTCTGATGGTTGTCAGTCCAAATGACTGACAGTGGAAAAAAGATTTCAAGAACTCTGCCATCCATTCCTCTCTCTCTCTCTCTCTCTCTCTCTCTCTCTCTCTCTCTCTCTCTCTCTCTCTCTCTCACCTGGTATTCCAGGTTTGAGTATTCTCCCTCCGTGTTCTCTCGGATCAGGATGATGTCCAGACCCTGGTGTCTGGTGTACACCCCAGGGATGGACTTGCACCAAACAATACTGGCAAACAGCTCCAACTGTGTGCTGTATAAATACCGACAACTTCCAAATTAAACTTGTACAAATTTTCCATATAAAGTGTCCATAAAATGACATGATTTAGAGTTGAACTTTATAACAATTCAAAAAAAGATTTTTCTGTATCGTTTCATTTGTAACATCATCACAAAACTCATATCTAAGTACATTTCTTCATTTCACAAACAATTCAGAACCAAGCACCTTACCGTAATTCAACATTCATAGATTTGAATCCTGGTTCATCAAATTTACTTTCAATATTTCCTGTGATATAAAATAATGAATTATTTAGCATGATTTAGTCACTTCAATTGCAACATGAAAGATGATACACCAAAATGTTACATGTATACTGTAACAATGAAAAGTGAATAAGTCTTCTGAAAATTGTCTTAAATTCATCAAGATAATGATGCCTACGATACAAAAACAGCAGCATTGATTGGTCCTAATTCTGTATACATGTACCTTTCAGGGCTATCCCATTGCGTTGGACTGAGAGAAGAGCACTGCGGAGTGTTTCTTCATCAGTAGTACTACCATTTATCTCCAACTCCTCAAAGTCAACAGGCACTCCAGCATATCTGAAACGTAGATTTCAACTTTCAATCACTTTAAGAATAGGTATCATAATCACCCATCTACAAACAGGTAAATAACTAAATATAAACTTTTATTCTTAAAGTGAGCAATGACTTTTAATCCGTTTATTCACACAGTTTTTTATGCAGACCTGTCTCAAATATTTTAGCACAACAATTTGAATCAATATTGATCATCTGTACAAAAGTTAACTATACTTTCTACAGTGCAACTTCAAACAATAGGGGTTTGTAAACTTTTGTTTTGGTTTTTTTTGTATTGTCATTATTGTTTCTTGCACTGCAGATATTAAAAACATTAAATTTCAAATTAACATTGAAATACAAAAAAAACCCATCTTTATTAGACTTTATAACAGAGTACCAGGAATGAACAATTTGGATAATTGTCCTGTATTGTATCCAGAAACTTTAACAACATTTTTTTTTTAAAATAAACAAGTTCTACAACTTATATTAATGTTTATTTTTTTATACTTTTTAAAGGCATGAATTCATCATAAGTATGTTTGATGTAACTCTGATTCCTTTATTTCCTAGAACTGAAAAATGAGAGTACCTGAATATTTCCTGAACATAGGATAAGAGCTCTGGTCCCACTCCATCCCCTGATAGAGCTGTCACAGTTGTTCTTCCTCCATATTTACTCTGTAGCAGTAAATAATTGGAAAAATATTTCATTAACTTGGAGATCAATTTGTAAAGATGATATGAACATCAAATCAAATTAAAAAGTTGGAAGTTAAAATGTTTTAGTCTTGTCTTTATACAGTAAAACTCAATTTGTACGAATACTGACAGAGTGAAAATTCTGGTATAAAAAGTTTTATGAAGTCCCCAGCAAAATTCTTTAAAAAATCTTAGCTGCAAATCTGTAGCTCCTGGTCCATAAAATTTGGATGGATGATCTGGGAGCTACAGAGCCAACTATATAGTCAAAAACTGCAAATTACAATGAACAAAAAATTGTGCTGGTGTGGATTGATTTAGAAATGAGTTCAATGTTGAATTCAACCAAAAATATTTTCTGTGTGTATTTCTTAAATTTGCCAGCATCAGCTACTCACAAAGTGGGGTTCTGTTGAATACTTTTTATGCTGTATGACGGAAGAAGTTGTAGCAACCCTTGATGTCTGGAAAGAAAGAAATTTACATAAACTATGCCAAATTCTTATCAAAAAATCTCATTGGAAGGGAAGATATCATATTTTAGTTAAGGTTACGACAGCAGTCCATACAATTTTTATTTTTGTTATCATAATCTAGTATGTGTGAAATATGAAGTGTTAGGAGTTAAAGTGAATTACCATGTTCACATGTTGAAAATGTGCATAGATAGTACAGTACAGCATAAAGTCCAACACCATGGATGAGCCATTTATAAAACATTATTCATTATATCCAATTAGTTTAAATTTACACTAAATTTTAGGCCTCTTGATCGAATGAAGTGGACAGACATAGTCTTTATCCAAACTTTGGTCAAAACATTGGTTGAAGACTACATAAATCCTGTTCTGACATTAACAGATTTTATGAATAAAAATTTAAGGATTTGCAAAGAGAAGTTGATGAAGGATGTGCCTGTCAACTTCTCTGAAGATAATAAATGGTAACGTACGTGCATTATGATTATGGGAGTAACTAACCTCAACGACATTCGTCGCGACTGAAAATTTTTGACAGACGTCTCTTCCAAGATTCGTCGAGACTGAAAATTTTTGACGGACGTCTCGCCAAAAATTTTCAGTCTCGTTAGAGACATAAATATGTCTCTGCCTCTGGTCTCGTCGAATCTCGCTGAGATTAGGAATAAATATTCAGGAAAGTCAAACCATTTATTTCGGGAAACTATTTCGATGGCTTACAACCAAACCATATTTTGCCAACCCAAATGTTAATTTGCTGTATCACATTACGTCCCTGACGGCAATTTCCATTCACGTACTTTACGTGTCAGAATGTCCTCTAAATCTAATGAGTTTTATTGTAAGAAATCGACGCAATTCGTCGAGATCTTAACATATAACTTGTTTCAATGAAAAACTTGGAATCAAAATGTCTGGGTATAATAGACAATCTTACGCTAAAAGATCTTTTTAAAGCAGCAGAAGATGATCTCAGCAACTTCAACATCGAACGCTGCATGGGCGCCGCCATTGTTTTCACCTTGACCTTAACTTGGCCTAATTTTGACGTAAACTCTAGAGAGGTTCATTTTTACTTTCGGGTTATCTCGGGAGACAGGCTTCGTGCTGTTTGGCGCAATCGGTCAATATTTTGGACATCCGATGATCCATTAAAGGTATGTAGATTTTTCTGCGTACAAGTATTTGGTCTATTTTCAGTTGCATATAACATGAACATTATGAAAGATGAATGCACTTTGTGACATAAGTTTTTGTTATTGCAGATTTTTTTTCATGGCTTCGAGTCTGAATGAGACAATTTAATTTACACCTTGAACCAGTGACATAAGCTTGAACTATTGAACTATTTCAAATTTAATTTTTACCCTCAGGACTTTCACGCCGCAATAATGTAGCTGTGAGGAGAATGACATGATCACATTGTATGGGCATGGTCATTATGAGGTATATATATCCATACACATGCAGCTGGCCACTGATTGAGCTAGTATATGTGTATGACATGGATAACTTATAGATAGAAGGAAATGGCAGTGAACAATCACATCTTATCCGCAATGAAGAGGAAGGACGTGGAGAGAGCCTCCATGTTGCTGCTAACCCCGGGTTATGATGTCAACACAGTCTCCAGATCAGCAGGCACCCCTCTGAACTATGCCACCAAAATGGGTATAAAAAACTGTCATGCACATAATAAATATATATATATACATGTATTAGATAAACCAGATCTTGCCGCTTCTCGATCACCCCTGCAATAAATGAAGTTTACATCACAATTTCTAAATTGAAAATTGAGCAATGACGAGTATACTGGTAGATACTTGGCAAATATTTGACATATATTGATAGGCTTGTTGTGCAAATCAGCATTTTTAACCAAATATTGAAACATATAACATATAAAATTTAGTAAAAATACATTTGATTGGATAATGTCAAGTGCAAATGTGCAATAAGGGTGTATGTAACTAAAGTAGCATGCAGTAAACACTCTTGATAATGCATATACAAAATCATGCACATTCTGATTGCTACTGAACTATATAATTACTAGATTTTAATCAGTTGCTATACACTGAAACGACTGCATAGTTCCATTGACAAAAATTATCAGACAATGAGTATAAATCAAGTTACTGTCATCTATTGTATGTGACGTACAGTCATGTAAATCATGTAATGTTGTTTAGTGCAGATGTTGATACATATCGATCTGTAGACATTTTATTCTAAAAATTTATTTGAAGTTTTGAATACCTTATTGCAGGATTGATTCCATTGATTGAGAAACTGATCAGCCTGGGAGCTGACATCAACTGTCTGGACAAAGATAAAAACACAGTTCTCCACCATGCTTGTCAACATGGTCCAAGGGAGATCATCCAAATCCTAGTCAAAGCAGGATGCAGTCTGTATAAGGCAGGGTTAAAAGCCATTTAATTATCAGCATAAACAAACACAATTACAAAATGTACAGTAAATGGCAAATGCTTTATACAGCCATATTAATTAAATTATCTTCATCTTAAATACCTATACCTGATCAAAGTAAAGATTTGTCTTTTTAAAAATTATTCAGGCCAATGCGGACGGTGACTTGCCGATTCATCTGGCCGCTACCAGCGGTCACACCGAGGCTGTGGAGGAACTGTTGCACGCTGGGATGGATATCGACGCCTTGAACACGATCACTGAACACACCCCACTGGAACTGGCTGTGTGTTATGAACAAGTTCACATGGTGGAGTTTCTGTTGAACAGGAAGGCCAAACTTGAAATTCCTTCGTAAGAAAGCTAGCTAGTTCATAAGTTTACATAACATGGCATCTGCATGCCAAGTGTATGCCTTACATAGTACACTAAATAAATCAATGAATGGTCAATCTTCTACTTGTACATGCTGTATTTGCAATTATATTTAATGTATGGCAAAATTTTGAATTATATGAGTGTTAAAATATTTTTTGAGAGTTCAATTCATAATAAATCCTTTCAAAATAGAGTACTATTGTTCAGGTGAGCGATATGTGGCCAATGGGCCTCTTGTCTTTCTGACTATCTATCCCAACTGTGTGGGGTTTTTTCATGCTCAGATATTTTATTATACAGGCGAAAAACAATGGGAGATACTGCCCTGCACCAAGCATCACACATGGGAAACGTGGCCCTGATAGAGACTCTATTAAAGTTCGGAGCAGACGTCAACCAGATGAACTCGAGCGGTGAGACTCCATTCCAGACGGCAGTGTCGGACAATAGACTGGCATCGATGAAAGCCCTGATCTTGGCAAACTGCGACATGAACAAATATCGCTACATTTCACCGCTGTCTCTAGCCTGTCTCGGAAACAGACACAGAATCATACGATACTTACTCTCAGAGGGTTACAACGTCTCCGCGGACCAAAGCTTTAAAGAGGTTTCTAACGTCAGACTTGAAGAGACAGCACCATTACTGCTGGAACTGCTTCATTATAAATGTGCCAATCCCCCGACACTCAAGGAAGCGTGTCGGTTCAAGATGCGGAGGATTCTGGGTAAATGGCTCACTGAAGCTGCCACAAGTCTTCCCTTACCAAAACTGTTGATGGAATGGGTAAACAATGACTTCATATACTGACAGTTTTTTGATACTGCTGCAGTTATTTTGTATTTAAATGAACTAGTACCTCTTAACCTGTAATAAGCCTGTCCAAGTGAAGGCATATGAGAATGTGCAGGCTTTTTTCAAAAATTAATTTGCAAGCAAGCTACATATACATGTAGTGTGAAAGGTATTTTTTGGTTGAAATATGCCAGCTTTTGGTAATTATGATGTTAAAGTATCATGGGGATGTGCTGGCTACAGGATTGGGGGGGGGGCTTTTTTTCTTTTTTACAAATTAGTTTGCAAGAAACTAAGCATAAAAAAAAAATCAATACTTGGTTAGAAAAATCACTTACTGAAAATTCCTAATTAAACATGAGGAATTAATATCCGCGTAAAATTGCGAGAAGCCTGTCTTGCGAATTTTAAAATCTCGCTTTTAATTTTCAGACATGTAAACTACATGAAACTATGATAAAATTTCGGCAATCGCGATTTTATGTTCTCGCGATTTGATGGAAAACTGTTGAATCATGGAATTAAGAACTCGCGTAAAATAAGGAATCTACAGTATTTAGATAAAAAAAATTGATGTATTGTAACTAATGTATCGTGTGTGAAATTAATTAAAATGTGTATTTGTTAAGAGATCAATTGTGATACATTTAGTTAGATGCTTGGGTCTTTTTTAGGAATTGATACTTTGATGAATGAAACCTCATACTTGTTCTGAATTAGTTTATGCTAATTGTAATGAACATTGATTTCAATTTTTATTTCATTGCAAGAAATTTTAAAATTTTATGATTTTTTATACACTCTTTTTTTAATTTGAAGATGTGGCTTTTGAAAACAGTACCATGTATTGATTGACATAGGTATTCATTCTGAGAGCATAAATTTTATTCTTTTCAGTTTTCATATTTTTTTTTCTATAATGGGATTGAATGCTAGTTTATTTCCTAAAAATTTCCATTGTTATAACGTTATCATACATGTACGATTTACCATAGAGCTTTCAAGTGTGATACTGAAGTTGGCCAGAAATAATGAATTTTAGTTTCTCGGAGCCAAAAATGCAACAGGCAGGGGTTAAACTTTATTCTTTTCAATTGGAACCTGTCTGGCCTAAATATTATTCTTTATTTTGTCAGGCGAAAAAAATTCAAAAATATAAAGACGCAGGCAGGTATTTTGTTTCATTGCAAAATTTATGAAGGGTAATATGGTATTATACATATATCTTAAAATTGAAAAAAAGCAATTTATTTTCTTTGCCCCTTTTCAATAGGTAGAATTAAATCTTTGGTGAAGCATTTCATTAATATGGCAATGCCTGAGAAACAAATCGGTTATTTTATTTTGCCTAATGAGCTTCAAATAAAAAATGTGTTATTCTCTTTCTTCAATATGTCAGTAACATTGATTAAAGAGGTAAATGTAGGATTTTGAGCGTTATATGTGGAAGTGCCCGAGAAACTAATTTCTAATTTTGTTTTCTATTTTGGCCCCATCAATACATACATTTTGATTTGTTTGTTATTTTTATGTTATTGATAGTGAACATTAGTCATTACATATGTTTTTAAGATTCTAACCTTATTTTTACACAATATGTGTTAATTAACCTTATTTGTTATTACATGTAATTGTTTTGCTGTTTACTTTTAAAATGTTTGGAAATATCACATTCCTCTCCCAGTAATTAAACATGATGTTAAGAATTCTGTAATATTAATTGTTTTTATTTAGGTACTAGAGAAACTCTGTCTCATTGGTTTACATGGTAACAAACCCACTCTTCTACTGACTAGTCTGTAGTCGATGTAACATAACTTCTTCTAGTTGTGTATTCCAAGGCCAAGAATTATCAGGACTTTGGAAGGGGGTATCTGGGAGGGGTAGGGGTTTAGGAGCATCTGGACTGAAATCCCACCAACCCAACCTGGCAAACAAAATTATTCCTAGTCTTGGTACCCCCCCCCCCCCCCCCCCCCAACTAGAAAATTTTCTAGATCTTACGCATGGTTCGGGTCAGAATCTGTTCAGTGAGCAAAGCTGTATTACATGTTGTGTAAATCACAATTATGACAAGGAAACCATGTATCTTGTCCATTGCTCACCCAAGTAACAATGGCCGATTTTGATCCAATATCTTTAAGCTATTAACCAAGCCCAGCTCCAACTTCATGTGATTCTAATTTGAAATTGTAACACACGAGGCAGATCGAGTTTTTGTTTCATTTGCAGAAATGACTTTTTTAATGAAGAATTTTCAAATTGCGCATTCAATTAAGTGGACGCCTGTTAAATGTTGAATGCTATCGTATAAAGGAAACAAACCTGAATTCAAAAGTATGTACAGGTATTTTTCTTTAATCCCCACTGCCTTAATACCTACATGAACCACCAATTTCATTTCATTATCACTTCATTTTGTTCAGGTAAATATATCGTAGAATGCTATGATTACACATATATGAAATATAACAAATAGAAAAACAGACGTTATCACAGCACTATGCAACGTCAAAAGAATCAATTTGTTTAATTATTATTATATACATGTAGATTACATGACATACAAATGATAATTTTTACCAAGGATAACCCATAGAAGCCTTGTTAAAAGGCTTATTTCCATTGCATGGGTTCCTTATATAACAATTAAGTAAATAACAAAGGTGCACTACAAATTTACACAATGGAATTTAGGCAGGGTACTACAAAGGAGTATATAGCATAATGCTTTGAAAAATGATATGTTTCCTTAATTATTTCCAAAGAAAGCGTTTTATTGGTTAAATGTCTTATTTGCATTGCTTAAATTCAACCTCTCAAATGGATTGTATAATCAGATATGCGACGGCTGTTAGATTATAGAAAAACCTTTTCTCACGTCTGATTTTGTGAAATGTCAAAGACGATCTTAACAAATATGATTTCTATATTGTAGAAATTCCAATTTACATAAACAATTAAATGAAATCATCAAAAGAGTACAAAAAGGGTACAGATAAATGACGGTCATGAAAACTAAATAAGATATTTCAGTTGTTCGGTTATTTCAGTAAGTAATTATGAATTGAATTTTTAGACGTCTATCTTTTTAATGGGATTCCATGCATATACGACTGTCAATATCTTTGCTATCCAAGGGTTTACGATCCGTTCCTCTCCTCTACAACCTTTTAGAAGAGCGGATCGTAAACCCTTGGCTAGCGAAGATGGACTACCAACTGCTAAACTGTTACCGCGTTAGTTACTTACATAACATTTTAAAGCTATACACGCTATAATTTGCGTCAATTTTGAATAACGGGGAAATGCTTTAAAAAAGTTACCTTTATGCTGTTAATTACAATATGTTCATTCGATCACGTAAAAAAAAAACATCAAATATTAAACAATTAATAAAAAATATTTATTTTCCTGCCAGGAAAGTAATGCCTCCTAATGAATATCAATATACCACGTGATATCGACAGCTAAATTTAGTCTATCAGGCAAAACTCTGTGTAGGGTCAACATCTTCATAATTGTAATATTTTTACAAAGGAAAGGACATTTTCAGTAAAGCATAAATTTGTCCAAAATACATGTACAAAAAATACGATTCTATGAGTATATATATGAATACTTCCTTAAGAAATAATGACGTAGACCAATGTATTTCCCCTATGTGCTATTTTTAGAAACTGTAAGTGTTAGTGCAAAAGTAAGGGTATCGTGAGTGGCAAACGTATTTTATTTATTGTACATGTATGTATTTCAAACTAACAACTGTTAAGCATATTAAAAATCAAGTCGGATATCTAATTAGGCAAACAATAACGGCAACCTGATTTCATGCGGACATGCGCAATGAGGTCGGTTTAGCTCTTCCTTCATCAATATTCACGAAAAGGTAATACTTTCCTGGCAGGAAAATTAACAATTAAAAATCTATATCTTTGTAACGAGAAGGAATTCACCATTGTAATTGACAGAATAAAGGGAAATTTTATAAGTAGACAAACACATGCGTTTTCACTGTCATTCAAAATCGACGCCAATTAAGTATAGCGTGTATAGCTTTAACACATACGGAAGTGCATTTCGGCAGTAAGCAGCTGGCAGCAAATAGTTGGCAATGATTTACTGCCAACCCAGGGGCGTAGCTTAAGTTTGTTTAATGTGGAAGCAAATTAAGGAAAGGGTTTGGGGGCCGCCCAACGGGTCCAGGGGGGAAGCCCGTGTGGGGGCTCAGGGGGCGAAGCCCCCGGAAGCTGGCGAGTTTTTAGCATTTCAGACACTTAAATTTGAGTATCCAGAAAGAGGAGTTTCATCAATATAACCCCTGTTTTTATGTTGTTTAAAAATGCTTGCTTCATCACCATCATAAAATTAACTATAAAGAAGAAAAAGTTGTGTCTGATTTATGATGTGATTAATTTAATTTTTATCTAATAAGTCTTGTGCTTTCTCTCCTACTGGTTTATAACATTTTTGTCTACAAAAATACTCTTACGATACAAAAAATAATTATATATTTAAACTTTAAAATTCAGTTAATTCTCGATAATCTATTCATAATCATTGTCAACCTGTCACTCAGGTTATGGAATTGTATGGATAAAATAATATACAAATATCAGAAGAGCAACTTATATTTTTTTTTTATTTATTGAAAAAAAGGCAAGTCGTCTTTGCTTTTCTCAGCAAAATCTGAAATAACAGCCGCTAAATTGACTGGTATGCCTGTAAATGTGTAAAGTTGCTAAAGACGACATTCTTTGTCCCGTCATTATTGACCCGAGGTATGCCTTTTAAGCGACGCATGACGCTGAAACAGCGTTCTGCGGTTGCTGAAGTTACGATACATACATGCAAACATTTCCAAACATTTGAAAATATAAGTAGCCTAAGGATAAAACAAAGCGACAAGCGAAACAATAAAATCAAACTTTGTAACTGAACAAGTGTAAGACCTAGCCATTGCCCTGTTGTTCGAGGTCTTCTAGAGAAGATACAACAACGTTGTATGCGGCTTAAAGGTACTCTTATTTATATCTATTTATTTAGGTTCAATATTTTTATAATAATTTGAATAATTAATTTTTTTTATTTGCCTTTTTTTATTTACAAAACAATGTGGAAGCAAATCCTTCCGTGCTTCAGTGAAAGCTACGCCACTGCAACTGCTTATTGTCACTGTTCACAGCTTGCTGCCAACTGCTCACTGCCATATGTATTATGCATGGGTTCTGCTCGCATGCAAAGATAGCCAGAAAAGTCATGCATAAAAAAGAAACATTTGGTGAGATGTTATTATATCGTGTTCGAGATAACGTCAATTTTTGTTAGCAGTTAGAATATGTAATGGACATGAAATATCGCTTACACCCCGTTTTCTTTGCAGGTTATTCAAGGGTTCTGTGTCCACTTTAAGATGCTTCCCTCCCTCCCCGCAAAGATGTCGCTTCCCCCTTCCCGCCTCGAAAAAAATGTATGCATGAATGAAATAAACTTAAACGTCCACACTTTACTTCACTAATACAAATAAAACAACAAACAATATGATGCATTTTAGCGCACTGTGGTGGGACAATAGAAAATAACCAAAGAAAGGGAGAGAAAAGTGTTTTATTCAACATAAATAATCATAATTTATAATCCTAATTTTATAGAAACTTGCAATCTCTTAACCACAGAATCTTTGATATACATGTTTTTGCTTGAAACACTTTTCCACCGACCATGCCTCTGAAGACATCTATCATTGACACCTGAATTAGCTGCAACGGAAGCACCACCGGACCTGAGTGAATGAATACCAATATTTAAATTTGGAGCAACAGTTTTTAACTTGTTAACAATGTTTCTTTAGCTGCAGTGTAAATAATAGGTTTATTTTTCTTTATAAACTTGGCAACACCTTTGCTTCTGAACACTGGCTTGAAAATAAAATCTGACAACAAATTAATATTTGCAGCCGATACATAACGTAAAAACATACTGTAAGGACAGGCACATGTGACACCCTTGGCTAACAAAACCTCATTTCCTTGTCTTAATTGATCATTTTTATTTTTCAATAAAAAGCTTTAAATACTCATCTTCAACAAATATGTTGTTACATTTTAAAGAACTTATTTCATCAAATCTTAAAAACCCAGCAAATCCAAATAAAATCATAACTAAATTTCTCAAAATCAAAACATCACTTGTGTCTTTATGCAATGAACACAAACTCTGTAACATCTCGGTATCAACTGGATCTTTTCTACGCACAGGTTTTGCGAATAATCTTTTGGCTGAATCTTGAAGAGATTTGACGTATGAATTTTCTGTGGGATCATCCAGACCGCATATGCTGTGCATCCATTTAATCGAATAAATTGTAGAGTTCACAGAAGCATAAGACGCGCCATTATCCAACAAATGTGTTATATATAACGCAACGTGCACCGGTTTTGCTGGTAATTCACTGTATCCATGACTTCTTATAAACGTTGTCCATCGTTGAAAACTGTGTGTATACGCTTTATTTGTACTTTCACTTTTCGATAACAGAAGATACTTTGACAGTTAATTGCTAAGAGTTCCGAGGTTACTTTGTAAAGGAACTCCGCTATCCACTACTGCTCTTTTTCTACGTGTACCTGTAAGTTACTGTTTAATCCTAAAATCAAAAAATCAAAATATATTCCCAAGACAAAACAAAATTTTTAAATTTTTTACCGTCATACAAAATCGGCCAAAATGGAGCCGATTTCCATTCCGGCACAATTAATTTGCTTTTGCATTGTCTGCAACAAGCTTGTTAATAGCTTTTGGTATCAAAGTTGGAGGTGGAACCAACCAAGTATAATATACACTTATAAGAATATTTCCAACACATTAAGAACAACACAACTTAGGTGTGAGCCAGACGAGCTTTGCGGGCAGCTGGCCTTTAATGATAATATATCATCGATATCATGTGTACATAAAGTGTAACAAAAAATATAATTCCCCATGAATGACGTTAAAAAATATTTGAAAAAACTATGGAAACCTGTGTCCGAACGCAAGTGTAAATAACGTCTAGGGGCGAATATCGGACTTATTCATACATTATTATAAATATTATTATTAATTACGGAATGCTATATAATTCACTAAATATAGTGACATCAAAAAACTTGAAAAAGAATGTAAGCTTTGTGCGCTGAGTGAAACTGGCTAGAATGACCTTTACTATTAACTCTGACCTTTTATACTGGCCTTCCTATGGCCCCGCCCTGTATTCCTACGCGAATCTATTCGAACACGTTAATATCATACAACATTTTCCCGCTATTCTACGAAACGCGGGAAAACTATAGTATAATATACCTTTATAAGAATATTTCCAACACATTAAGAACAACACAACTTAGGTGTGAGCCAGACGAGCTTAGAATTAAATGTTCAAAAGTAAGCAAAGTATGAAATATTATGCGAAATAGTTTAAGTACTGAAAAAAAAAACCAACAAAACAAAACATGTAACCTGACTGTCTTTTGTTTGTTATCATAATCCCAAATTTTTTGAAACTGAAAGTCTGCTTTCTAAACTGTCTTTTACATAACCTTCTTTAGACAAATCTGATGCCCATCGTCCGTGCTTTTTCCAACATCGCTCGTTCACGTTGGAATTTGCTGCTGCTGTCGCGCCTCCCGATCGTAAGGAATGAAGACCAATGTTGACATTTCCCATAACGGATTTAAGTTTTGATAACATGCACTCTCTTGCTCGTGTGTAACTCAGTTTTTTATTTATGTATATTAACTTTAAACCCTCCTTGGATTTAAACACGGACTTAAACAAAAAATGATCAGAAAAAATGTCTATATTTCCTAGCGATATATAACGTTGCAACATTTTTACCGGACAAGCCGAAGTAACACCCGCTGAAATTAGTATTTCGTTTCCTTGTCTATATTGGTCAGTTTTGCTTTTGTTGATGAAAATTTTGACGTATACATCTAAAAATCTAACATCTGAACAACGAAGTGAACTTAGTTCCTCGTAGCGTAAAAAACCTGCAAAGGAAAGTAGAATCATGCACATATCACGCACTTCCATTAAACTGGAACTATCTGCATAAATATCACACAATAATACGAGATCTTTAGTCGTGACGACTTCTTTTTTGATAACTCTGGCTTTGTTGTTGCGTTTGGAAGCTTCTACTATATTTTTAATGAATTGATGTTTTGTTGGATCTTCATATCCTAAAATGGAATGCGCCCACTTGATAGCGTACACAGCACTGGATATAACATGAAAAGAACATCCGATATTCAACAAATACGTTAGATAAAGAGCGACATGCATTGAATTGGCTGGAATAGCTGATTTTCCTTTGTTCGTAATGAATTTTGACCACCTATTGAATGACGACATATATTTTTTGCTTATGTTTTCACTTCTGAATTTCACAATATATTCACACATTTTTTCTGCTAGAGCTGCATTGTCCGCTGATGATGTGTCGATACCCGCTAAAAATAAACTCTGATGAAATGCTGTTAAAGGCCATTTCTGGTTCCCCTTCGCTTAAGCTGGTGTTGGCTTCTATCAATTTTTCTCTTACGCTGTTGTTGAATTTGTACTGGGCTTCGTTTCCCTTCCTCTTGAAAACAAACGTCTTGTCGTTTGCTGCCTGAATCCTGGACAATTGCTGTTCGTGTTGCTGTTTTTGTTGTTTGGATATCTTTTGCTCGAATGAAGACAGTTTGGAGTCCATTATTTCTGAAACTCTTTGTAAGAATTCGTCATTTGGTGCTGCCATGCTGCCCGCGATAAAAGAATGTAAGCTTCGTGCGCTGAGTGAAACTGGCTAGAATGACCTTTACTATTAAATCTGACCTTTTATACTGGCCTTCCTATGGCCCCGCCCTGTATTCCTACGCGAATCTATTCGAACACGTTAATATCATACAACATTTTCCCGCTATTCTACGAAACGCGGGAAAACTATATTATTTTCACCCTTCCAACAAGCATTAAAAGCATCTACGCATTCTGTGTTTGGACACCAATACTTTGAGTTAAATCTAACGCACTTTTTGTTATAATGCGTAGCAAACCTGTCCACTGTATGAACACCCCACATTTTCTCAAAATGTTCAAAAATTTCATCATCTATTGACCAATCATCCATATCTGTCAATCGACTCAAAGTATCTGCTTTTTTATTTTCATTCCTTGGCTTCCAAACAGGATTGATTTGAATATCATTTTCTGAACATGTATTTAAAACATCTCCAGCAATATTATGCAAATAAGGTTTTCTACTGCCAATTTGTAAAATCGTAGGAACATTTTTGTTATCTGAAATAATTTTAACTTTTCCATTATTTAAATGTGAAACATTACTTTTCACAGCCCTGTTTACAGCCTCTTCCTATTTCCACAACTGATTTGAAGATCTCCACTAAGTAATTCCATAAGTAATGTTTTCATGTTATATGATACTTTTTTAAGTTAAGATAGAAAGTGTATGACTTTATTTATAAGCATTAAATTGCATTTTGCATGCTATTTTATGGAAAATTCTAACTATTCTAGCTCCTGAAATAGTCTGGTACCCTAGTGTTATGTACCCTGAATTTTTGGGAAGTAACAGGTTTGAATGTTAATAAATAAGGAATTATATATCAAGGAAAATTATATAAAATTGATTTCGTGTCGAGTCTCGTGTTTCATTAAAAGAGCATTAAAAGCAAGTAAATATGAGGTACATGGGCAAAGATATATGACATTCAAAGCAATGCGTTCTGTGTATTAAAATTAAAATTTTCACAGAGAATCGATTCCCATAAACGCCTATTACCATTGTAACTTAACTGTATAAGTCCTCTATTTTTCTTCCGTATTTCCAGGAAACATGGCTTCCAGCAGTGCGCAGGAGCGCGGGAAAAACAACATATATATATATATATATATATATATATATATATATATATATATATATATATATATATATATATATATATATATATATATATGTGTGTGTGTGTGTGTGTGTGTGTGTGTGTGTGTGTGTGTGTGTCAACATTTTAAAAGCTGGTATTTGTATCAAGTCATAAGCTCTGCATTATGTACTCTTAAGTATTTTACGTATCTTATCTTTTTAATTCCGTGTATTTTGTCGTCTTGGATTTCTCGTGTTAATATTTAGAAATGAAATCTATGTGACCAAATTTTGGGCGGAGCGTAAATGTATTAATTGCAGATCGAGTGGGACTATTATCGCCGTATCGCGTTTGAATTAAAAAAAATCTGCGATTTTCAGTATAGTTTTATTGTTACATAATAGAAATTTCTCGCGTTACGATAGTATAGCGAGAAATAGTTGTCCTAACGATATGAAAACGTATTTGTTTGCATAGAAACGGAGGTTACGTTTCGTATAGTTATTAGCATTTGTATACTTAGTGATAGCCAATGAAATAAGAGAGTCGAAAATGACGTGTTTGAGTAGTTTTCTGAAAGTCCTGGTGGTCAGTTTCTAGCGCACGCTCTAACCGAGCAAGTCAATTTTATGTGGGGACGCTAGGACAATGGAGATGAATCACGCAATTTCCGAACAAATCAATTTGGCAGTTTCCCGTCAGCAAACAGATCTGTTAAACAATTTGGAAAGAATGATAGACTCAAGGCTTTCGAATTTCCAACAAAATATCCAACAAATTTCATATCCAAGAAAATCTTAATGAGCATTACGTGTCCAGGAGGAAGGGTAAAGAAACCAATACAAACATGAAGCCCGGGTCTTGTCGAAATTAAAAGAAGCAAACGAGCATCTGAATTCCAACACGGTGAATGAAGAAATGGTTGAGGCCGCAAAATCTAGCATAAATGAAGGTATGGAACTGGTGAAAAATAGACAAAAGATCATAAAATTAGCAGATTCGTCCCAGTTAAGATGGAAAGTGGTAAAAGAATATGAAACGAATCCAATCGCGGCAGACTCGGACGACGAGAAAAAGATGTATCGGGCACAGATGAGGGCGGAAAGAAAAGCCAGAGAGGATAGAATTTCCAGGAGACGGTCTTACAGATTCGCGCCTTATTACAAGAAGCCCGTGGCAGAGACTGCAACGCGAATGGAGACAGATGACAAGTCAACAGCATCAACTAAACCGGGCAGATGTTACGACTGTGGGGCACGGGGCCTCTGGAGCCGGGACTGTCCAAGGAAAGATGAGTCTAACAAGATGAGTTAAAATTTTACTTCAATTTTGAGAAATTCTGGCGTAGTATATAACTTCATTTTCACTCATCATTTCCTTATTTTCATATCATTTTTTTACATACTCCCAAAAAAAGTGGGGGGGGGGGGGCAACTCAATGATAATTCAATTTTTTATATGTAAATTTTCAAAAATTGTTGCTGCGAGAAAAAGTGGGGGGGGGGGCAGGCCCCCCCCCCGGCCCCCCCTGATGCTACGTGCCTGGGTATATCAACTGCTGGATATATATTTACAAAAGTTTTAAGGGAACCCGTGAAGTTTTTGAGAGCAAAAGGTATGAAGATCATTACTTTTCTAGATGATGGCATTGGGGCTGAATCTTGTATAGATAAAGCAAAAAATGTTAGCATTTGCGTTAAACAACAGTTAGAAATTCTGGGATTTTTGTTTGCTGATGATAAATGTGAATGGCTTCCAACACAACGTAGAATTTGGTTAGGCCTGTTATGGGATATGGAAAAGGGGAAAATTTTTATTACAGAAGATATAATTGAGCGACTTATTTCTTCTTTAGAGTTTGTACATTTGAAGGTAATGAAAAATAAAATGTTTTTTCAAGTTAAAGAATTGGCAAAAATTGTGGGTCAGATTATTTCAATCAAGGCAGTTATTGGTAACACTGTTAGACTGAAGAAAAGATGTTTGTATGAATGCATAATGAGCAGAGCAAGTTGGCACTCGAAGGTAAAAATGTCTGTTAATTCTTTCAATGAAATTGAATTTTGGCGAGAAAGTTGAAATCGTTTGAACGAAAATGGCTGTCGTTTAGAAAGTTTTGATGCATCAGATGTATGCAATTTTCAATTATTTTGTGATGCCTCGGATGTAGGCTATGGTGGTTTTATTGAATGTATGTGGGATGAGAATCCAAAGGTCAGTATTGGAACTGTGTTTGGTAGTTGGACAGAAAATGAAAGTCAAAAGAAGTTCAACGTGGAATGGAAGATAGGTCGCGTCTGACCTTAAGAACTTTACAGAATCAAAATTTTATGAGGTCTGGAAAAATCATAGCATTCTACAAAATATAACTGTAACAATTGTTAATAATTTCAATTTAACGTGAAGACTGTTCTTCGATATTTGATGTACATGTGCTTACATGATATGCATGTATACTTACGTGCCGCTGAATACAAACTCGGATTATATCATAATTTTACAAATTATATAAATTAAACATTCTTTGTTTAAATACCCTTGACATCGAATGGATTACACGTTTTGAAATCCATACAATTCTTTATTCACTCAATTCAATTTACTCTATTCATACACGTACAAGAAAACAAATCAAACACACATAGTCTAATAATTTCCAGAGAAAAGATCAATCTTACATAGTTGGACTCGTTAATTCGGGGTGTTTTTGCGTTATATATATATACGCATTGCTCCGGGTCATTGGGTGACGGTTAGTTTACCAGGAATGATCTAATCATGCCACGGATAAGAAACTTTTACACATTGATAAACTGTTTCCTGGTGTACATTTTGGTGAAATTTCAAGGGTTTATCTTTTACCCCAAGGAAAAAAGGGTAAATGTCTTAATAATTTTCCAAACAGCCCTTGAAAATTCGGTTATTCTCGAAGTTTTACATGTGGGAGATTAACCAAATTCTCTACAGTGGCTTAAAAATCCAAAGAAAGGGAAACTATAACTGATTACTAAACGATATTTAAAAATATTGCTGGAAGGGGTCGTCTTTGGTATTTTGTTGTTGTTTTTAAAACAAAAAACCCCAAAACCCAAAATTCTCATACGTCGTAATTTCAAATTTTCTGGATTATTGAATGAGTCAATGTAAAAATAGATTTGATTATACATAATTAATTAAAGGCCTGCAAGTCGGTAAATATGTGATTCAACATCAACTTTCTTCATTGCGTAAGACAAACATCTTATTTTGTTTTGCCTCGGACTAGAATGTCGCGACGTCATTGGATGAAACGCGTCACGTGGCTGCCTTACAAATTTCTTTAAAAGGCAAGCGTCAAAATTTATAGCGCAACATGGCGGACGTAACGTTATTTGAACAGTCAGTAACAAACCTAATAAGTAATAGCATATGAAATGTTTTTAACAGAATATGTGCAGCACATTGCATGGATTCACTAGCAAATGGTAATAGCAATGATTATGTAGTACAGTAATAATAGCATTGGAGAATGTATACATGTACAATTCAACACATCGATTTAATTAAAACAATTCAATTGTTGAATAGTATATAAACCATTACGTTAAGTTTGAAGACTTTCCTAAGTTATAGAGTTCTCTAACATTGTTTACACATAATAGCTGTATAAATTTATACATTGGTGTTTTTTCCAATAGTATTTACTGATATATTTGGCTCGTAATTGCTGGTAGCGTGGACATATCAAGCTTAAGACAAAGTGATATTCATCCTCAATTTCAAATCTACAAAACTCACATATATTCTGTTATTTCGCAAAATATTTCTATGGCGTCACTTTCTATGGATAAATTATGTGATGACATTCTGATTTTACTGAGTTGTTTTTTTTGTTTTTTGTTTGTAAATACTAGGAATTTAATGGGTTTCACCAAATAATATTGTAGTGAAAACTGGTCAATAATGTTTCTATATAACATACATCTAGATTAACTATTTATATCTGCGCAAAGATTTTGCACAAAAGTATCAATTATTCTTATTTTATAATGCATGATTCTCCTGATTTATTCACATTAATTATTAAATATATCTTTCCAGTTTCCTTGTGTTTAAAACGCATGTTAACAAAACTTGCCTTGTCTAAACAAATCTGGAAATTTTCATCAGGAAATGGAAATTTTATTTAATTTTAGTTCATTTCAAAGATCCAAACCTTGAGTATTCTAAATGCATTTATAGATAATTTTGATATAATTACAAGATGGAAGATAATACAACCAAGATATCTAGAATGCCTTAATAATTCAGCCACTCTCTCAGGCATACCACAAATAAACATACACATGTATGAAGTAGAAATGGAAACTGGGGCTGAGTAAAACTATATACTATAAATAGGAATGGTTTTTCATTGTTAATTCATCTTGTTTAAACAAGTATGTACTTTGGCCATTCAGGAAGTTTCCACTTAATTCGTCGACAAATTAAATGTAGCTAGGACGGTCGTGTTTTAAATGTTGCATCCTTTTGCGCCCTCTTCTGATCCGGCGCATGCGCAGTTCTGTAAAATTAGGAGGGTATTCCCAAATATAGCTAAATTGTACTCACGTATACGCACGGGTTTTTATGTTAGTTCTGTTTAAAAAAAAAAAATAAGGTAAGTCATAAGTACGTCATTCTTGGGATTGATGCATGGTTCGCAAGCTACTGTACTTTACTTTTACGTCAAATTTAAAGTTCATGAGGCATTCAAAATATATGAGCTGATCTACTGATGATTTTCAAATGTATAAATCAGGCACGTAGCATCAGGGGGGGGCCAGGGGGGGGGGGGGGCCTGGCCCCTCACTTTTTCTCGCAGCAACAATTTTTTTAAAATTTACATAAAAAAAATGGAATTATCATAGAGTTCCCCCCCCCCCCACTTTTTTGGGAGTATGTAAAAAATTGATATGAAAATAAGGAAATGAGAAGTGAAATTGAAGTTATATAGTAAGCCAGCCCCCCCCCCCCCCCCCCCCCCGGATTAGGATTTTAAAGATTTTGGAAACATAACATTTTTTTTTTTTTTTTTTTTTTTATATTTGCTTGTCAAGATTTTTTGGATGAGTCTGCCCCCCCCCCCCCCACTTTCAAAAACGATGCTTCGTGCCTGTAAATATAGACTTGTATCTGAATGTTTTTCCTGTTATTTAATTTTCCTAAACGTCCATTTTCCAAAAACATCATGTATATAATCAAATACTTCCTATTGCGAAAAGGTTTATATCGTATATGTGATGACATTAATTGATTCAAAACAAAATTATTTGTATACGATCGACTGAGCACAAAACAAATACAAGCTATATATATATATAGCTATGTATGTAAATAATAATCAACATACATGTACGTATGAACATAAAGAATCGAAGTTCATTTAAGTCAAATTATCGACATTTCCAAGCGTGAATTGCTTGCTTTTTGTATTAGTCTTTTCTACCAATGGAAACTTGCCTCCGTACATTAATAACATACCAGATACATTGCATATCGTATATATAACCACATGATGCACCAAATATAGAAGTGAACCAATAAAAATATTTGCAATTCTTATTCATTTTCATTGTCCTTTTTTGACAGAACTCACAAAGCAATGCAAAGATAATACATTTAATAACTTTGAAAAAAAATTACAAAGGATAATTTTATGTTTTTCTTTAAAATTTATGTTTATTATAAAATGCATTTAAAACGGTTTTTAACGAGTTCTTGAAAAATATGAGGGTTGAAATAAACAAATCCATTCATGCATTGTTTTGTAAAATGTGCAAATATTTCTTATGGCATTGCACCAAACCGGGCACTCCTCCAAATGTTATCACTATTATATCACAGGTACCTGAGGACAGCACCGACCCCCTTTCCATCCCCACCCCCCAATATAGAACCCTCTGGGACTTTACTCTCTTTTAATCTTTTATGACATATTTTTAATCGTGTTTATACACTCATTGCACAAGTTGCCTAACACAAACATTTTTTAATTTTTTTTTAAATCAGACCCTCTATATATATTTAATGTTTGTTTTTTTGAGGTACTTTTGTTATCACTATTGTATACCGGACAAAAATAACATTCTAAAAGATTATGAGCTGATTTCTGTATTATAATTCTATATTGCTGCAAGAATTTGCTAAGTATTACGTCATGTTGTAACGCGAATTCAAAATTAACAACATAACAAATAAATATAGAAAAATAATTTTTGTACAGGACAACAAACCTGTCATATTAATCATGGTTCTTATATAATCACCAACAGAAGTTTACAAACCATAATTTAGCAGCAAATTACATTTCGAGCATAAATTTTCGACATGAAAATTGCAGCTCATATTTCTTTTTAGCCTCTATTTAACCCCCCCCCCCCAAAAAAAAGGAGGTAAAAATCAGTAATTAAGTTCATGGAATATGAAAATAGATTTGAAATTGAATAAATTATAACTGCATACCAAAGGTGAACTATATAATGGTGGCATTTTATTTAAATCAGAGAAAAAAGGCATGAACGCCCATCCCACCCCGCTGTTCTTTGTAATTTATACGTACATTCATAAATGTTATAGGACTTTGATGGGCATTTTTTTCAATGCCCAGTCTAACAAATGTTCTATCTCTACGATTTCCTTGACATTAAACATGTACGTGCATTCCTTAGAAACTCCAGAACGTGTGATGCATGCAGGTGCCCGCAAGTCATTCTAAATATACCCACCAACATCTTGCATATCTCTGTAACCAGTTGATGTTCGAAATCCCACACATCGTATACTTTTCCTGCCTGGCTCTATATAAATGTGTTTTTAATGGGGAGTTTTAAATTGTACGTGTATCTGATATACGTGTGTTTTTTATAGATGTTTTAAAAATACGTGTTTTCTTTCAATTAGGTGTGAAATACTTTTGTTTATGAGAGGAATTTTGTATGTGTTTGGGTAAGTATTTCACAAGTTCATAAAAAAAATCATTGAATATATAAACTGTGTATTTTATAAATACAGGTGTAAAAAAAAAATTGAAAAGTTTAAGATTAAGGATCGATATGCATAGCTTGCCTGCATGGTCAATCAGTCACGTATGAATTAATCTGGTTTCTAGTTCAGTTTAAAATTGCCCCTAGCACGACCCCGATATGATACAAAAAATGATTGATGTGATATATGATGTGTTTTATGAAACAGAAATTTGAATAATAAATCTAACGTTATATATTCTGAATCACCTTCCGGTGGAACCGGCATCTGGGCATTGTTGATCGAGAGCATTATTTCATATTCTGTAATTTGTGATATAAGAACTGAACTTTTTTTCAAGTTATTAAAGAATTAGTGACACCACTCTCAAGATGCAGAGAAATGTGGATAAGCATGGACATCAGAAGCCCCGGAGACCTATGGTAAGATTGTGCACAGAGAGAGAGAGAGAGAGAGAGAGAGAGAGAGAGAGAGAGAGAGAGAGAGATATTTGGACATCTTGGAAGATATAAATGGATAATTTTTTTTTTTTTTCAATATAAGATAAATGTGCTAAAGCTTTGTTAAGAGGATACGGTGGTCTGAGAGAGAGAGAGAGAGAGAGAGAGAGAGAGAGAGAGAGAGAGAGAGAGAGAGAGAGAGAGAGAGAGAGAGAGAGAGAGAGAGAGAGAGAGACAGACAGACAGACAGACAGACAGGGGACATGGGTAGGTTTATGAAGTTAATTACTTACTTGTATTTTATGGATACATAGGTCCGCGATTCTTTTCAGGACACCCTTTACCTCGTGAATATGCATGCAACTTGATTTTAAAAAGATCAATCAACACAGAAAAAATGATTAATTCGGTTGTACATTACGTGTTTAACGGTTTTGAACAACATACAAGATAATCTGCATGTAATGTAAATTAAAATTACTTTTATAATACTAGTATATGCTGAAAATATAATAATATTTATTTTTCTTATAACGTTACTTAATCTTAATTTTATCCAACGAGGAATTAAATATTAAAATCAAAATTTGATTAAATCTCTCTCTCTCTCTCTCTCTCTCTCTCTCTCTCTCTCTCTCTCTCTGCTACTCAACAATGTTTTTCTAAATGCCACTGCCAAAAACACAGGCAATTATACATGTACCCTCATTTTGAAAGTTTGGGGGGGGGGGGGGACTCTTACCTAAATCTTGACAAGCAAATAAAAATGATAAGATAAATCCTGATAGCAAAGTACCTAAAACTTCTATTGAATGTTACTTTGTCGGATTTATTAAAGTAATGCTCCCTGAAATTAAAACGGGAGAGGACAATTCTTCAACATTCGATATATTCTCTATAGGCTATACATGAATACATGTAACACGTTACAAATTAAAAAAATATATTTTGATGCGAGTCCATCTATACCACCCCTTCCCACCGCTGCTACGAAATCATACTGTATTGTGTATTCAGTAATGACAGGGGCGTAGATATACTAAGTACACGTATATACGTCCCTGGTAATGATGACTTGATAATTCAATTGCCGGAAATCTTTGTGCCTTCTTTTACGGTTCAGGATTTCATGACAATAATATCTATTTATAAATTTTTCCGTCACTTCCGATTATTGCTAAAGCGACACACAGACAGAGCAAAAGTAGTTTACACTTCGCTGTCTTCAAGATTATCCCAGTTTGTACGTGGGTCACACAAGTTTTGTCACAATTGATTCTCATTTTTCGAAGATGATGGGAGATTTTCAGACCCGAAACCTCCAGCCGAAGAAGAACCCGATTAGTGATGATTATCGCATTACGGGGAGTGTATTGGGTTTGGGTATCAATGGGAAAGTTGTGGAATGTTTCAGCAAGACGACCAATAGGAAATGTGCTCTGAAGGTAAACATCGATAAGGGATATATCTGAATTGTTTGGGTTTTATTTTATCACGCTTTTTCCTTACTAGAAATGTTCCTTTTTTGAAAAAGGTGATCTTATTATTTTTTTACTGTATTTGGAACAATTCGTCAAATATGACAATAATTTTACCCTTCCTCAATCACTTTGTACCATCTCTGGGTTAATATTTTTGTTAATTTTACAACGAATATTTAGTACGGGAGTGACATCCTGTTCACTCCCGGTAATTTAAAAAAGTTGACATTTCTTTCAATGTGAATATGATCATTATATTTTTTTTATCATAATCATAAATAATTGCATCATGATAATTGATTTCAGCTTTGGAATTTGAAAACAAAACTATTCATGCTCTCTTCTTCTGATTATTTTTTTCCCAATTTATTTGATTATTGGGTTTACTAAAATGATTTGTTTCATGAATTAGATTCAGATATGTCAAGACATCACAACTAGCAACTTCATATCCAAATATAGTTCAAGGAATTAGAGTCATGTCATACATTGTTGTCATTTGTGTGTTACACTCTCTTATATAAGATGTAGTCATGTAGATCTTATATCATGTGTACTTCAGTGTTAAAAAGAATCATTGCAGTGTGCAATTTTACCATGATAATGATTTATAACATACATGTAAGTTTGTGACGAAGAAGTTCATAGTCGAGAAAGAAAGTATGTGATTTATATTTTTTTCGGTCACATCTCAAATCTATAAATTGCTGAGAAACAAGGAAGGGTCTTTATTTAAACTTTGAAGTATATATATCTTGAAAGCATGTTTATAAAAAAAGGAATATTATATAGTGAAAAATAGGGAAGTCCTTTTTCAAGTTTTGATCATCTAGGGCACATAATGTTTGACATTGTTTCATATAGTGCTATATCTCATCTGTCTGCACAAATTAAAAGTTTATAATTGACTGTATACATGGTATATTCCCTACTTTTTTGGTGATGAAAAAAAGGAGGTCACTGGGCTAGTAACATATTTATTTTTACCCTTCGAAGTGATGGGGCCCTACATTTGTAATGTGATACATGTATGTTTTTGATTCTGGTTCCCAATTACCACATTCCCGCCGATTTACCATGAGTATTTGATAAAGCCTGTTTGTAAATATTATACCTACAACAGCACTGACAAAAAATGTACCGGTATTCAGGAAAGCTCTTCAGAATTCCATCCGAGACACCTTGCCTCTCTTATTTGAGATATCATTAGTTTGTTTGTCTTTAGTGATTTTGACACAGTCATTGGTTTAAATTGCATAGACTTAATGTCTTAATGTTTACTTTGATAAATAGCAAATTAATTTAGATTTCTAATTCAGAAACATTTTTACTTGGAAACTTAAAAACAAATGTGAAGAAATTAAAAGAGCATAGACACTTGAGTAAGTCTGTAAAATGCCAAATGTAGCACTACTTGACATACATCGGTCACATTAAAATTGCAGAATCATTGAATTTGTCTTAAGAACTTTGGGAACCAGATTTATTGATGTGTCACTTTGTAAAAATCATCCTAATAAATTATTCAATGAAACAACTATTACAGGTTTTGAGGGACATCCCCAAAGCACGGCGAGAGGTTGATCTACACTGGAGAGCGTCAGGATGTCGACACATCGTCGCCATATTGGATGTGTACGAGAACGTCTACAGCGGTCAAAAGTGTCTCCTGGTTGTAATGGAATGGTCAGTTCTTTTTGTGAGCTGTGACTTTATTCATTTAGAACCATTTTAACAAGAGCTTGGACTTTGGGTAGTTGAGTCAAACGGCAATGTGACGTAGGCCTGTCTATTTCATTGTAGGCCTCTCAGGCATGGCTCTTTGAAATCAACATGATTTGTCTGGCTTTTAAGCAAATAGTACGCAATCGGTGTATATTTCACTTGAAACCAGCGTCATTTTAACTTGTTTTGACGCAAGAAATAGATTGTTACATCCTACTGAAAGTCCAAGGTCTTGTTGAAATGGTTCTATTATTTCAAGAACAAATTAATTTCATAAAGAATGTGAAATTGAAGTGATCCAGTTAAACTTGCACATTCATCCATTGAAGTGTTAATGCTCACTGATTGCTATTCAGTGTCGTTTTATACTAATGGCTATCGTTAGATCCGCTCCACTGTTATTCAAAGTAATCAATTTCATAATTGGTTAATACTAGCCAGAATATATGTGCTACAATATAGATCGAGTAATTAGTTTGTATTTATATAAATTTATTTGAAATATGAGGAAGATATGTTTATAATAATGAAAAACATGTATGGTTTTTCTGAATTCAAAGTAAGAGTGTAATTACTGAATGCAAACTGATGTATATGTATTTAAATGATATGAATACTCTTTAAGGCTTTTGAAGAAGTTTATTAATATAATTTTACATTAGGTAATTGTTGATTTTTAGAAAAGGTTCTAAAGGCCTTAAAGGGAGTTTGATAATAGGTCTGGAGTGATAAATGTTAATTGGATGAATATGATATAGTGTGTTCTGTCCACCTCAGAGATTGAATTATCAGAAGCCATTGCTTAAATTTTTCAGCATGGAAGGGGGTGAGCTGTTCAACAGAATTCAAGAGCGAGCAGATTCTGCGTTCACAGAAAGAGGTATGTACTAGCTGTTCTGATCACTTGCAGGCCTTTGTCATCAGGAGATATAAATTTTACTGTATACCAAGGACCAACCTAGGGGGCGACTTGGGAGAAATAGTCGATTTTGATCGATAACTTCGCCAGAATTTCCTCTGAAAGAGAAGTTAAAGTCGTCCTGTATTATGAGTTCACAATCGTGTAAATTAATCCCAAAGGCAATAAAATGATAATTAACTAATTCTAAAGACGTTTTTATAAATTATGCAATATTTGTATTCGTAAATTTTTCTTAATTTATTTAAGTGTTATTAAACATTGTGTCCGTGTCAAATATCAAGATCATGGCAGACATTTCGCTGTGTAAAATTCTTGTTGAGATGTTTTTGTCTCTTGGCTCTATCTCATACTACACACACAGAGTGCTTGTTGGAAACAGGATGTTCAAAGTTTCAAAGTCGGAGATTAAAGTTCATCAAAGTTCTCTCGGTTCTTTTCATCCTTTTGTTCTTTATCAAAGCGGGACCCTTTGAGACGGTCCCCATCTCAGTGATGTCTAGTTTGTTCCCCTTCATACAAATTAAGTGCTTTACTGTAATTGTGTAATACAGTTTAATGCAAAAAGATCAACAGACAGAATCGTTTGATATATGTTTAATATTTTAAAAAAAATCTATATACTGGTATAATTATACTTGACGTAATAATCTATCAAGTTGCACTAAAGAAAAGCAGGTTATATCAAAAGATGGGTTTGTACAGTCACTGCCTATCAGGATATCCATATTTAATTTCTAACTGTGAAATACCTATTGACAGTCTTATTTAACTTCTTTATTTAATATGGTATATATGTGCTAATTGATTCTTTCATACACTTATTTCCTTCTAATATATAGTAAAGATATGACTATATTAGGCCATCAATGAATTAATAAGCAGGTAATACCTTTAACATACAGAGGAGGACAGACATATGTCAAAGTTTGTATTTCCTGATTTTTGTAGCCTTGATTCTCATAAATGTAGAGGGTTTTCATCTCTTTATTGCGATTGGAAGTACCATATATAACCATTTTGAACACTGAACTAGGAAAAAACCAACAGTATAGTTACATATATGTACATGCAATCACTGTGAACTCAAAAACAATTTCTTTAATTTTATTTTCAATTTAATCATGTTTATGGATCAACTCAATATTAAAATCCACAAAAATCAGGGGTTGAAATATTCCAGGAAAACTCACTAGCCCAGGGGCTACTAGTCAGTAAAAAATTACTAGCCCAAAGTTCAAATCAGCTAGCCCAACCATTTTAAGATGCAAAATAAAAATACATGTATAACACAATTACTGCTGTTTATTTCATTTTGAAATGAATTCTTCTCAGAGAACACATTTTATGTTCAAACTTTTTTCATATCATAATACAGTTCTGAGTTCTGATTTGCTAGCCTGATGGACTATCAGTTGGTAAAAATGAGCATGCCCGAGTTTTAAACTGACTAGCCCCGGGCATCAGGCTACCATATATTTCAACCCCTGAAAATAGGTAGTCAATGAATATTGATAACACCACGCTGTAGAATCCTGATTCAGTCCAGTGTTTCTGTTTTGTAGAGGCAGCATCAGTAATCACAGATATTGCCAAAGCCATCCACTATCTTCACTCTGTCAACATAGCCCACAGAGACTTGAAGGTACAGTGTAGGAAATCGGTTCTATTGTTATAATTAAAGAACTGAAACTCAGGGAAAAAATTAGATTAAAAGTATTGATTAAAGGAAATGTAGTATGGCATTATTTTCTGATATATAAGTTAGTTATGTATAGCAGATCATGCATTTGTTTTAAGTTGGTGTAAATGAAAGATTTCATGTAAAGTCATGCAAATTTTCAAAACACTTTTGATTAATTAAGTTTTAAGTTTAACTGAGAGTGCTTTATCAAGTGGAAACCACTCTGAGAGATAAAATGTACATTTGATTTTTTATAGTCCAAAGTGACATATATATTTGTATGTATGTGCATGTATTTGAAACTACACAATGTTAAAAAAAAATAATACTGCATATATTGATTTATAGCGACAACTTTTTTCTTCACATTCTTGTGATTTATAGCGACAACTTTTTTCTTCACATTCTTGTGTCCTTTTTTTTAGCCGGAGAATCTTCTGTATACAAAGAAAGGCCCAGATGGGGTCCTGAAACTGACAGACTTTGGGTTCGCCAAAGAGATCCACACGATAAAAAGTCTACAGACGCCCTGTTATACCCCATACTATGTGGGTAAGTCATTGATTGATTAACCAGAACTACATCCTTATGAAATTAGCAGTGGGCTAGAATACAGGGCACAGCTTTCCACAGGGGGGGGGGGGGGGGGGAGCAGGGGATCAGAATATACCCTTTCCACAGTAAATGTGATTCTGCTGTTTAGTTGGGCAAATTGGTGAATTTTGATGTTAAGAAATACAGCAATTGTTTAATCTGATGGCTTGAAGGTCAACAAATTACCATCAGATTTACCTGTAATTTAAAAAAAGAATTATTTGTCAATGTTTAGTGATATACTATTATTTAATGAAGCGAATTTCATATTTGTAACTGTAAAATTTGGTTGCTTTCTTATATCTCCATACAGAGGTCTTCTATTTAAGGAGATATATTATGTGGTCAAAAAATGGTGACGAATATCCAGTCCTCTCAAGTATCTACCCACTCAATCTTTGCCAAAGGTTATCAATTTTAAAAATGAGTTTTTGCAAAAGAGCAGTACTGCAATTACAATGAAAGGGATCTGTTGGCTGCATTAAATATCATAATTGACAAAATTAACAAATGATAATAATTCTAAAAAAGCCTTTTCAATTGACTAATTTACCTCTTCAATTCAAAATTATTGATAGCCCTGTTTAGTTGGGGATAGACTTAGGAAAAATGAATAAAGTTACTATGGCAGGCATTTCCAGGTTTTATTTTTAAAAAGTGGACTTTGGTCAAGTGAAATGAGGAAGCATTTTAGAATAATTGAACTTAGGTAATGGAATGTCACATGCTAAATCCCAATAAAGATGAGATGGAAAGTTTATGTGCATGCAGTTCAAAAAATATTTTTCAATAAATTTAATATTATGTCATGTATCAAATATAAGGAATTGCAATAGAGTATTACTGCTGCAAGGAAGAAATGTGTTTCTTTAGTGTTAATATTTGTACATGTACTAATATTGTTTTATTTTATACTTTCTGTTTTCTGTTCATTGTTGAATTAGTGTAAAGGTGCAGTTCTATAGTAATATGATTACCTCATAGTTCATTGAAATTTTTAATTGAAAAGAATTACATGGTTGTGGATAAGATTGATAGAAACTTACTTGGTTATGATGTTTGGCAGATTCATTACAACGTCCTGAATGACTATGCAGATTATATTTCTAAGTAAAAACCTATACGCTATACACCCAGTAAAAATCAAATTTATTTTTAATCGGGTTTTCCAACGGAAAAAATCTGGTAATTTAAAATGGTGAAAATGGCGGGCCGGCGAGCGGGCGGCTGCCAAAAGGGTATTCCCTCATTGAACGGATAATCCTCCTACAGTTCTGAAGATAGGAAGTTGTTCTTTTGCAGATCAATTGTACATATATCAGAGGTGTGCATATTGCTAGGATTTTGATTTCTAATAATTTATGAAAAAAATACCAGCTTTTGAACTTTGTCATATTTTGGCTAAATATTGCATATAGGGTACCCTCATTTTATGGATAACTCCTACAGTTTTCAAGATACGAAGTTGTTTTTTTTGAAGATCAATTGTACATATATCAGAGGTGTGCATATTGCTAGGATTTTGATTTCTGATAATTTATGAAAAAAATACCAGCTTTTGAACTTAGTCATTTTTTGGCAAAATATTGCATATAGGGTACTCCATTTCACTGGATACAGTAGGTAGTGTTTATCAATTCAGGGTTGACATGGATTATGGATACAGTTCACATTGACAGCTTTTCACTTGTTATACCATTCATTAACAGCGCTTCAAGTTTCTTATTCTTCCTCTCAGTCCTACTGTCATTTCATCCCAATTTGCATTTAGCTCAAATTTTATGACCTTGACCCTCTCTATGACCTTGACTTTAAAAATCCTAGTTTTGGCATTTAGCACTGCTTCTAAAACTTTGTTTTGTTTTGTTTTTTAATAAAATTTTGTTTTTCACCAAACCTTACTTTTACTATGTGACACAACATAATTGTGAACAAATTGTGTTATAATGATGCTGTTTATATTCTTGATGTTTATTAATTTCAGCACCTGAGGTTCTGGGTCCAGAGAAGTACGACAGATCCTGTGATATGTGGTCGCTAGGTGTTATAATGTATATATTGTAAGTACAGCAGCCATATCATTATATAAATAGTGCCTGTTTGCGAGGGTAACAGTTGAAATTGACACCCCCGAGAAAACCATTGTCAACATTTGCAAAGTGGAGATTGACAATGGTTTTTGAGGGGCATCAATTTTAACTGTTACCCTGCCCAACAGGCATTATTTATTTTATTATTAAACTTCTAGCTGGATGTCTTAATTTTAAAGAAAACACTTTACTGCTTTTATTTCTACTTATTATTCACATTATTTCAAACATGTAACTAACTTCTTTAAGAATGATGTGAATTGTACAGCGAACCATACACACATAAGTTATGCACATGTAATAATTCATTGTGTTACCCGTTGCCAAGTGTGTTGCTAATTCTGAAGGTAATAGAATAGATTATAAACTGCATCTAAACCGATCAGAGTTTTGTGTTTAACATGAAAGTATTTAAAGTTTATTATATCATATACCAATATATAATTGCAGCACATGTACTAATATTCTTATCAGACAATTTGTTTCTTTCTTTAGATCAGATGATAAATGTTCCCATAAAATCTTTTTTTGTTACCCTGTTTAAAGTACATGTATCTCAGTGGAAAAGTTTTGTGTTGTATAAATAGCATACAATATTTGGGGGAAATTGATTTTCCTGCAAGCTAGTAGAGATTTGAATAGCATATGTCTAAATGTATCTATTTAAATACACATGTTAATTATGTGCATGACCTTTAGTGATGCACTTGATTTAGTTGACACTGCCTCCCATCAAAAATGCTAAATAGAATACGCAGCAAAGTGTAAATACAATACAAAATCAACTATCTTTGTTCAAACAGTTAGCATGCAGTTCTTTTTTATTCCTTCAACTGAGAAATTTCAAAATTGCTACACTCAAGTTAATACTGTATACAGAGGAATATTCACCCCCGTTTTATTTTTGCTTCTTTCGCCTTCGCTGTCAGCAGGCGCATTTCAGACTGGGTGAATTCCAATATCTTAAATTATCTCTCTTTAAACACACCTTTATCTGGGCGAATTAAAGACGGGGCAAAATCGTTTGTAAGTGAAGAAGAATGAAAATAACATGAGGCAAAAATAACCCTGTATACAGTAAGTGGTACTTACCGGAACATTGATTTTTAATCCATTTCAACAAAAGTGTATGTTTGACTGAGTATTTAATTTTCATGGCAGGTTATGTGGATACCCACCATTCTATAGTAATCACGGGGCAGCTATTTCACCGGGAATGAAGAAACGAATTAGGAATGGACAATACGAGTTCCCCAATCCAGAGTGGAGCAAAGTATCAAAAGATGGTAAAGTTCTCTAGCTTGCACTTTGACTCAATAGTACAGTTGAAATAGATTTGGATTTGGAAGGACAGTGTCAGTTCAGGAAATTCAGTTTCTTGAGCATTGCCACACTGTACAAATGACTGGACTAATTTTTGAAAAGGGGGGATAACTTGTGCATTTTTTACCTCATTTAACGAATGATAGTCATACAATTACAATATATTGACAAAATAAAGGTAAAAACTCATACAATAGCCATCAGCAAATCTGATTGCCATATGTTTGGCCTGAGAAAATTAAACTTCCCAAGTTTATTTTTTATGCTTTATCAAATGATGCCATCATGGGTTCGTTTTAAGGGAAAGGGAAAAATGCTTGGATTTTCTTTTAGTTAAATTTTCTGTAGTCTCTGTGAGTGAAAAAAAAAACAAAACAATATTGCAGATTGCTAAAATGTTTGAAAATGAAAATAAATTCAGTCTGATTTTTTTTATAATTTTGATATTTTTTACAGCAAAAGATTTAATTAGAGGACTACTTAAAACTGTGCCAGAGGAAAGGTTGTCTATAGAAGATGTAATGAGAAACAAATGGGTTGCGGTAAGTCATTTGTTTTACTTTTAAATAATATGAGCTTATTTACCAAGCTTTCTGCATTTTTGATATTTAAAGTTTATCTTATGTTTAGTTACTTTAATACAAAAAGTTGTTTAAATGAAACAATGATAATTTTCTTTCCTAAAGGACAACATAATCATTTCCATGATATGACATTATTTTTAATGAATGTTTTCGATTCTGAATAAATTGTCAAATACTGTGAACAACAATCTAAGGTAGTGAATAGAAATACATATAATATCGTATGTATTGAATATACATGTATATTGCATCTACATGAACATGTGTGCATAATTTCAGATAGTTGTTTATACGAATCATTTTATTTTTACAGGAAATGTGTATTCTTAATTTCAGATAATTGTTTATGTACATGTACATGAAACATTATGTTTTTACAGGACATGTGTATTAGTTGTTTTAATCTCGAATCATTTGATTTTACAGGACAACACAATCGTTCCCGCGACACCTCTGTTTTCTGCAAAAATTTTACAAGAAGATAAAGACATGTGGCTTGATGTCCAGGTAATTATTTTGGCTGCATTAATGTCTGCTGTCTTATCCTACTCTTACCTCTTTGTAAAAGACTTTCATTTGTATGTCTACCTGTTCTTTTGATTTCAAGTCAAATGCTAGATGTACATTGTCAAATACTTTATCCTGTGGGAATTATCCTATCCTTGTGAAGTATTGTTTTGTATGACAAACATAACTCTATGAATTTGATCACTCCAAGGAAATAAAATATAATTAGAGTTGTTTGGATGAATTCAAAGAAATTAAAAAATCTATGTGGAGGTGTTGTTAAGATGAATTCTATAATGTGGAATCCATTCAAAAACAGAACTTATTTTAAAAAGTGGAAAAGAATTAACTCTGATTTCTTATTTAATAGTCATAAATGATTAAATAACATAAATTTGTGTAAAAGTTAAACCCCAAAGTGAAGTCTGAAAAGAAGTTCATAGTTTGACTCTTTATATACTTGTTGTTTAGGAGGAAATGACAAACGCACTGGCGACCATGCGAGTGGACTACGAACAGTGTCAAATCAAGAATCTAGAGGACTCGGATAACCCAATACTGAAAAAACGCAGGCAGCAAAAACAGGAAGGGGACCAGCCCATGGAATTCAAATCATAGATCAGCAGCAAATCAAATCAACTCATCTGACTGGTTAATAATCAAGTTGAATCATGTGACTATAAATAGATCCAGGAGACATTCCATTCATACCCTCTATACATGTGTTTTACTCAATGTTGTTTATACCGATGCATTTCACAATTTGGCCCAAGTTCTGGTGGCTATTTATTTTTTACCGGTTGATTTTTGTGCGACATTCATTTGGATTTTTTTCCTGCCACCTTTCTTGATCGTTCTACTCTTTCAATAAATCTAACAGCAGGGTTTGTTGCATTAAACATCTTGCATTTAAAACTTTTGCACAGAAGAATTTTTTATCAGAGTATTGAATATCAGGTAAAAGTTACAAATTTTCTGTTTTCTTATGCTCATTTTGTGAACCGGTACCTAAGAACAATCAACAGGAGAAACAAAAAGATTTTAGTCTTCTCTGATATCAATTAAATGTGCATGTATTTATCAATGTTTATAGACAAGTTTTATTTTTTTGTCCAATAGCAACTTTCTTGATTTTTATGAAATTTTATTTTTGCAGCAGGCTTTAACAGCCTGAGACATGAAGTACCATGTATATGTGTGTTATATTTCTTAGTGTCAGCCATTGATCATTAAGTTTTACTGAACTCAGTTCTAATGAATGTTATAAACATTTTCCCTCTATCTTCCCCGCTTCTGTTTAGGAGAAACAATGTTGGTTTATACATGTATATTTTGTGAATTTTATACAGGAATTAAATTCCAACAACTTTTCAACATACATGTTCCAAAGTCAATCTAACTGGTATTAATTAAAAGAAATTAACATTAAATTATTGTAGCTTTCAACTTTTTTTTTCTCAGTGATAATATTGAAACTGTAAAAACAAGAGTTTACTTAATAAGCATATACTTTTATTATAACAATTTGTGAATCATATCGATGTTAAGTTTTCCATATTAATTTTGTGAATGTGTGATAAACATAGAATGAACAGTGTGCATTCTGTATTGAAGAGTATGTATTCATATACAATATACATTATAGAGAAGAATTGACGTGTAGTGGACTTTTTCTTGACGACATTTCTGACATTTTTTTTATGTAGCTTTTTTGATCATCAAATCATGCGAGGATTCTATGTACACTTTGTATATTTTTTTTTTTTATCCATTGTGTTGTGTTGTATATTATTCGTATTTTCATTATAAGTTGGTTAATACAATCCCTATGAAGTTTATTCTTTAATTTTAAACAGTTGACGTATGTAGGTGGGGGGGGGGGGGGGGGGGGGGACTTGTTAGAAATGTTTCATGTACCGATACATGTATTTGTCCTATGAAGCGTCATCCACTTTTATAAATGTAAATGGCGATAAAAAAAAAATTTCCGAACTCAAACTTTGTGTACACTGTATTGTGTGATATTTAGTATTGTGTACAAGTTACAAATATGAAGTATATTTTGTTGAATATAAACACTGACGATTTTTGTTTAATAGTGCTTCTATCTGATAATTTCACAAGTGCCTTCCCTACTTCAAAACTGGAAAAGAGTTAAAAACCATGGAATTTATTTAAATGTACATGTGCATGAATTTCATGCAAAATTAAATCTTAGATTTTGTTCTCTATCATTAAGACTGTATACAATGAAACTGAAATAAAATACTGATTGAAATTACTAGTATCATGTATTTTATGTAATTTTTTTAAAGGGAGAAGAGAACAAAAAAATATTTTCAAAGTGAAGTACTTTATACATTAAAGTGTAAAATTATTAATAAAATTATATATGATAACCCAAGAAAAGTTAATTGAGATTTAAACAGTTTGTTTCCAATTAGATTTTACAATTACTGGTTCTTAGTATCTTATTTCATGTAAATATTAGACAAATTGTTAATTAATGGATATGAAAAGACCTGTATGTTAAACTATGCACATGTTTAGAACATCAGGTAGCCATCTATTAAGATTTTATTTTAAAGTTTAGCAACTTTTTATTTTCGGTTTGTAGTTGATATGATAATTTTATGTGCTTCTTTTGTAAACATATCACAATTTTGCGCAGTGTGAATCATATATAAACAGGTACATATGTACATGTATTTCACTCAATCGAAGAGTACTGGTTCTGATTAACAAACCAATATTTGTACATAGAGCTGAAGTTTTGTATCATGATGAACAAGATTTTTTTTTTTGTCTTGTCTCAATGAAGTCTAGCTCTGAACAAAGAATTTACTAGATTTTATATCACATGCAATCAGCTGTACATGTTGCAAGCCCCAAAAAATGTTTTCAACACAAATTAAAATTAACTTCCAAAGAATTTTTTTATTGTTTGAATGAAATTTCTACAATAATTATAAATTAAGAACTTTGTAACTGTGTTTTTTTTATTTGCATGAATTCAAATTTGTTCTGTACCCTTGTCAAACATTTGTTGATGTTGAATGTTATGTATCAGTTTTCATTCTTTTTTTCAGTCACTTCATTTCACTTATCATATCACTCACAAATAAATGACGTGTACAAATGATTATAATGTAGAGATATAAAATTTAAAAAAAAAAAAATTTTTGTTGGAAAAATACCTGGCAATGAGCGTTATGAATATACAAATGTAGTAAGATCAATTTCAGGTCTAGACTTGGTTGTCAGAAAGTGCAGTTGTTTATTTGTTCTTAAACATGAAATGGATTAAAATTGGTTATCTTGTGTGTATTTATGTGTATTGCAATAAAAACATCCACTGAAAACCCAAATTTTTCAACCATGTTTAAAAAGGTGTACATTGAATACTCTGTCTTAACAGAATTTAAACATTGTGTTTTAGTGTATGTGTTTATTGCAATACAAAGAAATAAATTTAGATAACGAATTTTAATTATTTTTTTTTTGGAAACAAATGATAAGCAACTGCACTTTCTGACAACCCAGCCTATACAAGATCAATTTCAGAACCTTTGATACTATGAATGTATAACTGTTCAACTGGTCCAAATGTTGGCCCATGTTGTTTAGCAAGTGAAATGATTACATGTTTTTTTCATTTCGTTTTCAATGATGCAGGTAAAAACTTCAATTTGTAGAATTCATTAACAAGGAAATTGTTTCTGTAATCCTGAAATTATATTTTTTTTGTTTCTTGAAGTCAATGTTACATCTTTGTTATTTTTTGAATTTTGTTTCTTGTAGAGAATCACATCTGTTGGAGAATGTTGATTACATTGCTGTAAATTATGAGTTCTTTCTTTTGAAAAAAAAAATACCGAGACGAAAATAAAATTACCTATAATTTACAGAAATTTTATTTTTTTATTCTGTGGATGAAATATGCACATTGTTCATACAGGCCTATATACACATGAACTAAAATGCAGTGGATGCCTAATGGTTTAAAGAAATTTTTCCCATTTTAGGAATAAAGAATTATACACTTCACTTTTTATTGGCCGATGGCTACTTTAGATATATTTGCTCAAAACACAGAAAACAGAAGGTGAACAAACTTTGTTCAGTAAACTTAATTAAAAACAAAACAAACAACAATTTTTTCCTCTTTTATCATGAAAAGTTTGTGTAACATGCTGCAACAGATAATATACATGTACATATATGTGTTCAATAGTTTAAATAAAAAATTCATGTTTACATTACTAGTCTTAGAAAGTTCAGAAAAATAGGTGAAATACACCAGTAAGTGTTACTTTAAACATTTCGTCTACGACAAGTCTAATATGATAATTATGTAAATATCTAAGTGACAGCCAGAGTATCACTTATTTCAAAACAACAAAACAAGATAATTACATGTACATGCACAAGGAAAGAGTAAAAAATTATCCTGGCCTACTTAATAATCTTCAGAATCTTTCTTGCAGCTCTATGATATTTAATTTATTGTGGACAACTTTCTAACATTCAATTATTCATCACTACCATCATTTTATCAGTAGTTATCAATTCCGCCTGGCATAAGTTGAAAAAAAAAGACGATGGGCCACATCACTCACATGAACAAAAGTTCTTGTATCATTCTCTTTTGAAATGTTTAGATATGAAACTTTTTAAAAGTTTTAGGAACTCTCTGACATTTCAAGATAACAGTTCAGCATTTTTAATTCAAAATGTCATCAACTATTTTTAATAAGAGAAATAAACACAAGTAAATTTCAATACATATACATATGTATATGGAGATATTGAAAAGGTTGATTTCAATAAATTGTGCAATTCCTGTAGAATAAATAGATGCTTTACAAAGCAACCAAATCAAAAATTACCACTAAAAATTGACTATCAGACAAGTACTAATTAAAAGAGTAGAAGTGATATACCAATGATATGTCAAAGTTTATTGTAAGTCCCAACTGCTATTTTGTCATGCATTTTAAACTTTGAGGAGGCTTGATGGTCAACAAATTACCCACAAGTCTGCCTTAAGCTTTTTTTAAAACTATTATTCAGTGAGGAAAAAATCTAAATATTTTAGTTTTACAATGTGAACATTTTCCTATATCTTTATACACAGCTTTTTGTTTAGAGAAGGTAAATATAGCCTAAACATGGCCATGACCATCAAGCCCTCTTAGTGTAACTAAAATTGTAGATATCTTGATTTTTTTAATATGGCTCCTGGTGAATTTGAGATTACGAGATTTTGCTGTATCTGTACTCGCATGATTAAGAAACAGATGAGTATAAGAGAGAGTACGTTGTATGTCAGATTGACAGACACATAGTACTAAAGTGAAATTAAGAGGTTTTTCTCTTAAAAATCAATATTGACATGCATATAATTATGAGGAATATACAAAAGCCTTTGAAAAAAAATGAGAAATCAACATAAAGCCCCAATTTTTAAAAGATTCTCATACACAACTACATTCTGTTGCATTGACATGGCATTGGTCAATTTTGGTCATTTTGAATAAGGGGAACTACTCAATAAAAGGGGCTTATTTTTTTTCTTTTTTGAAAAAAGCAATTAAAAAATAAATGCATGCCTGTTTGAACCAAACCTAAACATAATTTTTTCTATTAAGGGCTTAATGATATTTTACTGTACTTAGTATGCCATATTCAGGCATACGTTTAAAAATATGTTTTTTTTTTAAACAAACAATCATCTTCTTGTTTTAGCATTTACATGCATGGTTTGCCAGTGCCATATCATGGTTGGAATAAAAGTGCCAAGCTTCTGTACCACCAGTTTACATTATGTTTATATACCACACAATTCAAAGAAATTTAAATATTGATAGGATCATATTACTGAAATCATTCAGTGCACTGCCAGTCTGATTAAAATTTTGCAAATCTTCCAACTGCACCTCAAATCTGATGGTCACACCCATTAGAATTTAGAAACTACAAGGTTTCATGCCTTTGTGTAGAAAAAATGATTAACCAAATGCATCATATACAGATTATGAGATAGAGAGCGAAAATTTTAATTCTTCAAAAAAATATCTTTAAACTTAAAAAACCTCAGAATTTAACAAATTTCTTTTGATGCTGTGTTGAATATTGAAAAGTAATTGTCTCTATTGATTGCCTTTGATTTGCATAATCATCATGCATAAAATATGTACCGTAGTAATAGGAACATACTTATTATTACAGTATATACAATAACTTCAATATATAAATTTAACTCCATACCAAGTTTTTTTTTATCTAGAGGTCGATCTTTTCCCCAAAAAATGATAATAGTGAGAGCAACATTGTTACATCTATTCATATAATTACAATATAAGTTACATAATAAGACATATTTACAATGACCTTTTCCTTCACACTCTGTATATGTACATAAATAATATGCAGATCAAATGAAAATTGTTTCCCAATTCCTTCATTCTCAGCACTGTTTTAATCAAGTTTCCGATGATAAATTATAAAGAACACACAAAACTTGGCCATTCTTCATCACCTCAGAAACAGGAGATAGAAGGCCATTAATATACAAGTCAGAGCCACAGGCATATGGAGTCGAGTCCCAATCACAGATGCTACAAAAACAAAACAGGGACGGGGTCAAATATCAAAATTATAAAATGTATGTTACTGTTGAAAGTTCTCTGTTGAACACTTACTTAAAGGAATGTTTCAAACAAGTATTTTCACCTTTGATTACATTTGAATCAAAATTTCTAATGAAAAATTCAGACCTCTTAATAATTGAAAATAATGTTAATATACTTCAAAATTCAAGTGGCTAGTTTTGGGGTTTTGTCTCAACATGGATAGTGTGTATGTACTGATATTTGCTATAGACTAGAAAACAAGGTTTGAAGTATAATATGGGTAGTGCCCCTAACCTATGATTCCTCAATACCATGCTCACCTTTGTAAAATACACCAAAAAATCCCTTTTTCTCAGATAAAAACCACTGTTTGAGTCGTGGAACTCTTCTCATATATGCACATGTGCATATCACCAACAGACTAAAAACGATGATCCCCTCAAAAGAATATGCTGCAAGATAAAAATATATAAAGTTTTCAGGGTAAAGCAATGTAAAGGGCATGGCAAACTTTACTGTATCATATATATTCTTAAAAGTGATCCCCTCAAAAATACAAACTAAAAAAAGATGAAAAAAAAAAATTTTTCAAGGTAAAGACATAGCCTACAATGCTATATAATGATGCATAACTGCATAAAATGATATAGGATCGCTCCAACTAATTTCATCTGCATTTTTTTTAAATTACGGATCCTTACGCATATAAGCAATGTTACTGTTTAACATAATAATAACCACTTGCAATCTAAATATTGTTTATTCGTCCATGGTTGTATATAGGGTATATCAAAAGGAAAATAATTAAAGTTGAGTTTTTGTTTGTACATCTGGACCAGAAACGAAAGTTTCTTAAAAATACTGAATAGGAAGCAAAAGTTTGATCCTTAATTGTGTGTACGGGGACTTATTTCTGAAATTTCTTACCGTTCGTCATTATGTTCGATTGTTTATCGTTTATCAATCAATCATTCGAAGGGACTAAATCAGATCACAAAAAATAAACAAGGATAGAACAACTTCAACAAGTTCTACCGTGGCATTTTTTAAAGCGGAAGTGATGTTTGATCACTAAATTAAAAGTTTATACGTTTGTGTCAATTCCGGAAAGAATTGAGAGAGAGAGAGAGAGAGAGAGAGAGAGAGAGAGAGAGAGAGAGAGAGAGAGAGAGAGAGAGAGAGAGAGAGAGTTGCATAAGTTATAAAGAAAATTGGACTCACAGACCATATTACGATATAATCCTTATCTCAACAAAAATGTTTTCCCTAGCTGGAGCGCTTTCTTGGGTGTGATTCATGCCTGTTTGGCCATTTCATTGCAAATATTTGAATTATTTTAATTTTACCCGGCCCTATGAATCAACAAAGGAACTTTTTGTTTATAAATAATTTCCTTCTCCCTTTGAATCTTTTTTCAAAATTATCTACTATAAAAAAACATGTAGCTGAGACTTGAAGCTAATTATCAATACATGTACATAAAGCATGCAGAGACATATACCATGTATGTAACATGCATAAAGAGAGTATAACCCAAAGTGCATAAATATGTCGGATCCAAAGCTTGCTACATGTATATCTTACACAATTTTGATTTACAAGCATCTGCCATTCGTTATCTATTATTACTTCCAAAAAAAGACACAAAAAAACAAACTGTTTTCCTAATGCACGTGACTGCATGTGCATGTATTTTTTTTAAGAAAAAGAGTTATAACGTTTTTTTGCCTGTGTTTAAAATGTTTTAAACGAAAACATTTTACCCGTTTTTATTTGCATTTTCCACTGTGTCGATCTGAGATAACACTATACGAATTGATTTTGTAACGTATAGTCCAATACATTTCAGCATTAATGATCTTAATTTAATATTTAATCGTGAAATTATTGAAAACTATATAAATATAAGTAATTAATAAAAAGGACTCATTCTTTGAATATTATAAGGTGATCAAATACGGCCTGGCATGTCCAATTCTGTCATAAAGCCCTTCGAAATTCTTGTGTACCCCCCCCCCCCCCCTTGCAGGTTTTAATTTAAAGAACTGTAGATTTGTAAAAAAAAATATATACCAGCAATTGAAAGAAACAATGAATATATGGAGGATGGGGGAATAAGATGGCACAAATGCCCGTTCGGTTTAGTTGTAAAATACAATTTTGAATTTATTTATTTTTTTTTTCAATTATAAAACTATTCAAATATATTATTATACAATTTTACAAAAGCACAATTTCTAAATATATTAAGTTTTTAATACTTTTAACAAAAGATAAGAAAAAAATTGCTTGAATTTTTTGTGGTATAAACCCCTTAACATCAAAACCCTAGATATATAAGGTTAGCTTAAGTCAGGTACTCTAACCACTAAGCCATTTCAGACACAACAAAGTAGCCTGTTAAAATATTATGTGTGACTTTGACCACGAATTTACGGACTTGTATTAATTTTTCAAAACGTTCATTTGTTGGGATACAAAATAATAATTTTGATGTATAGTGGGTCATCTCTCCACGTTTTTGTTGATTGAAATCGGTTTGTTTTTCAATAGACTTTATTAATTTAGACTATGAGAAAAATATAGACCCACTCTATAAAAGAAAATGCCTTGAAGTTCTAAAAAATGACAGTATTTGAAGGTTTTGATACGTATAAGCCTGTTTGAGGCAAAAAATTTCAAGTATTGGACATATTTATAGGTTAAAAATCAATGATATGTTTTAAAAATATATATTGCTTTAATGACTTTTTTTTTAAAAATCTCACATTTATTGATATTTTAATTTTTCAGAAGCTTGTCCGACCGTGTATGGGCATTTTACACGCCTTATCCACCCATCTACTTAGCATTCTTGTCAAATGTTAGAGCAACATTTAAAGATTAAAAACGTCTCGGGAACACTGCATATGAGTCCGTGAAGAACTGGAACACCCCCATCACGCTGTTAGGTGCATGCTGAAAAGTTTGATATGATCTAATGGACGAAAAAAAATGTAATGTAATTACACATACTTGGTTTGAGTCAATAATGTATTGAAATGCAATAAATATAATATTGCGACTTTAACATATCATTTTATTGCATTTTCCGGAAACTGAATGTTTTTACCGAATGTTTTGGAACTATGTTTTTCAAGCTTCCGGTACACATGTTATGCCGGTGAGGAAACGAGTGATGCAACCTTTATGAAAGTTTTTACCTTGCAATGAACCGTTTTCTTTGAATTCGCGGTTAGCAATAAGATTTCTGGGTATGTATAAGTAACTGAATCAGGATTTTGAACTTTGAACTTTAAGATAGGAATCGCACATATAAACAATATGGAAAATTCTCACTGTTGAACAGTTTTTGTTAAGATTCTACTTTCTGTTTAACGCTTTCATTGATCAAATCATCATGTTTGGGCTTGGCAAAACAGACGCATTCAAAGATCATAAATGTTTTGTTTTGTCATTGTTCAATTGAATTGTGAACTGTGTTAATTTTCATTTAACAATATCCCGTTTTTGCTTAATTTGATTAAAGTACCAGAATCTGGTAACCAAACTGAGTAGTGTATAACAGTTTAAGCCCCAGTTTATTGAAATGTTTTTTTTTAAAATTATTATTATTTTTTGAAGGTCTTAATTGTGTAAAATACATGCAAGATGAGTCAGTCTCTGCCAACAACAAACATCAGTTTTCCTAATGAGGAGGAAAAAATCCTGAAATACTGGAAAGAAATAGATGCCTTCCGTTCATCATTAAAGCAATCAAAAGGCAAACCAAGGTTGGTGAGACAGATGTATACAGCTGATTCACATTTACAGGAATGTGATTTTTCTGTGGAAACAAAGACTTTCACAGATATATATATATATATATATATAAGAGTCAAAATGGTCATTCTTGAGATCAGTGCAAACCCTGACTGATTTTATTTGCTCCTTTTTCTTGTATTACCAATCACATTCCTACATTTAGTTATAGAGTATTAGGCATTTTGTAAATATATTTTTTTATTTCATTGGATTCTTCAGGGCTTCCCATGTTAATGAATAGGGTCCCTGAACTGCCCCATTCCCAATGCTAAAAAGGTACCTTTTTAACATAATTCTGTATGGTGTTATCTTCAATTAATTATCAAAGGTACTGATTAAAATATTATATGAACTTTATAAAGGCAATTTATGGTTTTTAATTTTTGATTTATTTTGGTAGTAGTTGTATAGTACATTTATTTTGTAAACTTTCCCAATATGCAACTGATTGTCAAACATTTTAACGGATCCTTGCCCTTGAACCCCCCCCCCCCCCAAAAAAAAAGTTAAATATAAGTGTGTAATTAATTTCAATCTGAGAATACACCAGTCCTGTCACATGTTTTTGAAGATGATATGGCTTTGTGATTTTGAAATCTGAGTGGTGCATTGAAAACATGGTGAATGGGGGATTTAAATTTAATAAAAAGCAAACAATACTGGCACTGGGTTGCTTGGTAAGTCAGTAATTACCACATGTATTGGGTAATGGATATTAGCAAAACACTTCTTTGTCATTGTCAAATTTTAAGTGTAAAATTAAATAGATGCAATGCACATGTATTTGGTGCTAAAAAAATCAATAAAGAATTTCTTGTTATCTAGCTGACATGCACTTATTTAAGAGCTCCAGTAAATTGGTAACTGAAAAATGTTGGTGATTTAAATTGAGTTAAAGCTTTCAAGAAGGAGTCTATTAATAAAATAAAAGTTATATTCTTGCACATCTTATAGATGCCACATGATAAAAGAAGTAATTCATTTAAAGTTATTGAAATTAACAACATATTAAACAGCTGTTAAACTTGTAATATTCATAATTATGTACATTTATAGTAGTACGGTAACCATTTTACCTTTTTCAACACTGAATGAAAGTTTTTATCAATATGTTTATCTATTCCATTCCCGAACCAATTTAAAAGAAAATAAAATTTAGTTTGATATTTACAATTTTTTATTTGCTTTCAAGGAATGTTTATTTGGTTTGGTAAATAAACCATCTGATATTTTTTTATGAAATGTTCATTCAAAAGAAAGAAAATCCAGCTAGGTGGAATTTTTAGAGACACAGGACTTGGATTATCATGTGGGTTTACATTCTATGATGAGCAAAGGTTTATTGCGTTCATGTACATATAACTGAATATTGTAGCTGCACATTCTATGATGGGCTAATGTTTTCCACTGGTCTGTCACGATCATGATAATGTATTCCAGTGGTGGCTGAGTGGCCACATTGTATATTGGGTTATGTAGATGTACATAAAAATATGATTTATAGCATACATGTGTTCATGGTGTTTGAGATTTGTAACATTCATGTATATAATTGATAATTTTAGATACAAATTGTACAGTGGTGAACCGTTTATAACATATATGTATATTGGGTTATTGTACATGTTTAAGATGTATGCTGGATTATTTAGGTAAGCATTCTCTGATGAACCACCATTTATAACATTGTAGGTACACGTTCTATGATGGGCCCCCGTTTGCTACAGGCCTGCCTCATTATGGACACATTCTGGCTGGGACCATCAAGGACGTGGTGACACGCTGGGCCCACCAGACCGGATACCACGTGGAGAGGAGGTTCGGGTGGGACTGTCACGGTCTGCCTGTGGTAGGGATAGATTCTTTTTCATTAGGAATGAGTTTTCACTCATTGACAATATCTACAAAGTTAAAATCATATAATTATGATAACACACGGCAGTTTGTCTTCCCATACATATTATAAATAGAATGAAATTTATTCATGTATCTCTTGTCATACTTTGTATGAAGACTACTTTCTTTATGGTAAATTTTAAACTTAGAAAAATAGAGAATAGTGACATATTTGAGGGTCAAGGTCAAAGTTATTTGTTAAAGTTCAAGGTCATTCATAAATATTGAACAAAGTTGATAATGAGCTTATGGAAAAAATATATACAACTGGATAACCTAGTTCATCTTTAAAAAAGGTGTATAGGTTTTGCCTTGCACTTCTTATTTTCATCTTTCTTATTGGCTTTATCATGTTTAAGTAAAATGTGACTGGTTTATTTCAGGAATATGAGATCGACAAAACACTGGGTATCAAAGGCCCCGAGGATGTGGAGAAGATGGGGATAGCCGCTTACAACGCAGAGTGCAGGAAGATTGTGATGAGGTACTCAACAGAGTGGGAGGTGAGTGGAAGAACTTCTGAATGTATGTTGTCCAATGAAAATTGATACGATACATGTTCCACCATGTTATTCAAGTGCTTGCATTTGACCTACTATGATTTCAATATTAATTAACTGAAAGCTTTATTCTTTTGACAAAGAATATTATGTCTAGGAAATCATTGGTGTAAAAATATCAGTAAAAACTTAATTATAGGTAGTCTTCATCATGATCAGTTGAAATGAGTGTAATTTTCATTTTTTTTTATTAAACTTAGAAATTGTCTTAGACTACCATTACATGTATTTCATTGTGTTACATCATGTTTATACATGTATCAGGTTATTGTACACATATTTTCTTGTTTATATCATGCTATTGTATCACGATACCTTCTTGTTTATATTATTCACCTGTAACATGATACTTTCATATTCATATCATAATCCTGTATCATTATCATGACTGTTGCAGGAAATAGTGACCAGACTCGGTCGTTGGATAGACTTTGAGAATGACTACAAGACCATGTACCCCACCTTCATGGAGAGCATCTGGTGGGTGTTCAAGGAGCTCTACAACCGGGGACTAGTTTACAAAGGGTCAAAGGTCATGCCATTCTCCACGGCCTGTAACACCCCACTGTCCAACTTTGAGTCCGGACAGAATTACAAGGATGTGGTGGACCCAGCAGGTGTGACTACTTTTATTCAATGGACAAACTCTTATATTTTTACATAGACATACATGTATCTAAGAAAAAAAACATCTATAAATTTAAAAGCAGTAATATTTATTGGGAATTAAATTTTGATTATTTGAATATGATAAATTTTTGTTCGAAGAAGTTAAATCCCTTATGAAAAATTGATATGATTACATTTAAATATAAGTATGGTTAATTCTAAGAATCCAAATTAAATCGTGAAGAAAACATCACAGATCACTATTCACTAGCAATTAGATACCCTCAAATCATCTGCTTCTACAGTATTTCTAATTTATTGATCATTTTCAGTCATTGTGAACTTTCCCCTCTTGGATGACCCTAACGTGTGCATCATCGCCTGGACAACCACCCCTTGGACATTGCCTAGCAACCTGTCAGTGTGTGTGAACCCTGACCTGGACTATGTCAAGGTCAAAGGTAGAAAAGAAAAAAAGATTTGATCTTTGAACTATATCAGATTATTCTATTTTTTAATGGTAAAAACATATTTAAATTAACTTGATATATGATCACAATTACTTACACTTAGCTATTTACACATGGTGCTTTTATGCACTAAATATCATTTCTGAAATTTACATGTAGACATATAGTTATGTTAATCAGTGTTAATTTTTCTTGCACCAAAACATTACAGCGATTCATGTAAATAAATGCTCTCATCTGTATGTTTTGAAGACAAATCTACAGGAAAAGTTTACATCATGATGGAGGCACGGCTGGTTTCTCTGTTCAAGAATGAAGACGAATACACAATTCTAGAGAGGTATATAAACAGTAACAATTAAATGTTCTAGTAGAAATTCCTCATATAACTGATTAATTAAACTAAAGGTGTTTTATAGTGTAGCAACAAGAGAGAGAGAGAGAGAGAGAGAGAGAGAGAGGGAGAGAGATCATACCTTAGACTCTGAGATAATATTCTAAAAATTAATAATATTCTCAGAGAGAGAGAGAAAAGAGAGAAAAAAGAGAGATAGATAGACAGACAGAGACAGATACAGAGAAAGATGGCATATTTTTCATTTATATACCTCTTTACATATATATGTGACTACTTCTATCCAACAGGTTTAAAGGAAAGACCCTAGAGGGAAAGAAATATGAGCCCATTTTCCCATATTTTAAACATGTAAGTTCATGTACTAGTGTTTGACACATTTAAATAATGTAAACCTTCATTTTAAAGAAAAAAAGTCACTGAAATAATAAGTTACTAAGCTCTTGTTTACTCTATAATAGTAAAATAATTTTATTTTGTTATGTGTAGATGAGAGAGCAGACTAACGCCTTCAGAGTCCTGGTAGATGACTATGTCACAGCGGAGAGTGGTACAGGGATTGTCCACCAAGCTCCTTACTTTGGAGAGGTACTGTACTTCAACTTTATATACAAAGGAACCAGGACATATTAGTATTACGTTTACTTTTTCGTCACCACGAACTGGTTATTTTAAAATTGGTCATAAAAATATTGAATATCATTACTTTACTTAATACCATTAAAATTGATGAATTTAAATCATATGTATAATTTTAGAAACATTTTAGTTAGATAATATTTGCATTTTCTTTTGTGTTTCAGATACTGTAATATCTGATTTAATCTTTAATACCTTTTATCTTTCAGGATGATTACAGGGTGTGTTTAAAGTATGGTATCATCTCCAGAGACATGAAGATCATCTGCCCCGTTGACGCTTCTGGAAAGTTCACAAGTGATGTCTTAGACTTCAAAGGCCAATATGTCAAGGTCCTTTACATTCCGAATGTTATAAAATGTATTCTCTGAACAACTCTCTTAATTTGTTTGGTCATTTTGAAAGCATGTTGATTTAAGATCCAATATATGAAGTAATATTTTACAGAATGTAACCAGTCAAAACTTTCTTGCACTGTGTGTAAATATGTGAATAATTCGCTGGTTATAAATGGGTTCTGTTATTTACAGACAGCTTTTGCATTGTAAGATGAATAACATTAAATACTTTGTTGGGTTTTGCAATAATGATTGTATACCTATCATGGTAACAGGAAGCAGACAAGCACATCATAAAACACCTGAAGGGGAATGGTCGTCTGGTGCATCAGTCAACATTCAAACATAGCTACCCATTCTGCTGGAGGTAAAGGATAGTGCAAAAGAGAAATGATATGTTTATGGACATTGATGAATGTATAATAAGTGTGCAAATAGCAAATTTTCCCCATTTTCTATATAATCAAAGTATGTATAAATTCTAGAGATGCATTTTGGAGCAAATCTCAGAATGTGCTCTAATGACTAAATGACATTTAATCATTTCCCACACTACATGGAGATATTCTTAAAAGTTAAACCTTATGTGTGAAATAGTCACTGCTTAGACTATGAAGATGTTATGAGCCTGAACTTTCTAGTATTGGGTTGATTTTGTTCCTTAGATCGGAGACTCCACTAATCTACAAAGCGGTGCCGAGTTGGTTTGTGCGAGTGGAGCAGGCTACCACACAGCTGTTGGAGAATAACCAGAAGACATACTGGTTAGTATTACTTAGGAATACACTTGTATTTCAGATGTGATATACTGCACTTTTCCTTTATGTGCAGTATGGTAGGAATCCATTCTGTATATGTATCCACCAATGCACTGTATATTGGGAATTTCAAAGTATTTGTGGTGTAAAGATGTTACAATTTTACAATTCCTGAAAATACACAATTATTGAAGGTGTACCTTGTTCTGTAAATAGGATAACATTTTTTTTAAGATGTGTCTTTCAATGCCTTTTTCTCTGCAGGGTGCCTGATTTTGTGAAAGAGAAAAGATTTGCTAACTGGCTGCGAGAGGCACGTGATTGGGCGATATCTCGTAACAGGTACTGGGGGACACCCATCCCTCTCTGGATCAGTGAAGATGGAGAAGAGGTGAGAGAAGCAGGTTATCATTGGAGGATAAATCAAATAAATGTCTTTGGGAAATGTTTCTTGGCATTTGAAATATTGGCTGGAATTTTGGAGTTGGTTAAAAAGTTGGCCAGATTAAAACTTTGACCATCTTTTAACAGAAAAACTGAAGTTTTAACTTGAGTTATGATTTGGGTGATATTTTTGGCTGACAACAGGTTGTGTGTGTTGGGTCGGTGGAAGAGTTGAAGAAGCTGTCTGGAGTGGAGGTCAAGGACCTTCATCGGGAATCGTAAGTCATTTGGACAATTGTGAAAGAGTTTTGTTGTAGATTGAAAAAATCTGAATTAATTATGTTAATTTGTGGTTATTTACATAAATTTATTGCAAATAATATTCTGTAAATGCTTCTTCATGACATACATTTAGGGTTCTTAATCTTTCATATGTCTTTTTGTCTTTCTATGCTTATTATATTGACTTTAAGGATGGTTGTGAAATTCATGTTTAAGTTGAAATTAACTTAAAGATAGAGTAGTTTATATGTACAGAATTTACTGCAACCATCATCACACATGAGTATCATCTCAGACAAGTGTACTTGTGTTTGATTTTAAGATATTGATTCTGTAACTGTTGACATTCATGTTGTGATTTCAGAGTGGATGGTATCACTATTCCTTCCAAACTTGGGAAAGGAGTTTTGAGACGGACCCCGGAAGTGTTTGACTGTTGGTTTGAGAGTGGAAGCATGCCCTACGCCCAGGTTCACTATCCCTTCGAGAAAAAGAAGGAGTTTGATGACACCTTCCCCGCCGACTTCATTGCTGAGGGCATAGATCAGACCAGAGGATGGTGTGTAACTAGACAACTAGACTAATATATGGATTTTTTTTGGGAAAATTTATGAATAGCGATTCCAATTTTTTTTGTAAAACTTTGATTCCATTAATTATAAATGCTAGTTAGACAAAAGCATTATTAGTTCATGGCAATGTAGCTGCAGTATTCCTCAAGTAATTTAGCAGTTCAATCAAAAGTAAACATTACTTGCATGTGGTTTTAAAACATCCTTTTATTCATAGTACAAAGAATGTAGTAAAAAAAGAACCTCTGAGGCAGCTCCCCTCTAGATGTAAAAGTTTGGATTTTCACCTCTTCCTGGTATATGTGATTAAATGTCTGGTTTCAGGTTCTACACACTACTGGTTCTGTCCACATTGCTGTTTGGGAAACCTCCATTCAAGAATCTCATCGTCAACGGAATTGTCCTGGCAGAGTACGTATGACTCCTAGAGAGAATTCCAAAAAATGTCAAGTTATCAATTAAATTAACAGCAAACTTATAAAACCCATTTTCTCCCCCACTTTCCATTTCCTTCTTTCCCTCTTTTTCTCTGTCTTAAAATTGTTGAAATTGATTTTGTCAACAGATCTGTCAATTGTGCTAGAAATGCTTACATGTATCTATTGTATGTACAAATGAAATTCATGGTAATATTTTCTGAGAGATTTTTGTACTGTAACATTACATATTACAGAGATGGTAACAAGATGAGCAAGAGATTAAAGAACTACCCAGACCCAATGCTGATTGTACATAAGTATGGTGCTGATGCTCTCAGGTAACTAAAGAACTGCAAAAGAAGATACTGTAGAAGCGCATATTTTGGTTGGGTCAAAATTTTGTTGTTTTTGAACCAAATAAAAATCAGTTGGCGTGTAATTTCGTCATATCGTAATCTCTTTGTATTAGTTAATACTTTGGTTAAAAATTCATCGGATTTACTTTCGTTGATTTATACTGCCAATAAAAATAAACAAAATTAAATCCTCAACGTATATTTCTGCTTCTAGAGTAATATCTATTGAGCAATTTTACATCATAATTCCATTTCTCTTGACTTCTGACATTTTAAATTGACCAATGACAATAGTACAGTTATTGTGTGTCCAATTTCAGTTCAATTTTGTCATATATTTAATTTGACCAATGACAGTTCGACATATATTACAAATTTCAGTTTTCTTGTTCTTTAAATTAACATTTTAATTTGACCAATGACTGTCCTCCAGGCTGTACCTGTGTAACTCCCCCGCGGTGAAGGCTGAGGGTCTGAAGTTTAAGGAGGAGGGGGTTGAGAGAGTACTAAAGGACGTGTTCCTGCCCTGGTACAACGCCTACAGATTCTTCATGCAAAATGTGGACCGCTATCAGACGGTGAGGGATATTGCTAGTATTTATGGAAAATTGATAAATAAATGCACTTTGATGTACAAACACTGAAAATACTACATATTAAAGCTTGCTCTTACAGGAAATGCGTAATCTATGCAAAATAGGGAATTCATAGCTAGACTTATGTTATGTAAGATGGTTAAACAGCTAATATGTATCTGTATGATTTTATTAGATATTAAGTTACAGAGTTGTTAATTTTGCTTACAGCAACCATGTTGTTACATGTGCGAGTAGTCAAAAGAGATCAAAATATTGTTTATATGGGTGTTAAGTTGTTATTTTATGCACTGTCGGTGAGAAATAAACGGAAAGCATATGTCATTGAAGAGTTTTAAAGTTAATGATTACATGTATTGGTTAATGTTTTCTGAAGCAGAGTCTTTTTAACTGTTGACTCGATGTTTTCCTATCTGAGATCCTGTTCTGTTTCAGGAGGAGGGGCTGGAGTTCCTTTACAATGAGAACAAGCTCACCAAGCGCTCCAATTACAAGGACTGCTGGATTATGTCCCTTGCCCAGTCACTCATCAAGTTCGTCAGAGTGGAGATGCAGGGTATTGTTAAGAAATATGTTTACTGATTTCAAATTGATATAATGAATTAACAAATTCAAGTCAACATCATTTCTAATATTGATGTGTGAATATGTATATCTCCTATTTACTTTAACTTATAATTTTCTGTTAAAAAAAAGCCCATGAATATTATGATGATATCATGAGAATGTACTTTAATATGAAATCTCAAAAGCTTTTACATCAGTGAGTTTAACTTAGTAAGAAGCCCTATAGTTAATTTTACATGCTAATAATGATGATTTTTATTTTCTGTTTGCAGCATATCGCCTTTACACAGTGATGCCGAGACTTGTCAAATTTGTGGACCAGCTCACAAACTGGTATGTCAGGATGAACAGAAAGAGGCTAAAGGTAAGTCTAGTTCCACCATTACACTCATACACACACACCAAGACATACAAAATACCAGGCAGATTATCACAGCATTAGTTCTGATACTGATTTCATTTGAAATAAAGCATTTTGTGTTGAAAAATAATTTTTAAATGCACCCATAGCACAAAGAATAATTAAAACTAGAATTGCTCTTTTATATATGAACATTTTATCACAGAGACATTTTTGGAAGAAACAAAAACACTAATGAAAAAATCAAAAATTAAATACATGCTTGGATTCCATGATAAATGAACATTGAATATTAAGATATTAATGGACTGTTTTGTCTGTGTTACAGGGAGAGGGAGGACCAGAGGACTGTAAGGAAGCTCTGGAGACATTGTTCTCTGTTCTGATGACCATGATCAGGCTCATGGTAAGTTAACGTTCAAATAAACCATGATGAAAGTCATATTGAAGAATAATCATGATCAAAACAGACTCATAGTGAGTTAAGAGCTAAAATAATCATGGTGGGTTAACAGTTAAAATAATCATGATTAGGTTGGTGAGTTAACAGAATATCTATGATCAGACTCAAGATAAATTTACAGTTGAATTTAATCACAATGATCAGGCTAATAGTGAGTTAAGAGTTAGAATTACAATGATGAGGGTCAATGTGAGTTAATAGCAATTATTGTGACCATAGTCAGGCTCATGTTGAGTTAACAGTTCAAATGACCATGATCAGACACAAGGAAAACGTTCAATTCTAATGACCATTGACTAATGGTGAGTTAACAGTTAGAATAAACATGATTAAACCTTTTTTTAAGATGGCACTTCTAATAATCATGATCAGGCCTATGCACAGAAAACTATGTCCCTAAAATTGAAAGTGCAAAGTACCAGTACTTGTACGTTTTTCTTTCAGCATAAGAAATCTGTACTACCCAGTACATTTACATATACTGACGTTGTGGTCATTAATTCATGGAGATATTTTTATTTTCCTCTTTGTTTATGATATATGTACAGTAGTTTAATCTTGGAGTGGGTTGTTGCTTTTGTAGGCACCGATGATTCCGTACATCACAGAGAACATGTTCCAGAGTCTGAGACAGCTGATAGACCCCGAGTCTGTGGGGACACAGGACATCCGCAGTGTCCACTTCCTGATGATCCCCTCTTACAGGTGTGTACCGGTCAGGACACCTGTCTATCACTGCAATGTCTAAATATATCTGGTATCTCTTATCCAGTCTATTTATACAATAATGTATGTAAAAAAAAATGACAATAAATCCACGAGAATCAAAGTATGACAAGTTCTAAAATTAATTGAAAATTTAAAATAAAATAAAATTTAAATTGTTGTAAGTATTTTATACATGTTCATGATCATCATAATTTTTCTGATGTTTGATGTTTACTGGTCTGCATCAAAGATTCCTGTTTCTGACTTTCATGAAGTGTATGGTTTCTTGGCAATGAAAATGTAGGGGGAGGTGGGTTATATGATAAAAAAGTTTGTGTATTGTTTCTCCACATTCTTGTCCAAAGGTTTGGGCATACACAGTGAATAGGTATGTTTTAAAAATATTTCTGGGTTCCTGCAGGGAGGATCTGATAGACGTCTCCATAGAGACGGCAGTGTCCCGCATGCAGTCCGTCATAGAACTGGGTCGTGTCACCAGAGAAAGAAACACCCTCCCCCTCAAGTACCCCCTCAAAGAGGTGGTGGCCATCCACCGCGACCCTGAGGCCCTGAACGACATCAAATCTCTCCAGTCCTACATCATGGAGGAGCTCAACGTCCGAGAGGTCAAGGTCACTCAGGACAAATCCAGCTACGGTGCCCACCTGGTGGCTGAGGCTGACTTCAAGACGCTGGGAGCCAAGCTAAAGGTGAAGTTCATTTTGTGTATAAAAGGAGAAGGGAGTTGTAAACTAGGATGTATAGGGCTTTGGCTTTTTGTGATGATTTCTTAGAATTAGAAATTTTTTTTTAGATGTGGTGTCAGATCCATCACTATAAAAAACTAAAAATGTTTAGTTTATAGTTATTTTATTTGTATTTCATTTATTGAATGTGTTTCCTCCTTGTGAAGAAAACAGTCTCTTTTTAAGCATGCATAATGGTGTACATGTATGATAAGATTGCTTTGGTGTGGCATATGATAGATTGTGAATTGATCATACAAAATGCCAGGAGGCAATTATAATAATTCAGTTAAATTGAAATAAAATGCTGGATCGTTCATAAGGAATTTTCACTGTAATAACTTGTTCTTTTGATTTCACAGGGAGCAGTGAAAACCATTGCTAAAGCTGTGAAGGAATTGACAGACTCTCAGCTTGAAGAGTACCAGAGAACAGGGGAGATCACTGTGGCTGGTCACACACTGGGAGAGGGCGACCTGAAGCTGATGTACAAGTTTGACAGCAGCAAGGAGGGGGCCAAAAGTTCCTATGATGCCCACTCTGACAAAGAGGTAAATAAAAGGGTATTAAAATAGTATATAGGATATGAATTGATTAAGGCAGAATTACCCCTAGAAAAGAAAGATAACTCCAATGGGATAAATTTATGTAAAAGTGTACAGAAGGATGAAAAACATCAGTGACTAATTTGAGTCATTTTTCAAATAAAAAAATATTAAACCAAACTATATCAAGATCTTTTTGTTAAGTTTGATTTGTTAAAGGCAAAATAAACCTAGTATTCAGTTTTCAATTCTCCTCTTCAGAATTATATTGCTACATGTATTTTCTTATTTTAAAAATTTGTTTCGTTAGGTATTGGTGTTGATAGATATAGTCCCCGACCAGAGCATGTTGGATGAGGGCGTGGCCAGAGAAGTCATCAACAGAGTCCAGAAACTACGACAAAAGGTACCCTACAGAATATGTCTCTTTTGTCTTCCATGGACATTCAAAAAATTATTCCAATTTTTTGATGTTTTTTTACTAGGATTGAAAACTTTTAAAAAAAAAATTGAAAAATTTAAATCTTTTTGAGAAAAAATCATGAAAGCAGCCATTTGTTGATATTTTTTCCTGAAACTATAGAATTTATCATAGAAAATTGATAAAGAATGATTGAGTGCATTGAAATGATATTATTTTATTAGAACACCTGGAGTCATATATGTTTGTTTCTCATGATCAAGACTATCTTGAAGTGCTCTTTTTTCTGAATTTACAAACACATACATAGTAAAAATGGCACTAGCTTAGCACTTTCAGTACTTTCAAAGCTTTCAGTACTTTGATTTTCTTTAACTAGGGAGGACTAGTGCCATCAGACAAGATCACCGTGTATTACAAAGCCTCTGAGAATCTGGATAAAATCATCAAAGAATTCAGCGACTACATCGGTAATGCCATCAAACAACCACTCGTTCCATTCCCTGTCCCTGCATCAGAGACGGTCTACATCCAGGAGAGTATGGACGTGAGTATTAATGGCCACCAGTATGTTAGATTTTTTGTTCAATTCCACAGCACTCCTATTTGATTTTTTGTCAAGAGAGAAGTATATGTTTCATGGATATTTTTTTGCTTACTTCTTAAACTACATAAGAGAGACATAGGTGTAATCATACAAAAAAATTGTTTTGGGTAGTTGACTTAAATATGACATCAGCCCAATGATATGGATACCACATTTCACATCTTGATACTATTGACAGGTGAAGAAAGATAAGCTGGAGATGGCTATTGTGAAACAGGGTGGGGAGTCAAGTGGTGCCAGCACCACCGTCAGCTTCCTGCCTCCCGCCCCAGCAAAGGCGGCCCCCTATTGCAAGTTTGTGAATGTGGTCCTGGTGGGAATGCCTTCACAGGAAGGAGTGGAGGGAAATCAGGCGACGGTTCTCCTGGAGAATCCCTCAGGGAACGGGGTCAAGGACATCCAGACACTGACTGACCAGGTGGGAATTTCTCATCATGTCCTGTTGTTTTAATAGAGTTGTCAAATTTATGAAAGCTATGCTTGGACCTTAGTTGGTGAACTTATACATATGCATAAATATGTATATTCAAAAGCTGAACATGCATGCATTTTTACTGTACATCTGTGAAAAATTCATAAATTATTTATTACCGGTATTTGTTAAAAGGGCATGGGTTTGATTTAAACTGAAGATTTTATTAACTTTTGAATCCATGGGTATTTATAATTTCATGTAAACAAGGTGGATGATATTTTTTTAAAATCCAAGCTAATTAGAACAGCTTGTTTCTGGTGTTTGTTTACTTTTTACCTCATATCAGTTTTTAAAAGAAATATGGGAGAAAGTTATCTGAGGATTTGAACATTTTACATTGATATCTAATTTCAGAATATACCAATACATGTATTACTGGGGTATATAGTAACAGAAGAATATAGATAGTAAAATGAGTTTAATGATAATCTAAAATAATCTTTTAGTCTCATAAGTTAATGTAGGTCCAGTGTTGTCCAATTGAGAATATTAATGCTATATGAAAAAGGGGAATAACTCTTTTGAAGTTTACAAATTTAAAAGGAATTTGATATTTTCTTTTGACATCTAACAATAGAAATCAACTTAAGATAAAATCCCTGCTTTCTCAATATATATTTTGAATGATTTATAATAATTTTGGGCCCAAAAAAAGGAATAATTTCATTATGCCTATATAAATTCATCTTCTAATCATTTTTAGATCAAATCTGTTTTTGGAGTACGAGGAAGAAGGGTGGTAGTGTATACCGATGCTGGACTGAAAAACGAGCTTCCATCCACCACCAAACCAGACACACTGTTGGGTCAGACTTTGTATGTGGGGCCCATGGTGGGGACACAGGGAGTCCAGTACACAGCAGTGGCGACACCTGTCTGTCATTTTGTGAATGTGGAGAATTCAAAAGGAGGCAGTAAAAAGGGGACACTACTGTTAGAAAATCCCCGAGGAAACACCTTGAATGTGGAACAGCTACTTGCACAGGTATTGGTTATGATATCTAATATTTTCAAAATAATTTACTCTTTAATGGTTAACACCAATAAAAATATGAACAATTTGTATTTTTTTAAAGTTTCAAAATTAATAAACTAATTGATTTTGTACTAAAGTTTTATATCAAATTCCTCTTACATGTACATTTTTCTAATGAAATGGGTTGTATATTTGCTTTCTGAGTGTCTTAAGGACGGTAATGGACTGTAATCTTGTTACAGGTATCAGCAGTGTATAATTTAAATGGAAAGAATGTCACATTAAGTCGCACAAAGGACAAGGCAGGGGTAGTAACTCCAGACAGTGTTAAGAACCTCCTAGATTTACATGGCTCAACACTACAGCTTCTGGTGCAATAACAGCAGGACGGCTAGGGATTTCACAGACATTTAAAATCACAAACCATGCAGTGCTATTTATATAAACATTAACATTAATTCTGGAAGTGTAACATCCTGATATTCTATTCTGATTTTCAGTGTCTTGTCACTGTGTGATTAATAAAGAGTGGAATATATAAAGTCAGGTTTATATTCCTTGTGTAATAGATACCTTTGCTATATAGAAATAACAATATCATTAAAAAAAACCTACATTTGTTATAAATAAATAAATGCCTTTTTGATTTTTACAACCCCTGATTCTAGTTTTTAATGATTTAGTTAAGTTGTATTTGAAGGCTTTTGAATAAAATTCAATTAAAAAGAAAATATTTTATCCTTAACCTGAATGCATCCCATTTCTGAAAGCAGTGTAGCAATGCACTTTGAAAAAAATATATACAATCTTTGAAAAAAAAATATGCTTTTTAATATTTTTGTGTGAAAAATAAGTCATACAGACCACACAATTGGTTTAATTGGTAGAGCAACAATATTACTTAATAGATTTGTTACTGACTGTTTAAAGAAATTTGTGGGGTCGGTAAAGTCCATAGAAGGCGAGGCGGAGCCGAGCCTTCTATGGACTTTACCGACCCCACAAATTTCTTTAAACAGTCAGTAACAAACCTAATAAGTGTTTTGTTTTGTCGAGGACCTAAAGTTTGATATGTAAACAAACGTTTGTGTTGAAAATCAGTTCAAATAACGTCACGTCCGCCATGTTGCGCTATAAATTTTGACGCTTGCCTTTTAAAGAAATTTGTAAGGCAGCCACGTGACGCGTTTCATCCAATGACGTCGCGACATTCTAGTCCGAGGCAAAACAAAAGGAAATGTAAGGCATGACTGTTATAATTATTTGAAAAAAAAAATTAAAAGACTAGATTTCGAATTTTTTACATGAAATTTTTACAAAACAAAAAACAAGTAATGATATATTTGACAATAAAATAAGCATTTGTTCAGTTTCCATAGTGACTATGAATTATGACAACACAAAATAAAATCAATGAAAATGAAAACTATGGTTTATGTACATATAGTTTAAGTTTTGTTATGCTAACCCTATCCACCCAGGGTAAATAAAGTCACCAATGTCTCCACCTCTAAAGGTGGTAGAAAATGACGACCCAGGTGTGTAGAGATGTTTATAGTATACAACAGTACCACGTGACATCCATCCCGCCCACCATCCGAACGTCCCTGACGACATGATCACGTGATGACATAACGATAGTATCGCCATGTCTATGAATGGAAGATTGTTCTCCAAGAAATAAATATTCTCTTCCTTCCCAAGTTTTCCGCGTAACCAGTTGATATCATTCGAAGCAGCAATAAAGAAAACACGTTGGTTTGGGAACTTATTCCTGAAATATGCCATAGCATTCAAATAATAGGTCTCATTTGGCGTGACGTAACCGAATTCTTTGGCAGCTTTCCATAAATAATCACCACGTCTTGAATGTAAACCGACGACTACGTCATCCGAGGAATCTGCATATCCCATTTCAGAGAGTACATGTAATAATTTATCACTTGCTTCTTCCCGAATTTCTGCATTGAACGTAAACATTTCCCTTATTTCTTCTTCATATTTTGTCCAATATTTCCAAGACTGGAAATACCCATGGAAATACACTTCCTTTTTTTCGGTTAAATTCGTGAATTTGTCGTCATATGAGCACGACCATCTCTCGATTTCCCGCTCTTTAATCTTGTCACAATCTTGTCGTCTGCTGTTTTGTTCCTGAGATTCGTACTCCGGTAAATAGAAATATCTACTCAGTTCAAAATTCTCCGGAAGAATAGGATACAAATTCTTAGATTTTGATATGATGTGGAGAAATGCGTATTTAAACATGAGATTCCCAAGTCTGCCATTGAAAACCATACAAGCAACGGGCTTAGTTTCCGGAGTTGTCAACTGTGGAGAAAAATCTTTGTATTTCTTTTGTCCATTTATGGAATGTACAGATGTAGGGTGTAATATCTCTAGAAACACCGAGTTTGAATTATTCCTGTTTTGATATTGTAAGATAGAAATGCGCTGCATTAAAAAACATGCTGTCATGAAAAGAAGCAACAATGCCCCTGAAAAAAAAAAAAACCCAAATATAAACATTGTTACATGTATGTTGTGTAGACTGAATAAGCAATCATAAAAAATCATATTGTCTGGAAAGAAGCAGGCTAAATTTATACCTCTAAGCATGCGAGAAAATATGACACGAAATCATGTATGCGTACAGTAACAAAATTAATATATATAGTGCATAGGCGTCGGAACCCCCACTTTTTTTTTTTTTTTTTGCAAAGTTAGACCTAACCATTAGGCACATAGCATCATAGAGGGTTCAGCTCCCACTTTTTCTTGCAGCAAAGATAATTGTTCCTAAATTTACCTTGAAAAGATTTGAATTATTGAGAAGTTGGAGTCATAGGCATACTAGCCCCCCCCCTCCCCCCACGGATAAGGTTTGTTTTTTTTTTTGGTAGGTAAGAATTTTTTTTGGAAAGTATATGTATCCCCCCCCCCCCCCCCCCCCCAATTGGTGCAAGGGGCGGGATGCAAATTGAAGTTTTCATATATTTTGTATTACAAATGCCATATACTTATGGTAACATCACGATATAATAAGCAATTACCGATAAATGCGTAACCAAATAAAAAGTTTTTGATGCAATCTTAAAGGGTTTTGAAATACATGTCTTGGGTAAAAGTTCAGACTGCCAAGATCGAAACGGGTGAAAACAATTAAAGGTTATTGCTTACATTGTCAATTATTTTAAAAAAAAACCCCAGTTATAATTTAAATATTAAATGGATATGGAAATAGTTTTCGTAATGAACACAGCTAGCTACACATATCCATGCATATTAACTCTTAATTGGTCATAATGTGTATCCGGTATATATATACATATGTACGTTCATTTGTACATTAATCCAATTCCACTGATCCCATTACACCTGTACTTGAAGACTGAAGAGATAAACCACAAAATTCTTAAACTGTTTGAAGTAAATTTTTAAACTATAATGAACGAAATGGATGAATTCTTTAATAAATGTATTTAATGTGTTTAAAAGCGGAAGAATTATCAATGGTGGTGACAAAATCAACTCCACTAAGAAATAGCTTTAAACATGGCCTATTGTACATCCTTGGTCAAGTTCTGTATCCGGTATGGTTGAGTGTACACAATCAAGATCACTGACCCCATTGCACAAGTTGTATATATACATGTATACTGATACATGGAAACCAGAAAGGATGTCGGTTGTATATATACTTTAAGTCAAGGTTTTATCAAAAAGAAAGTAGAAAAAAACTTACCTAGTTTGGACTTAGTAAATTTGATCATTACTTCACCCTTTTGCGGTGATTTAAGAGACTATTTCTGTGTTTTATTGACTTTGATTTATCTTTATATGAAGCTGATAACATTGTAGATAGGGGTGTTTGGGGGATGATAATAAATCATGGGGTGCAATCGATTGTTTATAATGGTAGAGTGATTAGTAAATTGTCTTGTGATCTGACTGAGGTTTATCTCTCTCAGAGAGAGAGAGAGAGAGAGAGAGAGAGAGAGAGAGAGATAGAGATTTTTTCGATCTTATTATGACTGATAAACAATCAGGCATATTAAGAAAAAGATATTTCTGTTTACAAATAGCTATTTTGCGTATAAGTTTAAAACAAGTATTCTACTTCGAGGATACTGATTTGAACAAAAGCAATATATGACATTCAATTTGTAAATAAAACTGAAGTCAAACGTTACAATTTTAATTAAAAAAATGTCCCCATTGCTTCAACCTGTAGCTTTGCATTGAAATTAAAATCTAACATTATTACTTTATTTTGGTTATTCTCTGTTCAAAAAAGGTATAATCGTAAATTATGATTAACACGATATTAGATGTTTAACATAATTTCAATTTAAAGTTACTATAAGATATGAATATTTCAAACTCTTTGGTAACTTTCATATAAATACATTTGATAGACCAATCCACACTTTACAAAAGTTATGTCCCTTTGCTTTTGTGAAAAACTCATATGTTTCTCACAGAAGCCTTTGTAGTTTAGAGGTTTGTAACTTGGTCATTTGACAATAAAATTCCGTTTCCGTTATGTATTTTGATTGCTTCAGGATGGGGCAACTTACACATTAAAGGAATAAATTCAATTCAAAGTGATTTTATCACAGGACGCCCAGATATTTGGTAGCATAAAGAAGGAAAAAGGTTTTTCCCTTTTGACCTTTGGGTTGACCCCGCAAAGGGAAACAACTTTTGCAAAGCGTGGATTGGACTATTTAAGAGACAACAATAATGCTTCAGTGATCTTATTCAATTTATTTTCAAAAGGTGAATAAATAAATCGTAAAATCATCAAAATGCGTCAGACAAAAGTTTTACTTTTATTTATTGCAATAATTATGTCAAAAATAGTAAGTTTTTCTCAGAAATGAAAAATTTTGACTTTAAATTTCATATTTTTTAAAGATTAATTTATCTAAATAATACTTTTGAAAAAATTCTTAATTAATTTACTTTTACTAGTTATATCTTCATTGTATCTATTTAATTTTTCAGAAAAAAATCTAAAGCAAATATGTTTGCTTGATTGTTTGTTTTGTTTTCTTTTTTGACTATTGAATTTTTTTGTAATTGAATTCTTACGAATTATGCTAATAGTAAGAGACTTTATGGTTGAAACATTTCAGATTTCTAACACCTACAAAACGATATATCTATTGAGATTAATATTAAAAGTTTTAAAGATTTAACTTAAAAATTTAATCTCAATTTGATATATCCATATATACATGTACTTCAATTATTAGCTTTTCTTTTTTACTCTAAGAGATGGCCATGACCGCCGAGACTTTAACCGGTTGAAGTTTTTTTTTTAAATCAAAAATTTAATTTTAAATCTATTTATTTCAATTAAGGAGGCTGGATAGTCAACAAATTAACCATCGAATCTACATTGAATTTTAAGATATGCTTTGTTTCGCTATATACTGTTATCTAATAAAGAAAAAAATCCATACATTTTACTTTTTGATTTTTGGTATATATTTTTTTACACTACTTAGAACTGTCCTTCTAAAGTAGATCGATACAGGCTAAAAAATGTAATGATTATCGAACCCTCTTTATATTATTTAGTCTTCAAATCAAAACAAGATTTCTAAGTGTTAGCCTTTCAGCATGAAGCTCTGATGAATTAAGGCGGCTCAATGAAAAAAAAATGATTACAGAGAAAACCAGAATTGCGCTATAATTTTAGATTTAAAAAAAATTTGTCATCAATTATTTTTTTTAGAAAGGAAAACATAAATATTATAGATTTAAACTTGGACATATTTTTCTAAAACCTTTTAAACAAAGCTCTTAATATTCTAAAGGAGCTTAATGAATGAAGTATATAAATGGCGGCTAATGGCCACGGCTAATGGCCACGGCCGTCCAGCTGTCATAAACTCGGGTTCAGCCGGACGACAGTGAAATAAGGATGCAGGATTTTGTAGTTACATTACTGCCTTTATACATCCAACTTAAACAGGACATGTTGTTCACACATCAAACCAAACACAAGCAGCAAAGTCCTGCATCCGGTTAGGCATGCGCAGTGAAGATTTGTAGTTACACTGCTGGCTAACATTCAAAATTGAACAGGACATGCTGTTCACAGATCAAACCAAATACAAGCATCAATGTCCGCCATCCGGTTAGGAATGGACAGTACACATCCACTGTTCATCGGATCGGTTCTTGGAGGTGGCAGGCGGTTGTGTTGGTATCGTGATCGGCAAATATGGGGAAGGATTTCAACGAGTTTAAGGATGAATTTAAATTGGATAAGTTGAAAATTAATAATGTAGAGCCAAGAACCTTCGTTCTTGGAAAAGTAAGTGCTACATATAGTTAGATTTTTAAAGAATGTCAATTAACAATAAATTTCATGTAACTAATCGAAAAAACTATTTATTTGGATAATACATAGTCGTATTGAAAAAAAAAAGTTTTCAAAAGTGGTCTGTTAAAACGAGATATTATTACAAAATTATTACAATCTCAAGTAAAAGGTGTCTCTTCACTTCTTTGAAAACGTCACATATGATCGATTTTGTGCATTAAAAGAATTAAAGCTCTAAATAATGGAATTTATGCCCTAATCAATTGGATTATTGTTCAGATTATTTTTTAATTTTTTTTTTAGAATTGTTGTTAAAGCAAACCAGTTGCATTGAAATTTCATATACAGCAAAAGAATATTAATTCAGAACAAACAGATTTTTATCTTGTGATAACACCATTTCAATATTTAAGATTTAAATAGCAAATTTATCATTTTAAAACATATCGACAAATTTGAAAGTCATTAAATTAGAAACCAATTAAAAATTTTGTTGCGAGAATAAATTAAATAAACATTACACGCGTAGTTGAAACTTTTCAACCGTAACCCAAACATATTTTTTACCATGAAACACACTATCGAAATAATAACATAACCGAAAAACACCGATTATAATCGACAAACACATAACTCTTAACATTACCGACAAACACATAGTGTAACCGGCAAACTTATAATATAACAGACAAACGCATATGATATAACCGACAAACAATTAATATAACCGACAAACACAGAGTATAACCGATAGAAAAACGTTAAATATAATCGACAAACACATAATAGAACCGAAAACTGCTTAATATTAACGACGCACACAGAATACCGGTATAACCACGAAAATTATATAATATACAGAATATAACAACGAAAATTACATATTATAATCGACAAACACAGAGTTTAACCGAAAAACATCGAAATTAACCGGCAAATAGAAAACATATAACCGGTAATCATTGTTTATACATGTAATTATTGTGTAAATATTTTTTTTTATCTCTTCAGCTAGTTCCAACGTTCTTCTACCCTATCTGGACACTGATATGGGCGATATATCACTCCCTGAACCTAATCCTGATGCCCTACTACAGGATCGATCTGGCGCCCTACTCCGAGCCCTGGCCCTTCTACCTGTCCAACTGGGTGTACACCGTGCTGACTGTGGGGGCGGTCAGTGACTGCGTGGCAACCCTCTACGTGTTCATCAAAAAACAGTCTCTACTGGTCCCAGTTCCCGGTAAATTACCAACACTTTTCCAGTTTTAAGATTTAACGTAAATACAGTATCCCGTTTATAAGAATATACACCAGTAAAAAAGTTATCTTGGATGTTAATTAATTCGTGAGAAAAACACAGTCCACAACAAACAATATACTAGTATAGTGATTCCACGATATTTGCCCTGTCTAACAGTCATTTTGTGCATGAGGTTTATGGTATTATAACATGCTCTTTGTAGGCGGCTTGGTGAGCACCCCCTGGTATCTACAGGTCGTGTGGGTCCTGTACAACATCACCAACACCTCCACCCTCACAATGCTGATCCTCCTCGGAAGTCTGGTCACTGTCGGTGAGTAGCTTCGTTAAAGGATTTCTCCATTCTATATTTCTTTAGCGTTGGTCAGTTAATTAATGCAAATTGTTCAAAATATCATGCGAGGTGGATTTTTGCTATTTGAAATAAAGTAGTGTTATTTTTTTTTACCAGAATGTTTTACAAGCATACATTGTCAATCAAAATATATAAATTGAATAGGAAAATGAAGACATGCCATTCCTATTTTATCTCGAAACCTTCTATCTTTTCAGTCTTTTTTACACGTTTGTATTTTTAACAGCTAAGGTATAAATTCTAACAATTCTTTACTTTTACATTTAATAGAAACCGATGCCGCCAGTATCCTTGTTCAGATCTTCAGCGCGTTCTACGTCATCGGCAACATCCTGGTCGGCTCCAAGGAAACCAGACTTCTCCACGTCTACCAACCCGTGGCCTTCCTGTTTGTCTACACCTTCTTCTTCAACATGATATACAGCCTTGCTAACGAGCGCCCGGTATACCCGAACATGGATTGGTTCAAAGCGCCCGGGTTCGGGGTTCTGTGGCTGTTTGGCCTCGTTTTTGTGATTGTTCCCTTGGTACACCTCTTGGTGTTTGGTCTCTACTGGCTCAGAGAGATCATCGACGAAAAATGCTGCAAGAAAGGGCCAACAGATCTTGTTTAAAACATGGATCAATATTTCTTTCACAAACAGCATTTTTAAAACAATTTATTGGGCACAAAAGCTGCTGTATAAACCAAGGAGAAAAGAAATTCTGTTTAACTTGGTTGCCATCATTATTTACAAAAATAATACAATTGACGGCAGAATTGGTAGAAAATGATGCAGTCGTGCAGTGATCCCCAAAACAATTACAGTATCTATATCACACAAAAAACCCTGTAAAGTTGTAAATTGACTTTTATTCGCCAAGTCTCTACTTTGCGAAACTACCAGAAATAGAATTTGTCGCAAATTAATATTTTTGCGAAACATTCTATAATGCACCTTGAATCCATGCCATAAACACCAGAGAGCTGATTTGCAGCGGGATACATTTGCAGTAGGGAGGTTTGCGAATAAAAGTTGGTTTTCAATACATGTTTAGTGCTATTTTTAATATTTTATATAATTTATTTACAAGTGTTATGATTTTATTTGTCTTACATCATGGTTACATTGTACATGTATTATAAAAAAAATATAAGGTTAACATCTTAAAAAGGAATTGTTCAAAACTACTGTTGTTAAAGTTTTTGTTAAAAGTTCTCAAATATTTCCTTTATCTTTTGCATCTGTTAATAACCGAATCGATGTCTTTTCTCCTTCCGTTATGACAATTACTAGTATATCTGATTCCTTCTGACTTATAAGAAATTTTAACCAGAACTGATTTTTAAGAAATGCTTTAGTTGGATTCTTTTAGTATGTAGAAGATTAGAAATACAACGATCTTCGTTGGTTTGTGGAAGTAATGTAAACCATTCATTTTTATTAAATTTTAAACAATTAAATTCATCTTTTTTAAATCTTGAAAGACGATTTTCTCTGAAGAGGTATTATATGCACAGGTAAGGCTATCATTGTTATAATGCACACAGTTTGGGATAAAGTTCGTTATATATCAAGCTTAAGTGAAAATGTATTTTACTTATAACGTAACTTTGTCTTTGGGTGACAAGCAGTAACACATTGTAGTTTGAAGTACTTAATTATGTATTAAACAATAATCACATATCTACAGACAGTCATCAAATTATCAATGGAATGTTTCCGCAATTTTTCTTGTTTTTTTTTTTTAGTTGAATTATCATTATCAAAAATATGACCTGCTGCTGAATAAAACTTGGAGCAACTTCAAACTGATTTTGATTTCTAAATAGCAAAATACAATCAAATCTATACGTCACGTAAGCTAATCAAGAATGTAATGTATTTCAATTCAGCGAGATTGAAAAGAACTCGTTATATGATCTAACAGAAGTCTTACAAAACATCCTTTTATGGTAACCAAATGCTGTAATCAGTATAAACGTTAAATCTTTCAAAATGAACGAGATATACATGATTCTCCCTTCCTATAACTTTTATTCAGATAGCTTCTCGTAGCCCCTCTAATCAAAACGTCGAACACTGACCGCCTTTGGAGAAGGTTTAAGATATTCTAGGAGTAATCATACGGTTTTGTCCTAAATCAAATTATACTTGAGTCTTCAAAGTGATTTTAAAAAGTCTTTTTCTCGAGAACAACTGTTAAGGCTTCTAACAACTTGCAGCTTGCTTTAATTCGTCGGGAAATTAGTAACATGATGGATTCTTTTCTCGCAGTCTTGTTGACATCAATCCTCGGCTAACACAAAAGGACTCGATGTAGGGAAATAAGATACGGCCTTCCTATTGGCCGGGATGTATTTTTTACGAAATGAAAAGTTAAAGGGGCTATTTGGTCGTGGCTTTTTTTTTTTTTTTTTAGACTATATCGATTTCATTTAAAAGAAGAGGTCTGTTTAAAAATAAAGAAAAATACCCAAATTTGAAAGATAAAATGAATAGATTTTTTCTTTTCTAAAGAGTTTACAGCTAAACAAATCATATCGTAAAAGTTGAGGCAGACCAGATAGTAAATTGTTTGACCATCCATGCAGCCTCTTTAAATTAATCTTGTATATTTTTCTCACATTCTTGATGTCAAACTCTAAAAAAAAAAAAACCCCCAAAAACATAGTCATCTACTGAGCCGCATTAGCTGATTCTGAATCCCGCTGAGGCTTTTACAATTTTCACTTAAATAAATACGAATTTATGAATTTTGTAGTCAAATATAGATAACAAATAATATCACGTTAATTTGAGTGTGAATATGGTCTATTTAGATTCAAATGATTTTTGAAAGAGATGTCAGTTTGTTATTGTCATTTTTCATGACATCTGAAGCACCATTGGAATCCATGGGTTCTCTATTCGTGCGTTTCGACGAAGCGACCAAAATTGTCCCATGCGTACCACATTAAATTGACAAGAACTAACAAACTGACTGCCATGTTAATATTATTTTACAGGTGTAATATATGTTTTGTACCATGAATTCAGGTTCACTTTACGTAGGTCACGTTTGAATTATAAAATCTTGATAACGACAAACACTCGAGTGTGTCTGTGTATAAAATAGTGGTCCTTGACATTAAGGCCAACATTAAACGGTAAGTCTTCAGTTATTTGTTTGCTTTGAAAATATATCTTATTCCCTATGATGTTGATAACAAAATGATGGGACATATGGTCTTAGAATTAGGATATGTACACTTAGGAGCATTGGCAAAATGTCTACAAGCTACGAATGTAGTCAGAATGTTGAACTTAAACATCACTGAAGTAAATCCAGCATATCGGTAGAGGACTTGATATTTTTATGGTTACAAAAAGCTTACAAAGTGTTTTTTCTCATTACATTATGTAGTTTTTCTCCATTACTTTTCAAAAAATATGAAATCGAAAGTACAGACACTAAAATCACACGTTTATTGCGTATCAGGCTTGTACGTTGACTTTGCAGTAAAATCTTTTCAGCTGATGGAAAAACGCCGAATTCTAAAGAGTAGAAATACCGGTATGTATTTGCATGTTGACCACACCGAGACTCAAACTTACAACCCTCATGTTAAAAACGCTGAGCTGCTTTTTCAAATCAGCCTTAAAGTCAACTTATTCAAAAGTGATTGAAAGAAAATACATGTTTACGAGGAGCCTATACATTGTTTTACATCTTTTCCCGTAAAATAAAATAAACTTTATCGGTATTTGTGGTGCATGGTGTTCCTGGACATTGTGTGTATATGTGCAAACACTGATCTCATTAGTGACATATCGGTAACTTTATATCAAACAATATGTTGACATTATTTGAAATGAACAATAATACAGTCATTATAGATTGGTCATGATCATATGCTATGTCAAATATTTTTTTTGGTCAATTGGTGTTAAATATTTTTTCAATACCAGATAACTCTGTTCTATGCATCAGTACTTTGAAAGGAAGCATCAATGATTTTCACGTATTTGTGGTGTGCATGTGAATCTGAAAGTTTATTGTGCATTTTTTCTCATCAAACATGTCTAATGCCATTTTTAGGATGTGTATATATTTTCAAAATTTCCTGGCATAATTTCATCTGAAAATCACTACAGTACTATCAGTATGGCATCTGGTGGAAAACCCATAGTTGACGTAAGGAAAGGGAAGAGGAGACAGTTCTTTTAGAGGAAGGCGAGCGAAAACGACTGAAAACGCAGACAAAAAAAAGGCATGGAGCAGTTTTTGACATTTCTTAAGAAATATAGTTCCCAAGAACAAAAGGCATGGTCAATGATTGAAGAAATCTTAGTTGATATAGATGAAAATATAGACCAGAAGAATTTTAAAGACTCGGAGCTTTTCATTCTTTTCAAAACAATGTATCGAGATTGGTATACAGGACATACTAAAGACCTGAATGACATGGATTTTTATGATATATTTGATTTATGAAATATCAATTATTTACGCAAAAATATGAAAGACCTGAAAATTTGAGCTGACCTTATTTTTTAAAAATTAATACTTTTGAGAACCTCAAGCAATTAAATAAGCATGACTCTCTTCATAAACTGAAGTGTAGATAAGATTTAGGAAAAAAATTATCCGGCTTAATTTTTACCCTTGAAATTGTCATGTTTCTACAGGATGAGCTTACAATGTATGATCTCTAATGTACATTTTGAAAAATCCATTTCTATTTTATTATTAAGTCATATGAAGTAATGCATTTAGTTTTAATTCAATACAATGCAACAAAAAATAGGAAAGATTTGAAATACATAATCTTCAAGAGAATAATGATAAGTTGAACTTTGTATTAGAATACAAAAAATTCAATGTGTTCTCCTATACTTCATTCTATGGCAATGGTCATACAATTACCTCTAGAAATGCTAACGAACTCGATTCTTAATAATAAAAGTAAAATGTTTAACTTCCAAACGTGTTGCTGAAAATATATTAAAATTTACCAAAATATTAGTTAACCAACTCGTTATTTTCTTTTCTTTGATGTGTTTTATGTAAACACTCAATAAGGATTCATACAACAATTATATATATATATTTTGCAGCCCATTTGACGCTTGCTTTCTTGTTAATCTTTTTATGTACACACTGCTTAAATGTCATGATTTACTCGATCAATAGCTGTTTGATAATTGATTTCCTTGCATCTGTACTTACTGTGTTAATCCTTCATTGTGTTATTCCATTGTTCATTATATATAATTTTGAATTGTTAATTATAGTCAATTGGAATCAGACGTTCGGTGCTGATGCATACCAAACTCACGTAAAAGTATATTTCATGTAAAGTCTATATAAAAGTCTGAAAACTAAAACGCATGTTGGCTTGTTGGAGGTTATATGAGACTGGGTCCAACAACAAGAGAATAAGATCAAGGTTGGCCCAGTATTAGCCCGTGCAGGAGAAAGTGCCCTAATATATACATCCTATTTATAGCTTGCATTTATGCCAATGTTATTATTAAAAGAGTGACACCATTTACATTTTATTCGTTCAAAGAATTAACTTATTTTTCCCAGTGAACATTATGAAAATTATTCAAAGAATATAGAAAAACAAGTTATTAGCATTTGTCGATGCAACTGTTCTTTTTAAAAATTATTGGAAATTTCTTCAGCACAATAATTTTATAAATGTATAAGTGCAGTCACGTATAGTAAATTGCTTAATAAACGCGAGGAATCAATATCAAAGACTGTGCCGGATAATCATGCCAGTCCTAAGGTGGCAGTTTTGCACCCGCTTAAGATGCAGTTTCGGAAAAATCCATATATACCACAGAATATATTATTGTCTAGAGAGTTTAGCGCCACATTTGTTTTTAGTGTGTTTTATCAAACAGTCAAGATATTTATCTTTAAAAATAAATATATAATATGAAATGATAATTCCTTTAGAAGAAATGATTCTCCTACAGGAAATATCGACAATCATGTAGGATTTTTTCAAAATCCTAGAGGAATTATATTTCCTATAGAAAAATGGTCTTTCCTGAAGAAATTTAATTCAGACAGGTAGTTTTCCTATTGGAATTTAAGATCTCCTATCGGCTTTGATCAAATCCAGTCAGAATTGAAATTCCTATAGGAAGTTCTTGTATTCCAATAGGAAATTTCAGATTTTTTATAGGAGCACTTTTTTTCTATGGAAAAATCATTTTCCCGCTGGAATTTCTTTTTTAAAGGTAAATATCTCACTTCACTGGTAAGATACAATAATAACAAAGGTGGTTATAAACTCTTTAAGCAATGGTCAATCATATTTAATTCCTTCGATATACGCAGCTTACACAGGTGCAAAAATGCCGCCTTAGCACTAGAATAATTATCCATCATATTATTCTGCGTAATATCGCGACAGTTTTCAGTTTTCATATTAATTAATACCAAAAAATGGTGCTTGCGTTTCTTTATTATTGCGATTTTATGCAAAGCAGCGGAATTGCAGAATTAAGTACCCGCGTAGAATAAGGAATGTACAGTAGTCTTCTTTTTCTACGAGTTCTTTTGACGTTTTTATATTCTTGCGATTTTTTGAAAAGCAATGGAATTGCGGAATTAAAAACTTGCGTAGAATAAGAAATTTATAATAGTCTTCTTTTTCTACGAGTTCTTTTGACGTTTATATATTCTTGCGATTTTTTGAAAAGCAATGGAATTGCGGAATTAAAAACTTGCGTAGAATAAGAAATTTATAATAGTCTTCTTTTCCTACGAGTTCTTTTGGCGTTTCAAAATTTACTTACTTGCAGTAGATATATTTAAGTATATGTCTAAAGAAAAAATGATATTTCTTTAATGTGAAAAATTATAAGTGTCCATGCTCCATACGGTAATCGTAAGGCGAAAGTACTGTTCCTATGGATATCCCAAGTTGCGATCAGCAACCTGTCTTAAAGCAAATTTGTACGTAAGATCTACGACTGGTCCATCAAACGTCCGTTTGTCATATGTTACACTCTCAGTCACCTTAATACGGTTTTTAACGCTACGATCAGCAAGGAGAGCCAAGAGTTACAATACACGGATCACACACACGATCTCCAAACATATACGATTAGTTTTGACTGAGGCTTTCCTTAAGTCATCGGCAGGAATATTCAATTTTTATTCTAACCATGAAATCGCCGAGAACATTTGATTCAATAGTCTTGAATTTAATTATTTTGATAACGTTTCCTTGCCATCATATCACCTAGAAAATAAAAATGTTTTTAAAACTTTTTTTGCTCGGTTTCAAAGTGTACTAAAGAAAAAAAATTCTCAAATACACTGACAGAGTCAGCTACTGTGGACACTGTCGAATTCGTATAGGCTCAGTTTTTATGGATTTAGTGGACCCCCTCCCTTCCTCAAATTAAAGACCTTAAAGAATTAGGAAAAAACGTATTAATTTATCGAACAACAATTTTGACGAAATCATGAAAGTGTTAAAATTGAAATTCGTCAAAAAGTGATGCTACAAATAATACTGATTTCGTAGTATAGAAATTCGAATTTCATCGTCTTAAAAAAACAAATGTTGTTTTTATTACCATTCAATTTTTTTGCATTTTTATCGTCATCAGGAGCAGCAGATACATGATTTTTAAGCAACTCCTACATGCGTGGATTAGAGTGAAATCGAAAACCAAAATCTACATTTATTCAGTAAAGTTTTAACCCAAAGAGACACCACGTGGTTCGAAGGAGGAGTGTAAATAAAAACAAAAGCTAACGTATTTACTATATATAAAATTAAGGAAAAGGACACTGTTGAGTACGTATTTCCTATTTCATTTCTTTTAAATTCGAAAAATTGAACTTGCAAATATATAAATATGGGATTGCAATGTCTATCCCTACAGACAATGAAATATTTCAAAACAAAGCATTAAACTTGTTCGAGTCTGTTTAATAATTGAATGTGAAATTATACAAAACAGTGTCGGAAAAAAACATTATTAGATTATGGCTATTCAGAAAAAAAATATTCTCTCAGTCTGTGAAACGTCCATTACTATACTTCGTCAATCAATACTATACGTCTAGAATATATCTGTTCAGACGGCAAAGTAAATCTTTTCTATAGCAATATTTACAATTCGTCTTTACCGGGCGTTTCCACTGGTTGGTAGAATCTGCCGGAAAAAAGAATGACGTCGTTTACCGAATCACGGATAAAGAAAAGGAAAGGATGGTTTGCTCTGAACTCTTGTGTTATATGATTAGAGGTACTTGTCACAAGAAATGTAATAGCTCCTGCTTCTGACCCTTCTTCGTTCATCTCCACGAATGCTTTATGAAACAATTCGCTGATGTAGACATTTTTGCTTTTGTCCATTCCGGAAAAGTCCGCCTTATTCTCGTCAAAAGCAGACGACATCCCCATAGCAGATAAATAGGGCCTCAAATTAAACTCACTTTCCATTTTGAACTTTGGAAGATACACCTCGACCTCGTTCTCCTCGAGATTACTGATGATGTCATTGAGAAGATGTTCAGACAGCTTCTTTTCCAGATCATTTAGTCCATCCACAGCCATTGGTAGAAGAACGAGCATGCTTAGTTTATCACCTTGGTATGGAATGTCTAGGGCCTTTATTTGCATTTCGGGTAAATGGCAGAATCTAAAATAATCCATCTGATACATCATGTCAGTCATGAAATTATCCTTTTTGTTTCGAAATTCCATTTTTTGAGTTTCCTCGGATTGAAATTGACTTTTCCAGTTCCCTTTGAAGTAGATGGCGTTGATGAGAACCATGACTGTTAAGGCATCTAGTGCATCAGCTGGAACCAGATTCTGGATTTTACTTTCTGTTTGTTGACTAACCCAAGAATTTATTTTCGAACTCGCTACTGCTGACTGAGAGAAATCCATTGATTCTGTTGCAGCCTTGAAATGCTTTTCACATTCTTTCATAAATGTCTCTTCAGGCTTAAGCATCATGCTTTGATAGATCCTATTTGCTGTTTTAAGGGTAACATCACCAGTTTCCTTTGACAAATACTCCAGGTAACCCCCAAAAGCTGAGTGGATATCCTTTGCCATTTTGTCAAAATGAAGAACTTCATTCATTTCTTTTAGAGTTTGTGTTCTTGCTCCCAAGTGGACCATGGCTAAAGCAGTGGAAATGCTAAAAGGCGAATAGAAAACGTTCGATGCCTGTGGTAACTGTTTCAAAAGACTCAACATGACAGCCTTGTTGGCATCGCCAAATGCACTTGCGGTCTCTTTATTTCTAAAGGGTTGACCAGTCGTCATTACTGTGTATATACCAACACAAACAAAAAGTAACACAATAAACAAGATATTAGTCTGTAACATCTTTTCAGTTCTTTTTTATGTCAAGTTTCACCTGAAATGATTGAAAATGCATGCAATCTATTACCGTTATTAACAAAATAGCATTTAAGCAGCATGGCGTTTTTAAAATCAAAGTGAAACGTGAATTAGTAGGAAATTATGCAGGAATATTACTTTTAAATTAGAATGCTTGTTGATAATTCTTTAACGTCCCTTCAATTTTTTTACAGTTTGAATTTATGTTTGTTTATAGAAAAGAAAGGAAAAAGTATAAACGGCTTGCTTTAGTTTATCTGGATTTTTCTTATTAACATATAGAGTTTTATGTATGCAAGATTTGAATCAAATCTTATGATAAATATTTGCATGAAACAATTTTCTCCAATTGCACAATGACATTGCAAAGGGTTGGGTAAACCCCAGTGTAACTTCCGGGTCACTTGGATATCTGGGTTGGTCACTTACAGATATAAGAATATACTACGGTAACCGGCATGTCTCAAATAACATTTGATATAGCTAACTGTTAGTTTAAATTAGTTTACTGTGATTTAAAAAGTCACGGTAGGTTTATCTGGATCATATTTCATCACAAACCACAAACATGATCATTGTAGTATTATTAAATTGCAAGAGAAAAAAAAACAAAACGATATAATACATGATTGTTTGTGGGTTTGTTTTGTTTTGGAGGTCATGGGTAGGGGGTCATAATTTGGTAGAAAAATATTTAACTGAAATCTGCCTTATATACATAGATTAAACAGAAACAAAACAAAATATATTGAATTTAAGTATTGAGAAGACCATTGCCCCACCTCACACCAGAGTCCACGCTTAGCTAGGGGCAATACATGACAGTATTTACATACGTGAGGAGCCTAGCTAGGGGCAATCAAAACAGTACATATATTAACATACCTGAGGAATCGTCAAGTTATACATGCACTTAGTTCGTCCGCTTTATTTCCATATGAGCAGTAGAGATGTTACGCTTTTTTAAATAAGATAATATGACAATCGCTGAACATTTAAATTTTAAAACACAATTCCTTTTAACAAAGTATTCTTTCATTACTTTAGTCTTCGGTAGGAATATTCATATTTCATTCTTACAATAAAGTCGTCTAGACCATTTGAACCAAGAGATTTGAATTTCACAATGTTGATAAAGTTCTTTTGCTAGCTTATTGTTTAAAGAATAAAGATGTTTTTAAAAAAATTATTTGCCGAGTGTCAAAGAATACTTATTTCTCATGTACATTGATAGAGTCAGCTAATGCGGTGTCATTCGATTTAGTATTGGCTCAAGTTTTCATTTATTTGTTTTTTTAGTGGACACCCCCTCTCTCAAAATTTACAAATATCTATTAATGTTTACATTCAATGTATATTTCCCCATATGAAATTGGAAATCTCCTACTTTCAATTTCCCGTAAACACACTTGGGCCACATATTTGTAGTCAACGTTTAAACTCATTGCGCTACGCTGTAAGGTAACAAATATGAGAAAAAAAAATCATACAATTATATAGTACGTCACATTACACAGGTAACTATACCAATTTATACTGGTTATAATTATAACTCGTTATAACAATATATTAAATCGCTATAACTAGACATTAACTCGTAATACTGTGATGACGAGATTTGAACTCGTAATCATGAAATGATTAAATCGTTGTAACGATTACCAGCTATTATCGTGCTGAATCGTTTTGATGAGACACTTACTCGTAATAACGATATCATTTCTTTATAACGACATATTTATTAATCGTAAAAACGAGATTAGTGACTCATTATAAACAGTGGGACGGACAACTTCGGAATGGACATTTTTCCGGCGTTGCGCACCCCTTTCCATTCACACTATCGACCAAAGTTTAGTACCAATTGGTGTTTTTTTTTTAATTCTAAATAAATTTATGGAAAAAATGAAACATTTTTAGATAGTTTTTTGTTTTAGATATTTGAACTTAAAAGTTCTAACCCCATGGGGTTTTAGCTTGGAAAAAATACCCCAGAGAAAACCCCATGCAAACCCCATGGGGTTTTGCAATAAATCCCATGGGGCAGAAAACCCCATGAAATAATGTGGGGTTTAAAAACCCACTTTTTTCTTAAATAACAGTTTAAGGTTTTTAATGCCATAAAATAGATGTCATGGGATTTATTATCCCACATATGCATGGGGTAATTTATTCCATTTGTTCATAATATAAAATTACTACATGTATTATATTTTACCTAACTATTAAAATACCAGTACTCACAGTGCAGACAGTATGGGGTGACGTTAACTAAACCAATCCAAGCAAATTAATCAGATTCTCAATGATAAGTTACTCGAGACTGATTTATTCATGTTTGCATTAGTTTAATGAGACTAGATTTTCTCTAGCTTTGAATTATAATCCGCAGATGTTGGTATTGTCTTCCAAAAATGCCTTTTTTTCAAATGACAAGAGTCAGCATCAGAGGTATGCTCTGTCATTCTTTAATGTGCCTAAAATATGTCATGAAAAGTATGTAAATTATGTTTAACAGGTAAAACTAATTCAAAATAAGTACTGCCCTGCTTATTGTAAAACTCTTAAAAATTTCACAGGTTGTAAATATTTTATAATATTGAACTGTGTAAAAAAAAAAACAAGTTATAATATTATTGTATGTACCAAAGTTATATGATCCACTAATCAAGACATAATTCACGGTTTATGCAATCACAAAGATTACATATAGTGTTTAAACTTCTGTTAATTATCACAGCATATTAAAACAGTCTTAAATCTATGGTCTTAATAATTCGAGAAAATTCGGTCCAAGAATAAATCTCGTTTTTTTTCATTATCTATCTTTTCACTTGGAAGTTATTAAAGAATACATACACCCCTGCGAATGTTATTGTCATTTAAATTTTAGACCACGTGGTTTTATTTGACCCTTTCAGTTTCGCAGTAAAAATCGTGCCTCATGTTTATAGTCTATTTCAAAGAATCTAGGTACTATAGTAGTCAAATATAAAATCTAGCCGTTTATTGATTTTAAACTTTATCTTCATTAATTGGTGGATAAAATGTGTTCTAGAAATAAATGTGTAAATACAAAAAATAGTTTTTGTCTCCAGTTGCAACAATTTACATGCTAAGTAGAGATCCCCCTGAGGATTAGTTTTCGATCCGCGCCTGACCTAGTAATAGCATCAATATTGAAACAGACTATACTATTTTATGCAGAATGTTCCTTGAAATCGGCTCAATATACTAAGTTTTTATGCAAAACAGACACCTATTATTCCTTTTAAAAACATGGAATTGCACTCCACAAGCATCAAACATGGATATGATTTTTTAACCACTCAACACGTGGTTGAACACGAACGATAACCCTGTTCTGAATATTATCGTTTAATATAAAAAAACCGCTAAATGGTTAAATAAGACATGATGTTAAAAGAATTTCATGTATTAACATAAACCAAAGTAGGATACGATATGATAAACGACCAGTACTTACGTATTTTGAGAATATTATACGAACACTTATACTTCCGCTCGAAATTTCACAGGAACTGAACAAATCTCGGTGAAGTCTCGTGAACTTTCATTCGAGCACCTCTGGATTTATTACATACTTAGCAACGATAAAGAAAACATTCCGAACACAATTGCAAGGGTGATGTAGACGTATAAATTAAAAATGAAACTGATTTGCAGTCAATGGAATTACCTTTAAAAATGGACAGAAGAAACACAAACTTAGCAATACTAAAGCCTGTCCTGAGTTATTGCTTCCATCGCTTTTTGATGATTTTTAATAAAAATACACATACCTTTGAAAGAAGTACAGATGATATCGATGAAATGTAAAATATCCAAGATATCTTCATTGACAAATTATCCCTTTTCACTCATAAAGGTTTACAGGAACGAAAACAAGTTTCTTACGGAGATTTATAATGGAAAATGTTTACATCTTTTCTCCATTCGGAATTATTCGGGATACCTCGCGCAATTTTTCAACGTTATCATCCGGGCTTATTAATGGCTGATGCAATGCAAAATCTCCGTAGACTTTCAATTTTGGATTGTGTATTGAAACCTGAAGCGGCAGAGGGGGCGTTTCAAAACAGGTAATCTGGACATTTTTCATATTAGTGGATGAACGTAGTTTGAGCACAAAGGTATTAACTATTATTGAAATATCAAGCAAAAAGTGGTGGAAGCAAAAACTCGGGACAGAGTATAGTACCAAGTACCAAGTGATGGAGTTGAAAAACGGATGTCAAAATAGTTACAGACAATTCGGGACAATGATATTTCGATTAGAGCAGTATTTCGTGAAATTATACAAGAATAATGCAGTTTAATGAACTCGAAAATCCTATGAGTAATTAAACATCATGAACACCGTATAATTATATAAATTATTCATCTAACTATAAACATGATGAATTTAGTGTCAATCGAGGGGGGGGGGGGGGGTGAACAACAATATTAAATGCAGTATTAATAATAAAAGTGTGCAAAATGTAATATGTCATTATACTAATAGTAAACCAATACGAATTTCTAAATTTAAGAGGATGTTAAGGTGGTTATCAAGGTATACATGTACAATAATACTTTTCGACAGATAGTTCAGCTTTTGTACATGTGAGTTCTCATGGGGGGGGGGGGGGGTTCTTGGTGAAAGTCGCGTTGATTTGTTTTCTTTTCCTTAGAGTGTTTAAGTGTAAGAGTATAAATTTTGTTAGAATTTCCAGGAGCTGTTTTGGATAAATAAAAAACAGTAAACCATGGCTATAGAAGAGGCAAGTGTAAGAATCAGTTCGTTTAAATATACTGTAGCAGACTCTCACAATATTGATTTTTTAAAAATTAATTCATAGCATGAATACCGGTAAATGCCTCTTATCTTTTTCTTTCCCACTCTTCTCATTGTATAAGACTTATCTCAAGCATGCAAAACTGGAATTTTGTTTAAAACCGAATTTCCCATTTGAATCAATTTGGCAAATATATATTGGCTAACCTTTATACAAAATAGACAAGTGCTTGAAATACATAGTCATGGAGAACAAATCATGCAGTCTTTGGAATGATCTTTAAGCTTAATCATGAGAATACTTGGAGTGATTTCCACACCGGCAATAATAATTGAGTCTACGGTCGACAAAAAGGCATCACAATCTAAGTCAAAGAATGAGGCCCATTGCACATTTGTATTGTTAAATATATATTCACACGATTTCATAATAAACTGAACAAGACCAAGCCCTGTGTATATCACTGTCCAAATTTCAACACATGTGTATATTTACATTTTCCCGCGTTTTGATAGCAATAGCGGGAAAATGTTGTTTTAATGACCACATGTTTATGAGTTATATGTATTGTATTGGTCAGAAATTGACCAATAGAAAAAGGTTTTCAATGGTGGCAAAGAACAGGTTTTAGAGGGTGGGTCACTTCTAGCCGCCGTTTCAAGCGAGTGACATCAAAATGGACGCGGACGACATTCAAAGAAAAATAAACCTGACAATTAAAGAAGCAAACAACGAAATATTGAGCCAGTTTTCGAGTATTCTGGACAGTCTTTGTCTACAGTGCAGAGAAATATTAACGAAAACCAGAAAGTTATTGCGGAGAGGCAAGAAGCTAAAATAAAACAAGTCTTTGCAGATGGATATAAATTTAAAAACGCGGGAATGAAGAGCAGTACAAACATAACGCGAAAGTGATGGCGACAATTAAGGAAGCGAATGAAGAAATGGAAGAGAACCGCATCCAGGAAGCGAGACAGAAGATATCGGAAGGTTATAACTTAATAAAACAGAGACAAAAACTCATAAAATTAGCAGATTCTTCAGCCGCCGGGTGAAGAGCAGTAGACGAATATGTAAAAAACCCAATAGCTTCAGACTCAGAAGACGAAAAACACGGGAAAAATAAAGGCCCTATCCGTCCACTACATCCAACGAGTCAAAATCATCTAATGGTCCAACGGTTGTATGAAGATTCGGACAGTGCTACAGATGTCACAAGAAATGACTCTGGAGAAAAGATTGCACAGAGAAGATAGATGAAAAGATAAGTAGATTTGCATTTGCATGTTCAGAAAGTAATCAATCGAGCGAAACAGAGGTACGGACAGGTAAATCACCGGTAGGTAGACTGAGAAGTAATCTGGGTCAGTGGCGTTCGATTGAAGCGAGCAGGTATGTGTTGAGTGTTATTGAATTTGGCTAAAGTTTGCCGTTTACTATTATTTACTATTCCAAGTTCTGTAGAGATTAAAAACAATAAATCTGCTATAGACAATGACAGGTTTGTGTCGTCAGAGATAGAAAAGTTGGTAAAGAAGGGCTGTGTGCAGGAAGCTATAGGAAAACCTAAAGTGGTCAATCCATTGACAGTAGCAGGTAAAAAATTAAAACAGAGATTGGTTTTATTTGCAAGGCATGTTAATTCACATTTGTTTAAGAAGAAACACAAGTATGAAGACGCGAGTACATCGCGAGAGTTGTTCCAGATGGGGGATTATTTGTTTTCATTTGATTTGAAAAGCGCTTACCATCACATTATGATAAATCAAGTGGATAGAAAATACTTGGGTTTTAAGTGGAAAGAAAAATATTATGTTTTCAATGTTCTACCATTTGGTCTTAGTACCGCTGGATACATTTTTACAAAAGTTTTACGTGAAGTGGTCAAATTTTGGAGATCAAAAGGTCACAAAGTTGTCATTTATTTAGATGATGGCATAGGAGGTTCTCAAACTTTTGAGAGTGCGGAAATTCTTAGTTCAGAAATACAGGCAGACTTAAATGCTTTTGGTTTTATTTTGGCTGATGATAAATATGTCAGTGGAAACCTACGCGGGAGATAGTTTGGTTAGGGTTAGTATGGAACACAGAAATTAACAAAATATCGGTGTCTAATCCCAGAATTCAGAAACTTAAAGGAAATATTCAAAACATTTTGGAAGGCTATACAGCAGTTTTCAATTGGTTTGATGTTCGTTCCATTGCATCAGTGGTTGGACAGATTATTTCAACACAGACTATGTTTAGTGATATGGTTAGGTTATGAACAAGATACTTGTATTATTGCATACTAGTAAGATCCAGTTGGAATTCTTATATTATGTTGAGTCAGGAGGCGAGGCGGTGGATGAGCTTCAGTTTTGGGTAAATAAATTAGAAAGAATGAATTAAAACATCCTCATTTGAGTCAGATGACTGATACAGAGATCAGACAAATCGCATTGTTCTGTGATGCTTCAGATTCAAGTTATGGAGGTCATTTGACTTTATGTTCAAAGGATGAACAGCAGGAATTTGAATGGTATGGTATTTGGAATGAGCGGGAAAGCATTCAGAGTTCCACTTGGAGGGAGCTGGAAACGGTTAGGAGAATATTGAATAACTCTGTAGATTTAGTGATAAACAACTCAGTTGAGGTGAATTCAGATAATCAAAATGTGCCACACATATTGAAGGTGGGTAGTAAGAAAAAGGCTTTGCAAGACATTACCATGTCAGTGCATAGTCTGTGTGACGAGAAAATTATTCATTTGAATTGCATTTGGTTGCCTAGAGCGAAAAATACAAAAGCAGACCCTTTGAGAATGAGTGATTGCTATGACTGGTCAATTAAACAGGTAGTATATGAATATTTTGATGAAGCATGGGGCAAGCACACATGTGACAGATTTGCTTCTAGTTATAACAATAAATGTGAAGTTTTCAATTCAAAATACGACTGTGCTAATACCATGCAGTGGAATTGACGCATTTGCGCAGGTATGGTCAAATAGTGTTAACTGGGTTGTACCACCACCTAGGTAGATACGAAAAGTGGTTTGAAAAATTGAACAGGAAAAATGTAAATGTACTCTAGTAATACCACAATGGAAATCTGCCCCGCTTTGGCCAATATTTGTCAAGGAAGGTAGTTTTAAATGGTATGTGAAAAATGTAGTTAAGCTTAAAAATGTAGATGCTGAATGCAAAGGAAAGAGAAATAATGGAATATTTGGGAAAATATGACTTTTGTTTGATATGCTTTTCCTAAAAATTGAATTTTGATTTCGTAAGATTAGGATTACAGGAGAGAGTACGGAATGTAGCACTGGACAGATGAGTTTAACCTGGCAGTAATTTGGACGACCTTTGCCCCTACATGAGTGTTCTTATTTTATCAAGTAAAAGTGACAACACCAATAGGACATATTTCAACTCTTTCAAAAGATGGGAAAATTTTATGAAGTCACAAGGACACAATGCCTCTGCCGGCGAATCCGATTCATGTCGCATTATATCTAACACATCTTTTAGAAAATGGTGCAACGCATTATCCGGTAAATTCGGCTGTGTATGCGATTAAATGAGCGCATGAAAGTGTGGGTTTACCAGACCCGACCAAGAATTCTTATGTTTCATCTATACAGGAGGCAGCGAGGAGAAGAACGTCAAAATCTGTTAATAGAAAGGAACCAATAACAAAGGATGTGTTAATAGAGTTATGTGAAAATTTCTTGGATTCAACGGATTTGTTAAATGTTAGAAACCTCACGATGATTTTGTTTAGTTTTGCAAGTTTTTTACGATTCGACAAACTTAGTTTAGTTCTCTATGTTTTAATGATGTGTTAGTTAACGAAGATCACCTGGTTATTTTTATAAGGAAAAGCAAAACAGACCAATACCGTCAAGGAAACGAAATTTCGATATCGAGATCGAGCACAGCGTCTTGTTAGGTAAATATGTGCCAAGGTATCTGGATCTTTTGGAAGACGTGGAAGAGAAACATTTTTCATATTCAAACCAATTTTAGGTCAAAGGGCATTTGTAAATTAATATATAAAAACAAGAAAAGTAGCTATTCTGCTGCCAGAAATAATATATTACCTTTAATTAAATCTGTTGTGGGGAATGTTAATATTGGGCTTCATTCGTTGAGGGCAGGCGGAGCGACTGTGGCTGCAAATTCAAGTGTGGACGAAACCCTTACCAAAGTAAAATTATTGCTGCAATAATGCCACAATATTGCGCCAATATTGCAGCAACACATTTTTGTTACCAGAAACCAGATTTTGAGACTAGTGAAATGTTGCCGCTAGCTGCAACAACTTCTGATAACATTTTGGCAATACTGCTTGAGTGTTGCCGCTAGCGGCAATAACTTCTGGCAACATTCTGGCAATACTATTAAAGTAATTTCTGTAAAAAATTATATTAAATGCACCTAGAATATTGCCACTAGCTGCAACGACTTCTGGTAATATTCTGGCTACACTCAGTATCATACTGCCCGAAATAATTTTCTGGTAACATCTACATGTATTTGATCATTTAAATCATCAACTAATTTATACATAATATATATTTCGATCTGGCAATACTGCTAGGCATCATATTTGATTTCTGTTTTAATTATAATTTAAGGAGAAGCCGAGCAGTGGAGGGGGGTTAAAAAATGTAGATATGATTTCAGTTATAACACCTTAAAATTTGCAAGAAGTTTACCACAAACTTTTCTTTTTCCTCTGATTTATTATGCTTACCGAACTTGCAAAAGCCTTATCAGAATTTAGACTTATAAAATTTTACACATTCAGCACAAGTCTAAAACTGTCAATTATTATTGCATGAATTGCTTTTGTATACATGTTTTCCCCAAAATAATAATAAGTCGAAAAAATTAAATCTAATAAATATTTTATGATTAAAGTCTTATTCTATTAAAGTCTCAATTAAAAAAAAATCCAGTGAGATTCCCTTCAATGGCATATAACTGTTATGCATGGTTAATTACGATGTTTCACTATAAAAGTTTGAATCACACCCCCCCCCCCCCACTCATGTTTTACGTGAATACCGACCTGTCTGTTCTTTTGTAACGGTATATTCTTATTTATTAAGTTAAAATATCAGTCTACTTAGATTTGAGTATCTAAACTGCTCGATGCATGTTGAATTAAGAATTTCCGTATGGTGTTTGTTTCCACTTTTACTTTCGTTTCAATGTTAAGTTACGCGCGCGCTGATTGGTCGATCAAATCGCTAGCCGCCAATTTTCACATTCGAAGTTGCCATGTTGTCTGCCATCGAGCCTCCTGCCATCACTGGAGATGGTAAAATGAATGAAATACGGGAATTATCTGTAAACAAGGTTAAAAAAATACACTGTCAATTGAGTGTTTATCTGTAAAAAAAATCAACGGCTGAACTGAGGACGAATCTGAGTGAACGAATGGAGTGTTGACATCCCCTGCACCATCTGCATGAGCACGTTTTTGAAAAAGTAAGTTTAGCAATCAAAATATATTCATTGAATGTCAGTTTAAACATGTTTGTTATAAGTTTATAAACCGAAAGACTGCGATCTACCATTATACCAATAGGTTCAACACTGTTTAAGAACCATGCGCGGATCTAGAATTTTATTCGGGGGTGGGGGGGGGTTCCGACGGTTATTTGAGTTTGCCAGGGGAAGGGGGTCCGAGGCATATTTGAAGGGGGAGGGGGTATGGACCCCCCCAAACCCCCCTTGAAACTGCTTAAAATCTGAAAACAATTGCCAATGTGCTTATATGAAATCCATTTATCTTCCTAGTGGCTAGGTTTGCCCTGGGTTACACAGACGTGAAGAAAACCATGAATAAAGCTGTCACCTAACTGATTAAATGAATAGTGCAACTGGCAACCAAAAAAGAATGATGACATAATTTGTTTAAGATTACGGGGAGGAACATATACACAACAGTGCCGAATTCCAATGTGGATATTGTTGTGATACTCTGATAGCTGTTTTTGTGATTGTTTATGTGTGAAATCAGAATGCCCATGAGACTGTCAAAAAAGGACATTTGGAATGCCTAGGACGAATGCTTTGATCAATCGTAATATAGCAAGTGGTTGTGCAGGACTTGTGAACTATATGGTTTGAGCTTTGCTTACGGTAAACAATGAACTTTTGTCCATATCCGTCTGTGTGCGTTGTGGCAATCCGTCTGTGCGCGTTCTGTCAATCAAATGCAATACATGTTATTCTGCAGCAATAAATTGTCACTGATTGGCTGGGTACTTTTAGTCAAGTTTCATCATGATTTGTTTATCATATTTGTGTTTATTGTATTTATAAAATGTGTTAAATTTAAAGATTATTAATTTTAACTGGTGTCTTTTAAAAGCATGTTGAAATTCCAGATTCAGGTCTCTAATATTATACATTATTTTTTTTATTCATTACTTATTTTGTGCATGTTACATTGCATAAAATAATTTTTTACTTCTTTATCATGTGTAATCACAAACTGTTTTTTAAGGTCTTCCGTTTCCAACGGAAGACCTTATAGTGATTGTAATGTTTCTTTTTAAGGTCTTCCGTTTTCCAACGGAAGACCTTATTGTTTTCGTTCGGTTTCTTTTTCCCTATTATTATTTTTTTTTTTCTTACAAAATTTGTGCAGGCGATTTCTCGGAAATGGCTGAACCGATTTTCGTGAAACCTTTAGATCTAATAGATATTAATCCGAACTTAATATACATTTTTTTATTTTGATGACGTCATTTCCGTTCTTGAGAAAATGACGTTTTAGCGATTTTCAGAGGGTCGGCTTGTCCAGGGATCTCCTCCTAAACGGTAAAAGATATTGAGTTCAAACTTTCAGGGATTGTAGACAAGAGATTGTAGATGTGCAATTTTGCATTCATATTTGTCATGCTTAAAAGGCGTTAAAGCTCGCCCGGTCCCGAAAATTGAGACTAAAAAAACGTCGTAATTTTTCGTGGTTTTCTTAGTTTATCTTTTTTCTGAAAAATATTTTGTTAACACATGTAATGCAAAAAAAGTTTATATTTACGAGACCTTTCATTTGATATCAAGAAAAAGGGGCTGACCCCTAAAATTAGGGAATAAAAAGGGCTCTAAAGTCTATAATCTGTAGCCCTTTACTGATAGATATTTTGTGAAATGTTATAGGAGGAAATATGTTTATCTCACAGTTATGTATCCAAGCAATGTAACGAATTGGTCATGTATTACGTAATGAAGGGTTTTTAGGGGCCAAAAGTCCAAAATTTCGATCACCCATACCTCAGAAAGGAAAAATATTTTGTTATACAACACAAAAGAAAAGTTTTTCAAATTAATGTTCTTAACAATATGCAACCTTCAAAATTTTGTTAAACGGCCCCTATAAGGAGATAAGGGATCGGCCCCTAAAACCTTCTTTCTCATATATCTCCAGAATGGTAACAAATTTCTAAACACTTGTATAACAAAATTTGTTTAGAATTAGATGACCTGTCATTTGATATCAAGAAAAAGGGGCTGGCCCCTAAAGTTAGGGAACCAAAGGGCTCTAGAGTCTTTAATCTGTAACTTTTAATGAGAGATATTTTGTAAAATGTTATAGAAGCAAATATGTTTATCTCACAGTTATGTATCCAAGCAATGTAACGATTTTGTAATGTATTACGTAATTTAGGGTTTTTAGGGGCCAAAAGTCCAAAATTTTGATCACCCATATCTCAGAAAGGAAAAATACTTTGTAATGCAACACAGAAGAAAAGTTGTTCAAATCAATGTTCTTAACAATATGCAACCTTAAAAATTTTGTTTAAAGGCCCCTATAAGGAGATAAGGGATCGGCCCCTAAAACCTTCTTTCTCATATATCTCCAGAATGGTAACAAATTTCTAAACACACGTTGAACAAAATTTGTTTAAAATTAAATGACCTTTCATTTGATATCAAGAAAAAGGGGCTGGCCCCTAAAGTTAGGGAACCAAAGGGCTCTAAAGTCTTTAATCTGTAGCCCTTTATTGAGAGAAATTTCGTAAAATGTTATAGAAGCAAATATGTTTATCTCACAGTTATGTATCCAAGCAATGTAACGAATTTGTCATGTATTACGTAATTAAGGGTTTTTAGGGGCCAAACGTCCAAAATTTTGATCACCCATATCTCAGAAAGGAAAAATATTTTGTAATGCAATACAGAAGAACAGTTGTTCAAATTAATGTTCTTAACAATATTCAACCTTCAAAATTTTGTTAAACGGTCCCTATAAGGAGATAAGAGATCGGCCGCCAAAACCTTCTTTCTCATATATCTCCAGAATGGTAACAAATTTCTAATCACTTTTTGAACAAAATCTCTTTAAAATTAGATGACCTTTCATTTGATATCAAGAAAAGGGGGCTGGCCCCTCAAATAAGGGGACCAGAGGGCTCTAAAGCATTTAATCTGTAGCTCTTTACTGAGAGATATTTTGTGAAATGTTATAGAAGCAAATATGTTTATCTCACAGTTATGTATTCAAGCAATGTAACGAATTTGTCATGTATTACGTAATTAAAGGTTTTTACGGACCAAAAGTCCAAAATTTTGATCACCCATATCTCGGAAAGAAAAAATATTTTGAAATGCAATACAGAAGAAAAGTTGTTCAAGAAGATGTTCTTAGCCATATGCTATCTTCAAAATTGTTGACAAAATGCTTTCAGAATTAAATGTCCTTTCATTTGCTTCCAAGAAAAAGGGGATGGCCCCTTAAATTAGGGGATCAAAGGGCTCTAATTTTTTTTTTATCTATATCCCTTTAATGAGAGCCATTTTGTGAAAGGTTATTAATGCTAGATTAGGTATAATACGTTTCTATATCCTAACAATATACATGTAATGATTTTCTCTTGCGTTACCCAATTTGGGTTTTTAGGGACCAGATGTAAACAAAATTAATCTTTTCAATTTTGATTGGAGGAAATGCAAGCATTTAAAAAAGCAATGTAATAGAACTTATAAAAAGCGATGCAATGAAGCATAAGTACTTCACTCCTTTTTCCATATCATGTTTTGTTGTCGAAAATCAAAGTCGATGATGTCATATTTTCTTCTAGAAATCGGACGGAAGACCTCCTCGTTGCTCGCAACGAGATCGTGTCTAGTTATTATTATTATTATTTTTTTCCCCTTTTTGTCTTGTGAATTTCTCAGAGATGTCTCAATGGATTTTCATATAATTTTTAGGGATGATTGGAAATAAAAACATCTAGAGGTTTGTGATAAAAGTTTTTCAAAATTCACGTCCGTTCGTCCGTTTCCTGTCCCGCAACGAAAAGCTTGTCACCTCGAGATCTCAAAAACGGTAGAGACTTGAACATCCAAACTTTGTAAGATGGTAGACCTATAGCTGTAGATGTGTTTAAATTATTTTGTATTGTTCGTCGTAACTTCCGGTCGTCACCGGAAGCACTTCAAAAATAATTATTTTTTTGCATTAAACTCTTTTTCCATAGAATAAATATATAAGTTTATATTTATACATAGGTTATTCATGCGATGTTATATCAACAACTTTTTTTTACATCCGGTGAGATATCTCAATTATCTCAGGTTGCTTTTTAAAAACACATTTTGTACCCGTGAGATCTCAAAAACTGTAAGTGATCAAAGCACGAAACTTTCATGGATGATAGACAATTGATTGAAGAGGTGTTAAACCGGTTTCATTTTGTCAGCCGTCACTTCCGGTCCACACCGGAAGAGTTTTAAAAAATCGAGCTGTTTATCAGTTTAACTGTTTTCTTTTGATATTTTTTAGTTAGATAAATGAAAAATAATGTACAAAAGGCAAGTATACAAGAAATATTGAATACAATTTAGATTGAATACTTCCGTTTGCCCGTTTCCTGTCCAGAGACCAAAAACCTTATTTCGACGAGATCTCAAAAATAGTAACGACTTGAACAACCAAACTTTGTGGGATGATAGACCTATGTATGTACATGTGTTAACAATATTTTGTTTTATCCGGCGTAACTTCCGGTCGTCACAGGAAGTACATCCAATTTTGATTTTTTAAAAATATTTTGGTTATTTAGCATTGAAGTAACATTTTAGCTATAGAAATACAAAAAGTCATCTACACATGGTAAAAAAAACATCTACTTCCGGTGAGACATCTCAAATATCTCAAGTAGCCTTCTTTTTCAAAAACAAAGTACCCAAAAGATCTCAGAAACTGTGATAGATCAAGACTTATATAGATAATGGACATTGATTGAACATGTGTTCAACGGGTTTCATTGGGTCCTACGTCACTTCCGGTAAATACTTGAAACGTTCAAAGCAATAGAACTTTCTTTAAAACTTTTAACTTTTTCAAAAACATTTTACTCAATGTGATGAACAGTAACGTACGTAAGTAAATGAACTAAAATATCTACTTTCCGTTTCTTAAATCACTTCCGTTTGTTCGTTTCCGGTCCCTAGATAAAAAACTTTTTTCAACGAGATACTATAACTTACGAAAACTTGAACATCCAAACTTTGAGGAAAGACAAAATGTACATGTATCCATTTTCTGTTTACAAGATAACTGGATTTTTTGTGTAGATTAATACATGAGGAACGGAAGACCTTTTTGTTGCTATAGCAACAAAAGTCTAGTTATTTTTTATTTTTGAAAAGTCCAAATTTAATGTAATGCAAAATGTTAGTCTTGTTGTAACCTTTTTGCATCTTTAAAAAAATAAAACTGTAATGGCAATTAAAGATTTTTTTTTCATTTTAGTTGTAGATGAATATAATATACATGACTGCTTTACTGTATACATTTATTATTTATAAATATTGCATATATTGTACCATTGATGCCAGAGCACAGAAAATGCATTGAACCAATATTTCTGCAATGTCATTTTTCTTATGCAAATGTATTGCCAGAAAGGTGTTGCAGCAAAATTTTTGCCGTAACACTTTTCTGGTAATATGGCTGCAATCTCAAGTATTGTCAGAAAGGTGTTGTCGCAACAATATGTTGCAGCAAAACTTTTGCGGCAACATCTTGCTGGCAATATTGCCGCAATCTCATTTGCATACGAAAAACGCTACTGCAGCAATATTGCCGCAATGTATTGCCAGAATGTTGCTGCAGTATTGCTGCAATAATGCCAGAATGTGTTGCCAGAAGGTCAATATTTTGGTAAGGGAAGTTGCCTGAAAAGGCACGGTAGATGGAAAAGTGAGAGTGCAAAGGAAGGCTATATTGTAAATTCAGTTGAAAAGCGTTACCGTGTTTCAAAGTCTCCTGGTTTGTAATTACTGTCGTTTTCCCATACTTTGAAATATCTAGCACACGCACGGCTGGCTGTCATACATTGTACATGTATGTTGTTGTTTATGTTTATAGTGAGTGAAGTAAATACTTATATTTTTCCGCGTTTCGATAGCAAAAACGGGAAAATGTTGTATTAATGACCACATGTTTATAAATTTTTTTTTTCGCGATCGTTTATTGACATTTGTTCTCAAAACAATAGCAAAAGTACTTACTACATAATTTTTCAACATAGATGTATAGAATCTTTAAATATAAGTAGAAATGCACATTTTCATACAGCGTATTCGACATAAGTCTTATAAGTATAAAAAATATTGGAAAAAGAAAACAAAAAAGATTGACAAAAGGTAGTGAAAAAAGGTTTCAGAATTGTTCAAACATACATGTATATTTCACTTTTAGTGCAGCAAGACATTGCCTATGCTAACATGAAGAGCCACAGTCCACTAACTACAAGTCTCTAATGCCCCATGTTAGCAAGACAGCAACCACACCTGGTATGTGGACCTGTTGGCACCTATTTATATAACAAAACAGATATAGAAAAGATATATAAATATATATATAAAAAAATAAGTTATGTATCAATTTATCTATTATATGAATTATAAACTGCTTATAATACGTTTTAAAAGGATTGCAAAACTCCTTTGTGACAACGATTTGTAGACCTCAGAGAAAAAGGTTAGTACATATTTTATATGATTACATATTTCTTGAGGTTTTTCCTCTTTGTTTTCAATTCTACAATACATTTGATACTTATATATCTTACAGGCAATCAAAGAAATCAAACATTCAATAATAGTGTTTTCTCATTCTTTTCAAAATAAAAGCTTATTACTACTGTTTTCCATAATACATCAAAGTTTAAACATTTTTGAACAGTGTCTCATATTTGACTTACATTCTTACATCTCAGAATGAGACGCTCGTTGTTTTCCTTTACATCTTTACAAAAGACACACATATCATTTTCAACAATTTTCCATCTTTTCATCATTTCTCTATTATACAAATTAATTGTTTAGTAGTCTGTAATTAAAGTTAAATATTTTTTGTCTTTAATGGCTTAGATTTTTTGTTCATAAATAGATTTCCATGATTCCTTGGAAATTTCAAAAAACATTTTTATAATAAAATTGATGTAAAAAATAATCATAATTTTGAAAGCATTTTGAAAACATCGTTTTTATAATTACATATTCACATATCCAGTTTCTTTTACAAACAAGTTGGTTACTTAAACCATTCTGCAGGTTTCAAACCATTTTCGTTTACAATATCCTTTAAGTACTTAATACCACTTTTTAACCACTCTTTAAAAAATACTTGTTTGTTTTTTAACACAAACAGTTTATTACATCATAGCGGTTCTTTTAATTGTGCGTCTAGACTCATGTCTGTTTTAAATTTTTTACATTCGTTAAAAAAGACAAATATTTCTTTGTAAAACAGGGGAAAATGTTCTATCATTTGATAATCATGTAAACATATTACATTGGTTTTACAGAGATACTCAAATCAAAAAACATTTCTTTACACAGACTGTCTACAAAAATTGATAAGGAACTGTTTTTTTCTGGAAATGTGATTTATCTAGGACACTTTTATTGATTTAAGTTTCATCAGTATATCAACCATACCTATGCCTCCATCTTGATTTTTTTCTATCTGAGTATTTCTTTTGATTCTGTCTATTTATTCCAAATAAAATTATATAAAAGACTCGGTATTTTTTTCAGTATACCTTCTTCTGTGAGGTTTAAAATTGACCCAGTGTATAAGAATCTTGGTATTGCCAAACTATTTATTACACAAACTTTACCAAATATTGTTAATTTTCTTGTTTCCCATGACTCAAATAGTTTTTCTAAATCGTCAACAATTTTTGTCCAATTTTTATTGTAACACATTTCTTTGTTTTGACCTATAAAGATTCCAAGAGTTTTTATACATATCTTGTTTACTTTTATATTTTCTATGTCTTGTAAAACATTTTTACAGGGACCTGTTAAGAGACATTCTGTTTTAGACATATTTAATTTCATACCTGATACTTTACTAAAACTTTGTATTATCTCTAGGGAATTTTTCAATGAAGCTTCGTCTTTTAAAGGGAGAGTACAGTCATATGCATGTTGTAAAATCTTTATACTCTGAGTCATTCCAGGTTTTTGAAAACTATTATATTTGGATTAAACCTTATGACGATTGCTAGGATTTCAACAACAAAAAGAAATAATATTGCTGATACCGGACACCCCTGTCGTATGCCTGTATACACATTACATGTCTTAGATATCCAACCATTGTTTTTTATTCTGAATATAGGTTTGTAATACAATATGTTAATCCATTTTAAAAAGTTTTCTCCAAAATTGAATTTTTTAAGAACTTTTAACATAAAATTCAACTCTACAGAATCAACCACTTTTTGAAAGTCAAGAAACAAGATTGATTCCAAGTCATTCTCCTCATAATAATAAAAAATATCAACAATTAATCTTGCGTTTAACGCTATATTTCGTCCTTTAATATAAGCTGATTGATTTATATGTATTGTTTTATCAAGTACATTTTGTAGTCTGTTACCAAAAATAAAAGCCCTAATTTTTTTAATCGGTGTTTGTAAGGCTAATAGGTCTATAATTACAGTACCGATCAGACCCAACCTAACACCAGAGTAAACCCCAACTAAACACTGGGTCTACTTTTTGGGTTTACTTGGGGTTTACTTTTTGAAAATTTGGGTCCACTCGGAGTTTACTTTGGGTTTACTCGGGGTTTACTTTGGGTTTACTCGAGAATTGCTTTTAGAGTCACCTATACGCACTGAAGTGTAAAGCAGACCTGTATTTTATCTTATCATCCTACTGCCAGTGATTCCTTCCCCTTGTATATTCCGAATACACATGTAGTGTCTGCTTTCAGGGTATACTTCTGATCGGGGTTTCCTCTCTGTGTCCACTCTGGGTTTACTTGGGGTTTACTCTGGGTTTACTCTTGGTCCACTCTAGTAAACCCAGAGTAAACCTAGAAAGTAAACCCAGGGTTTAGTTGGGGTTTTACTTTCTGTTAGATTGGGTCTGATCGGTACTGTATTTAAGTTTTGTGGATCTCCTTTTAAAAATAATAGAGTGATTAGGGAAAGCCTCTGCGAATATGCCATAGTTTCCTTTTTATAAATTTCTTGAATAATACAATAATAATTTTCTTTTAAGCTTTCCTAAAATGTTTGGTAAAATTCTGATGGTAATCCATCAAGTCCCGGGGACTTATTTCTATCATACTTAGTATAGCTTTTGTACATTCCGAAAGCGTTGGAAATTTGTCTGGTTCTATTCTGTCTTTGTCGCTTAATATATATTCTAAATTTAGATTATCGAGATATTCATCTACTGTACTGTTATTTGTGTTTTGCATGATTTATATAATTTCTCATAAAATTCGCAAAGAGATTGTAAAATTTGGTCTTCATCAGATAAATAATCATTTCCGTTTCTTAAAGATTTAATCACGTTTGATAATTGTCTTTTCTTTTCTAAATTTAGAAAGTAAGCGTTTTTTTTTCTCCATTTTCTATCCAGTTTGCTCTCGACCTCATTTGAGCACCTTTTGCTTTTTTGTTGATCAACTCTGATAATTCTGTTTCTAATTCTCTTTTTCTGTTCATACACGTTTGATAGTTCTGTTATGAACTCCCACCTGTTAACATTTCAGTATATCTAAACATTGAGAGTTCAAGTTGAACTGCCTTCCTATATCAATCATTGCATTGTTGTATTATATTTTACTTATATCATTATTGTCCAATATGCCGCGTATTCAAGGAGATGAAGAGCAGGAACATGAGGCAGGTAACCCACATGATGCAAAAGATGAAAAGGGTGCCACAGTTACTGGTTTATCAGAGAAAAATATGACAGAATTATATGCTACTTTAGACAAAATGAAGATTTAACCAGATAACTTCATTTCGTGGTTTACAAAGCAGGCAGGGGAGAAAAAAGAAGCCTAATATTCCAATTCCACCTAAAACTCCTGTAACATTGTCACGACACTTACCACCAACGCCACAATCAGATAACAGCTATAAAGTACCATTGAGAATTTCATTCTTCTCAGAATAAGAGAAAGACTCATATGACTTCTGGAAATATGAGGTCATTTGTCTCATGAAGGAACCTCATTTTGAACAGCCTCTTCTTCAAGCTATTAGAAGGTCTCTAAAAGGTTAAGCAGCCAAGGTTATTATGAGATTAGGAGTTGGTGCTAATGTGCAAGAAATTCTGTCAAAGTTAGACAGTATCTATGGAAACGTGTTAGAGAAAGAGAATATTTTGGCTGAATTTTACAGCGCTAAGCAAAGGGATGATGAGACTTGTTCTGCATGGAGTTGTCGCCTTGAGGAAATTATATGTAAAGCAATGAAGATGGGCAGAGTGCAGGATCAGGCAGCAAACGAAATGCTACGAACTATGTTTTGTAAAGGTTTGAGGCAAGACCTTAAGGATATCAGTGGACACTTATACCACTCTATTACTGATTTTGATGAGTTACGGGTAGAAATCCGAAAAATTGATACTGAGCATCCAGTTCAGAGCAGATCTAAGCAAACCTGCAATAGTAAACTCGGGTATATCTCAGGCTGATACAACAAGTACCTTTGAAGTTTCAAGTTTGAAGATCTTCAGGCTCAGATTAATCAGCTGAAGACATCTCATTCATCCCACTATAGGCCCCCCTCTTATGGTTTTAATAACTACAGGGGTAGACCATCCTTCCAGAGAGGTTTCTCAAGACATGGTAGAGGATACACTCCCAGGATGCCTGAGCCGAGGATCACTGATGTAGATCCGAGACTACAGATGCCTCCAAGCACCAACAGCAATGTCTGTTATAGATGCGGACAAGAAGGTCACATAGCCATTGGATGCAGAGTTAGGATAGATCACAAAAGGAATTTAAATTTCAGACGGCCGACTTCCGGGGACAAGGGTCCGGCTGGCAGAGACATGGTCCCATCCACTCGCAAATAGTAGGAACAGCCAATGAAGTTCAAGTTGCTATTAATAGAGTATCATGTTTAGCACTGCTTGATACAGGTGCAACAGTATCTACAATATCCCAAACATTTTATGTACAGAATCTGCAGGGAAAGACAGAACTGCATGCATTAGAAGAGCAGATTGATATTGAGTGTGCAGATGGGCAGATGATGCCTTACTTGGGATTTGTAATTGTAGACTTATCCATTTATGGATTTTCAACATTAGAAGTATTGAGACAGTGTATGTTTTTGGTTATTCCGGATAGGCAGTACAATGCAAAGATACCTGTTCTTATTAGAACAAATATTTTAAATCATTTGCTAGAAGTTACCCGATCAGAGCATGGCTCTCGATTTTTACAAGATGCTGACTTGCACACATCATGGTACTTAGCTTTTCGATGTTTAACTTTAATGGAGAAACAACTTCAGAGGAATAGAAGTCGACTCGCTATAATGAAGTCAGCAGAATCTGCAAGAATCATCATACCACCCAATGGTCGAGTGGTTATACGTGCTTACCTTGACAGAAAGATTCCTTACCACAGAGTTCTAGCTATGCTGCATCCGACACACAAGTCTTGCATTCCAACTGACCTGGATATAACTCCAACTTTACATTACTATGGTTTTAAAGAGTCTAGTATTATCCCAATAGAGGTAAGTAATGTAACAATGCAGACCGTGTCAGTCCCTTCAAAGGACTTTTTTGTGAAATGCAGCCAGTTTCTATCACAGATACAGTCAAAGCTGAACCGAATTCTTCATTGTAGTGTATACTTGATAAGGTAAGTATTTCAGATTCCCTCACTGATTCGGAGAAACAAGAATGTCAAGAACTTATTGCAGAATATCAAAACATTTTTTCAACAAGTTCTACTGACATTGGTAGTATAGACAAAGTACACCATCATATAGAGTTGACAGATCTTACTCCTTTTAAGCAGAAATATCGGCGAATACCCCCAGCAATGATAGATTTTAGCTGCTGGTACACTGTATTATAAGGCCGTCCCACTCGCAATTCTCATCTAATGTCGTTTTGGTGAAAAAACAGCTGAATCAGAGGACAGTGAGGGATAAGTACGCACTGCCTAGGATAGATGAAATCCTTGATTCTCTGTCTGGATATAAGTTCTTCTCCGTCCTGGATATGAAATCTGGTTACCACCAAATTGAGATCTTGGAAAAACACAAGCAAAGGACAGCTTTCAGTGTGGGGCCATTAGGTTTTTTCGAATTTAACAAGATGTCTTTCGGACTCGCTAATGCCCCAGCAACATACGAACTTCATTATAAGACTTGTTTCATTTACTTAGATGATGTAATCATCTTTTCTAAGACTGAGCACCTTGATCGACTTAAGCAAGTCTTTGAGAGATGTAGAGACTCTAGATTGAAATTGTCCCCCAAGAAATGTTTCTTCTTTATGAAAAGGGTAAAGTATAGGCCACATTGTCACTGAAGATGGGGTACAAGCAGACCCTGAGAAAGTAGACAAAGTGAGAGATGGGTCCACACCTAAATCTCCTGTAGATGTTTGGCAGTTCCTCGGCTTTGCAGGGTATTATAGGAAATTCATTCAAGATTTTTCCAAGATTGCTTGCCCTTTAATTAATATAATGGCAGTTGGGAGGAAGCCTAGAGGAAACTAAAAGCTGCCAACGTCTAGTTGAAATTGGGGACCAAGTCAGGAGAAGGCCTTTGCTCTACTGAAGGAGAAATTAACTTCAGCGCCAGTACTTGGTTATCCCGAGTTCAATTCCCCATTTAAGCTTTATACAGACGCTTGTCAAAGTGGCTTAGGGGCAGTCCTGTACCAGGAACAGGGAGGTGTTACAAGGGTCATAGCGTATGCTAGTAGGGGACTTAGTAAGTCAGAACAAAATTACCCAACTCATAAGTTGGAATTTCTCTCATTAAAATGGGCGATTACAGAGAAGTTCTCTGATTATCTGACAGGTCAGACATTTTCTGTTTTTACTGACAATAATCCCCTCACATATGTACTGACATCAGCTAAGCTTGATGCAACTGGGCACCGTTGGGTTGCAGCTTTGTCATCCTATTACTTCAACATCACATACAAACCTGGTAAGTCAAATACTGATGCTGACCTGCTATCTAGACTGCCATCTTAGATGGAGACTATGGATGGAGATACAGTCCGAGCAGTTATGGATGAAAAGCAGCCCTACATTGAGACCCTCCCAGTTCCCCCTTCTGTATGCCAGAAATTACAGACTACTGATATACTAGATAAGTTTGACAGACTGATTGATCTTAAGCAGATCCAGAGGGAAGATCCTGTTATCTCCACTATTATAGACTATATCAGACAAGGAAACAGACCTCCAAAGAACTCGGCCAATAGTGAGACTGAAGCTATTTTATATCAAAACTTTAAGTAGTTAGAGTTAGAAGACAACCTTCTAGTCAGGGTGACACAGAGAGATGGAGTTGTGCAGAAGCAGTATGTTGTGCCATGTGCATAGTGTCAGTTGATTCTACAGTATTTGCACAACAATAGGGGTCACCCTGGCCGAGACAAGACAATAGCTTTAGTCAGAGAAAGATTTTATTGGCATAGGATGTATCCAGACATAGCTAAGTGGATAAATGACTGTGGAAGATGTATAAAATTCAAGACACCTGATAATAAAAGAGCATCCCTAGTTAACATCACAACAACAGAACCCTTGGAGTTGGTATGCATGGATTATTTGACAGTGGAACCATCAAAAGGAAACATCCAAAATATATTAGTTATGGCAGACCATTTCATCAAGTTTACCATAGCAGTGCCAACTACGAATCAAACTGCAAGAACAACAGCAAGGCAATTTTTAATGAGTTTATTTTGCATTATGGATTGCCGAGAAATCTTCACTCAGATCAAGGAGCTAACTTTTGTAGTAACATCATTAAAGAACTATGTCAAATCACCGGAATTTCCAAATCAAGAACCACTCCTTACCATCCTATGGGAAATGGAATTACAGAAATATTTAACTGTACTTTAATTTCAATGCTAGGAACTTTAGATCCAGAACAGAAACATAATTGGAGGAAATACATTTATCCATTGGTACATCCCTACAATTCAACTATTCATATTCACCCTACTTTTTGATGTTTGGAAGAGACCCAATTCCGCCCATAGACTAAGTTTTTGGTTTAAACAGAAATAAGGATAAGAACTCAACAACTTCAGCATATATAGAGAACTTGAAAGATAGACTCCAGAGTGCATATCAGAAAGCACAGACAGCAATAAAGAATTCCCAGGAAAAACAGAAGTCTAACTATGACTCTAAGATCAGAGGAGTTTCTTTAAAAGAAGGTTATAGGGTTCTCGTTCATGTTGTCAAGTTTGATGGAAGACATAAGATTCAAGACAGATGGGAAGATCATCCGTATTATATCATCAGTCAGCCTAACAGAGATATCCCAGTTTTCAAAGTCAAGAGAGAGGATGACCAAGGGAAAGAAAGAGGTCTTCATAGGAATCTCATGCTCCCTTATGGATCAAAATTGACCTCCCCTCTTCCAGCATTCAGGAATAGAAAAAAGAAAACTGAGGAAACTGAGGTTGAGGAATTATCCATCCATCATCAGGTAGGATGATAGTATTTATCTGATAGCGGAATACCCTGTACAGAACAAAGATACGTCTGAGGATGGAAGCATTCCCACTTTAACTGGTGACGATCAGGAAAGTGCGGAGGGCCTGGAGGAAGAATCAAGGGAGGACGCTCCTAATCAGAACACATATGCATCTGATGATCCTGATACCAGCAGTAGCAGTAGCAGTAGCAATAGTAGTATTTCAGGAGTTCTTGATGATACTCAGGATGAAATACAAGACAATGATGCTGCTGATGATGATGATCAGAATATCCCAAGAAGGTCAACAAGAGTAAAACAAAAGCCAAAAGGAATGGAAAACTTTGTAAGCAGTCAGTTAGCATACCAACCATCCAAATGGAAAGAAAAGGTGTTATGCTTTAAGGAAATGGCATCTGAATTGAAAGAAATGGACAAAGAAATGTCAAAAAAGTTTTTAAAAATGTTAATCAAGAAATTTTGATTGTATTGTTTTCAGATTTATATACATGTTTTTATTTTTTTTGCAGACTCAGGGTTGGTAAGTCCCCTTTAAATGACATGGAAGTCATTTTAAAAGGAGGGGGAGTTTGTAGGAGTTACAGATTTATTAATTATGAAATGAATAAATCTTTAAATAAAAGTAATTAATTTATTGATAATTAAATTAAAATAATTATGTTTTAATTATTGTACAAATAAACTTAAAAATATTAATACTTAAGTATCTAATAAAATCTTAAATAAACTTAAAAATCTGGCCATGGTCAATTGAATAGAACAGGCTATCTTGACCATGGTATAAATTGCCTTAGGGTTGTAGTTAAGGTTCAGGCCAAATATATAATGTATCTAGGTATTCAATTGGATTTCAGTTTTTTCTTCTTTGATTTTATTGGTTGTTGATATTTCCCTCCAAATTCTTGGAGCTGGTTTGTCATATTTCTTTGTCACATCAAAGAGAGTGGAGGTTTTTCGTAATCTGAAAGCTGACTTTTGAAACGTAACAAACCCTACCTCTTGGTAAGTTAACATTACTAATTCTAATAATTTTGATTAATAGTAATACATTTCATTAACAGTGAATTCTATAATTTTTGCTAAATTCAAACAATAGCTCATGCACAGCAAGAGTGAATGATTTTTTGTGAGATATCAACTTTTTAATAGATAAGAATAACATGAATATGTTCACTGTTTTTATCCCTTTATATTTTGAACGTAAGTACAAGTTTGTTAATGTAAACTTTACAATAATTTGTAGTTGCCATACCAGATAGTACACTGTGCATACAAATTTTCATAACGCGCTAACGCGCGTTAATCAAAACTGTATGGAAACACAATCATAATTGACAGTTATAATACAAGTGACAGCAGAATTGGTAGAAAATGGTACAGTCGCGTCGTGATTTCTTAAAACAATTATAGTATTTATACCACAAAAAAGTCGTAAACTGACTTTTATTGGCAAAGTCTCTATTTAACGATACTACCAGTAATAGAATGGTTTGTCGCAATTTATTTTTGCTAAACATTCTTTAATGCACCTTTAACTCATGCCATAAACATCAGAAAGCTGATTTGCAGTGAGAAATATTCGTAATAGGGAGGTTCGCGAATAAAAGATGGTTTTCAATTATTGTTTAGTGCTAATTGATATTTTATATGATTATTTATAAGTGTTATCTTTTTTATCCGTCTCACTATAAGGTTACATTGTATTACGAGAAAAAATTGATTAACACCTTAAAACGAATTGTTTAACGACTCTTTCAAACGTCTCAAATATTTTTTGTTCTGTTGCATTAGTCGATGACCAAAGAAAAGCATGCTTCGATGTTTTTTCTCCTTCCGTTATGCCAATTAAATTTGATTATATTGACTTGATAGAATGAAATGCTGTAGTTGGTCCTTTTGGTATATGTAGAACATCAGAAATGCAACGATCTTCCTTGGTTTGTGCAAGCAAAGTAAGCCATTTATTTTCATTAAATTTTAAACAATAGAAATTCTTTTTTTTTTGTGTTTTTGAAAGACGGTTTTCTTTCTTTGAGAATTTATATGCACAGGTAGGATTATCATTGTTATAATGCACACAATTTGGGATAAAGTCCGGTATATTTCAAGCCTTAGTGAAAATGTATTCTATTTATTACGTATGTCTTTAGAGAACAAGCAGTAGCAGGTTGTAGGTTTAGGAACTTTTGTGTGAAACAATCAATACATATCTACAGACTGTCATCAAAACATCTATGGAATGTTTCTGCAATTTTTCTAAGAATGTTGTTGCAAAGCAACTTGCTTACGTGACTTTGAATTATCTTTAAATTTTCGACTTTATTGTCTGTTTTATTTTGTTGAAATATCATTATCTGCAAAAACGGTTTTTTAGATAAAACCCATCAACCCCTCCCCCAGAAATATACAGAAATAGACGTGCTGAATAAAACGTTTGAGCAGCTTTTAATAGATTATTTTTATTTTCACATACACGTAGCAAAATTGCAATTAAGGTAATACAAAACAGTTACGCCTCAATTTTACTAAAATTTAATTTTTCCGACATTTTTTGTTTTTGATTTCTTTCTTAAACATGTAAAATTTGGAAATAACCCGGCCTCACAATTTTAGCCCACATGTAAATCGTCTCAAACCTTCTATTTGAATCTCCTCTCACAAGGAGTGTAAATTGATATAGTCCTTGTTAGAAATTGGTATGCAAATTCACTACATTGTATTACTGTATGTTACTTTTTTAAGGTTATTAAATGTTAATATGTGCTGCAATTTTAAATAAATTCTAACTGAAGGTATATTTTGATTTAAGATAACGCAAAACTAGCGCTTGTAAATTATTTATTTTAGGACGAAAATTTGCGACACTTAACGGTCTCTTAAACGATACTGTATGATTCAAATTCAAATAAAATTTAACAGTATGGTTTTTATGACCCCGTTGTTAAAATATATCAAAATAATACAAATTCGACCATATGGGTTTTAGATAAATTGAAGTTTAAATTTTTTGACATAGGTCAAGGTTTTGATAAAACATAGATGACGTAATCAAATATGACTTTTGACATTTTAATACGACCTTGAAAGTTGGTTGTACACAAATTTCAGATCTTTTCTTTGAAAAGAACTTAAGTTCAATATGTTTAAATGATAGAGGGCCAGATTGCACAAACATCGAAATAACGCCTGTCAAATGTAGGCTTCAACATGATAAAAATACGGTGCACCTTCAGTATTTAATTTGTATAATTTATATATTTTAATAACGATAGTCTATTGAAATTAACTTTTACATGATATTAAGCCATTATTATGTGTATTTGGGTAAATACGTTGTATTTCATGCAACATGTATCGATTTCACGGGTACCAGTGTTTCGAATTACCTCAAATTTATAGGTCAAGTAAGCTAAACAAAATCAGTGATAATGGATTTCAATTGAGCAAAATTGGAAATAACTTGTCTTTTGATCCAACAGAAGTCTTAAAAAAGCTCTTTTTATAGTAGATAAATGCCCTAATTAGTGCAAACGTATTATTTTTAAAAATTAACGAGAAATACATGCATGCCCTTTGATATATCCCTTTTACATAGTTATTTTCTCGTAGCCCCCTCTGACTAAAAAAAATATGAAAATTGACTGCATTTGGAGGAGGTTTCAGATGCTTCAAGGAGCAATTATAAGGTTTTGTCCTAATTTAAATGAAAGGTGTGTCTTTAAAGTGTCTTTAAATAGTCTTCTTCTTAAGAACCGTCTTTAGGGCTTCTCACATCTTGCAGCTCAGCTTGCTTTTATTCGTGAGCGAGTTAATTACATTATGGATTTGTGTTGTTGACAATCTCGGCTAATATTCAAAGGAATTAATGTTGGGAAGCAATACACGACCTTCATTTTGCGATGTACTTTTTACGAAATAATACGTTAAGGCTCGATGGTCGTGGCAAATTTTAGACATTAACAGGTTGGGCACCCCCCCCCCCCCCCAATGGTGGTTTGAGTCCCGTTTGGTGGGTAAACGCCTAAATGGTATATAAATATATGGTTGTGGCAAATTTAAGACATTAATTGGTCTTTTTTAAAAGACGAGCTCTATATAAAAATATACAAATTTACCCAAATTTAATAGTTAAAATGTAAAGATTTTTTGTAAACTAGATAATAGTTTAGAGCTCAACAAATCATATCTTAAAATAGACATATGTAATGGTGAATTTGTTGACCATCCAGCCTCCTTAAAATCTTGTATTTTTTCTCGTCTCAAACTCTTGATGTTAAGCTCTTAATAAAACAAAAAATAAAGAGTCATTTACTGAGGTCAAGAGCTTGTTTAATGCCGTTTTTGGAGAGACTGTAGGCAATCTAGATATATTTCATCAGTCAATAATGGACACAACTCCGAGATTTGTTACTTTTCTCCTTCATATTTCATAGAAAATGGTTATTTAAAAAATGACTTTTCATTGTGTTTACCAAATATTTAAGCCCCGGTACACCCTATGAAACATAAATATTGTTATGAAGAATCATTAAAAGAATTTATATCTTGAATATCATAAACCTGTAGGCACCTGTCATTTACTAGATCTTGACCTTAAGCTCTAAATAAAATAAAAAATAGAGAGTCATCTACTGAGCTTCATTATTTGATTCTTAAACCTGCTGAGGCTATTACAATTCACTCATACGAATTTATGAATTTTGTGGTCAAACATCGATTATAAATTTTATTATTTCCGTTCGTTTTAGTTTGTATATGGTCTACTTAGATTAACGTGATACCTAAAGCACTGTCTTACAACTAGGGTTCTCTATCTGTGCATTTTGACGATGTGACTCAAAAAATGTTCTATGCATACCACCTTAAATTGTCAAAACCTGACAAACTGCCTTATTATTATGTACGGGTATAAAATATGTTTTGAAGCATGAATGCAGGTTCAATTTTAAGTAGGTCACGTTTGAATAATAAAATCTTGATAACGATAAACACGCAAGTGGCTGTGTATAGGTTAGTAGACCTTGACATGCATTAACGGTAAGACTTCACTTTTTAGTTTGGTTTAAAAATATATCTTATTCCATATGATGTTTATAACAAAATAATCTGGCATGCGTTCTTGAAATTACGCCGTGTACAAACAGGAGCATTGACTAAAATATCTGCAAACTAGTCAGAATGTGAAACAACATCGCTGAAGTAAATCCAGCATACCGGTAAAGTACTTGGCATTGTATTGGTTATACGAAGCTTTTATTTTTTTTTTTTAAATTTTTGAAACATTTTATTGAAACTCTTTTACAATTTTACATGGTACAAGAAAAATTAGTATATAGCATAATATTTTGCAAAAGAGTAATATATGATAAAGAAAGAAAAAAGAGAAAAAAAGACAGACAGGCAATCACATCATGTACATCAAACATGAATCAGCTATGTATATTTTACTTATAGTAATAAATGTATTAGATATTGGGTTCCTAAGTTCTATATAATAGCTAATTTATATGCTACCTACAGCAAATCACAAATTGCTTTCCATTCTCTTTTATATTCTAAATATTTGCAGTTTTTTAATAACATTTATACCAAACCTTTAAAGGTTTTTCAAATTACATGAAGTTTTTATCCATGATTTTTCATACAATTATGAAATTGAAAGTACAGCCGCTGAAATGTGCCACTGCGGATTTTGTTAAATAAAAAAAACTGTATCACATCGTGCATGAACATGCACACCGTTCTGAAAAAAGAAGCGTATTGTTGACGAAACGAAAAAATGTGCAATCAACATAGATTGAGAAAAATGTTCAAGTCTAACTCTTCCAGTGTCGTTCATGCTACTTCTATACCCTGGATCTTTGACAAAAGCTTGCTGATATATTTTTATTTATCCCTGATCCAGTTGAATATTGATTTTAACTACACAATTTTGAACTGGTCGTCGCTTTGTACAATATAATCAATAAATATTTAAAATAATAAAGATTTGAACTCAATACACTGTTGTAAGTACAATTATATGAGGACGATTAAAACTTTTTTTTAGGAAAAGGAGTAAGATTCAGTCAACTCCAGATATTTTTGCTAGAAGAGGACATTATTAACTGTTAGTTTTCGAAAATCGAACATTCCCTTTTGAAATTATTCCTCCCTTTTCCTTCTATCAGAAAAAAATGATTGTCCGTTCATTAAAATCAACTTGCCAAAATATATGACAAATATAAATTTTCTGGCATATTTACATATTAGCTTTTCGAGAAGTCAATATATTATCTGATAGAAAATAATCAAAGATTAAACCAGCAGTTGAAAAACTAGCCAAATCAGTTCCTTTAAACTAGACTTCTTATTAAATGGTGTCGACTTGTTTGATGATAAGCATTTATCTTTCAAATTACAAAAAATTGTCGAGTATTCACAATTATCCGACGAGTCATTTAAGTATTATTTAATTTATGAATGGAATGTACCCGCTTCTAGCATCTAACATTTTCTTTGGCTAAATTTAAAGATTTATCATGAATCAAAAGAAGTCTCATTTATCCATACCTGTGTTATGACACACTGAATTTTGTATTACTAATTTATGTTTTAATTTTTGTGTTCTTCGAGAGAGACAACTGTTACACAATATTTCGCATAACAAAACAAAATTGGGTATGTTCATGTTCTAATAGCCTTTTATTCTTTTGTCCTCGTGCATACTTTATCATATAGTTTCCTTTTGGGCTGAAAATATTGTACTCATAAATGACAAAAGCGATGCATCGTTCGATTGAAATTATTCATAAGTCGATTGTAACAAATTTATCAAACGCATAAACGACCTGCTTTCTTTTCTAGACTAATATATACATGATTTTGCACAAGGATTAAATTAAGGAAACTAACAAATTGCACTATCATTTTTCCCACGTGCAATATGTGTTGTTGCATGTTTGTCTTTGTTGTTGTTGAATAATTATCGTTATGATAAGATGCCAGTTCATTTTAAAGTGTGTTAAAGCAAGATGCCAGTTCATTTTAAATAGGCCACGTTTAAATAAGAAACATAATAAGGTTAGTCACAAGTTCATACGTGTCATTTTGGTGGACCTTGATTCATTTGCAAACCGTCGACACAACAAATTGAACGGTAAGAATTCCATGTATTGAAAAGTTTTTAATTTGGTTGACTAGATTTTGATAAGCGTTTGACACACGTTCATATAATTACGTTGTTTACATGTATCTTTGAACATATATTTTAAAAGAAACAAAAATTACACGCGGGCTTTAGTGGATTTCGCATAACTAAGCATTATATACTAGCGGAAAAAAGAAACTGTGCATTATAAAATTTAGTATAATTTTTCTATATCTATTGTTTGTATTTATAAAATTTAAACAATCGATAATGGTAATGTTTTTGACAAAATCGGATGGTAACCGTCCGGGTGCACGGACTTTTTCATTGTTATGAGCACCTGTTGTTTATTGAAGAATATGTACGCACGAGTTTTACGGGCCAATACTGTTTGGGATAAGAACTGTAAAGGATTTGTTTAAATTTGTTTTGTTAAGGAAATCACTTTAGTTCAACAAAATTTACCCCTATGTCATGCCACGACTCAACGAAAACCAACGTAATCGTGCTGTTGGGATGCTGCAAGCTGGAATGGACAAAATACTGTAGTAAGACACTTTGGAGTTCATCGGAACACCATCCAGTCATTATGGAGACGTTTTCAACAATCTGGCAACACTCAGGATCGACCGCGCTCTGGGCGACCTCGTGTGACGTCACGTCAACAGGACAACCACATTAGTCTTGTGCATCTAAGAAATCGTTTCCAGACAGCAAGTTTGACTGCCCGTAGCATTCCAGGGCTTCGACCAATTAGTCCAAGAACTGTGCGTAATCGTCTGCGCGAGCAAAACATCAGACCAAGACGTCCAGCGGTGCGCCCAGTACTGCTTCAACGTCATCGTATCGCCAGACTAGCGTGGTGCACACAACATCTGCGATTCAGAATAAAGGACTTGGCCAATATTCTGTTCACTGATGAATCCACATTTGGATAGCAGTGACGGCCGTTGTAGGGTGTATCGTCGCGTTGGGGAGCGTTACCAGGACGCTTGTGTTGTGAAACGTCGACAATTAGGTTGAGGTAGCGTTATGGTATGGAGAGGAATATCAGCACGTGGAAGGACCCCTCTACAAATTGTCAATGGAAATCTCACCGGCGTACGCTATCGAGATGAAATTATTCAGCGTCATGTGATACCCTTAATACAGAGACATCAAAATCACATCACTCTGCAGCAAGACAACGCAAGACCACACGTTGCACGTGTAGTCAGGGACTTGTTTGTTCAACAGAATGTCGATGTCTTGCCTTGGCCAGCTGTTTCCCCCGATTTGTCGCCGATCGAGCACGTCTGGGATGAAATGGAAAGAAGTTTACGCCGTTTACCAAATCAGCCAGTGACATTGGCTGATTTAGGCCAGGCTTTAACCAACATCTGGAACAACATCCCTCAAGCATTTCTGATCACTTTAGTGACATCAATGAGGCGTCGCTGTCAAGCATGCGTTAACGCAAATGGTGGTCACACGCGTTATTAATTTTGTTAATTCAATTTCAAATAAAAGTGACTTTCGAGTGTGCTTAAATTGACGTTATTCGACATTGACATTAATGTGTTATGAGATGTTGCTACGAATACATGTGTTAATAGTATTACAAAAAAATAAAATTTGTTCATTGTAATTTTTAAATGTTTTTTCATATATCAAATAATGCACAGTTTCTTTTTTCCGCTAGTATATATTGAATGTTCTCATAAGAACTTAAAATGGAATGCACTTGCAAATATACATGTAGTTGTCCGAATTTCCCGACAAAGTATGTAAATTATAAGTGGTAAGGAATATGTTTTGCTAAATTGAATGCAATGCCCCCAGAATGCTTGTTGAACTTACATTTAGTACATTAAGTAGGTTTCGTGGAATTGCCTTATCATTCTTCAAATGATATATGATGAAGTGTACTGTACTGTACGTTTCTTACCATGACATTATTCATACGTTGCTCCAAGAAACGAAGTGTGTCGTTTACAAACAATGTTCAGTGAACATAAGTTGAAATATTATCCAAAGATTAAAGCAGTGTGTCTCAACATTATCCCCTCTTATCAGCAATGAACTCTTCCAGCTCGTCCCTAGCTACTCTTTACAATCAGCTAGGCAATAAACACCAAACTTAAGATATATTTAGAAATTTTTCGTTGTAGTTTAAGGCAAGGGTCGTCAAGGTCAACATTTTAAAAAAATGTTGACAGCTTTTGTCCATGATTATTACCAATGAATACAAATAACCCCGTTTGCCACCCATACCTAATACGTCAATATGTGTACATCTGCATCAGTTGTATGGACGAATTTATAAAACAACCATTTTGTTTTCGTTCTTTCAAAAATAATGTAAAAACGTACTAGTATTATATGGTGTGCAGTGTCATTTTGTTGTGTGTATTTGTAATTATGCGGTGTGGATATTTGCAACTGATGTGTGGTGTTTGATATGGAAAAAAAAGTTTAAGTTTTGAATTGGTTTTACGTCGTAATACATATATTATATTACATCCTGAAGTTTGCATTTATGTACATGGTGTGGCGACTGCATTGAAAATATATTTTTTTACATATCATTTATTTTGTTTCTTTAGATAAACACATGTAATTGAACAACTCTATTGTTTATCTTTACAGAACAGCAGAGACATAAAATGTTGGAATATATTCTTTTCTCCGTTTTCTGCCTTTTATGTGGAATCTACATTTCGCACAAAATGCAATTTTTTTGGAAAAAACAAAGCCCCGGGACCAAAGGGGTGGCCATATTTTGGTGTAGTATTTGAGGTTAAAATTGCAACATTACACTTAACACTATACGATTGGGCAAAACAATACGGGGACGTGTTTCAATTCAACATGCTAGGAAAGAAATTCTTTTGTATAAATTCTGTAGATGTTTTAAGAGATACTTTTCTAAAAGAACCAAATGCAACTATAACTGCAAACAGGCCCCCGACTTTCATCGGAAAGTACAGCTTGTCGAATTACGCCGATGTTGGGTTTGCTTCTCCAAGCCCTCTTTGGACCAGGCGTCGAAAGCTCACCTATCAACTGCTTCATGCTTATGGGGAAGGCTTGACTTGCTTAGAGAAGCAGATTCTGAAAAATCTTCAAATACTAAAGGGTGAAGTCCAGGCTCTAGACGGTCGTAATGCGGAGCCAAATGTGGTGGTCGATAATTTCATCTGGAACACTGTTGAAATACTGGTGATACTTCTTATTATGTTTGGATACAAAATTCGAAATATTTTGTGATGGTTTATTTTTGAAACAAACCTTTAATATTCTAATTCTGTTCTTATACCATGACCTCCGGAAGGTAATATTTAGCAGAAAAAAAATGTAATTAAGCATGTAGGAAGAATTTTATTTCATTAATTACCCGAATTTCAGTTAATGATATGTAGAAACCAAATGGTATTTGATTTATCGATTACCAATGTCTAATAGCAGCACTAGAAAATAGTGACTAAAACTTTCAATTTAGGACCCGTCAAAAGTCAAGGATGTAGTTTAAAAGTAAGCATTTAAAAATTTTTAATTTTTTTTTTGTATAGTCTGTCCCAAGATATTCATGCAGCACATTTGGGCGATTTTTAACAAAAATACACATACCACTGAAAGAATTGCAGTTGAAATAGTTGTAAAGGATAATTTCCAAGATAATTTCATTGACACATTATCATCTTTCACTCGGAAAAATTCACAGGAACAAAAACAGATTCCTTACGGAGATTTATAATGTTGAATGTTTACATCTTTTCTCCATTCGGAATACACTCGTAATACATCGCGCAATTTTTCAACGTTAACATCCGGGCTTTCTGCAATGCATAATCCCCGTTGACATCACAATTTTTAGCATTGTATTGAAACCTTATAAGCTAAGGTATTTACACAGCTAATTGTGCCACATACGTTTCACATATGTTTGAACTTAACACACGTACAACATACGTAAAACATACGTTACACACATGTGAAGTCAAACCGTACGTTACACATATGTTGAGAAACGCATGGTTAACATACGTGTGATAACATACGTTCAACATCACATATGTTTAACATACGTTAGATTTTACATATGTTAAACATATGTGAACCATATGTTTTACATATGTAGATCTCAACCACATGTTACACATATGTTAATAAACACATGGTTAACATGAGTTCTAAAAACCATGTTACACGTGCGTTCATAATATCAGGCACGTAGCATCAGGGGGGGCCAGGGGGGGCCTGGCCCCCCCACTTTTTCTCGCAGCAACAAATTTTTTAAAATTTACATATAAAAAAATGAATGATAATAGAGTTGGCCCCCCCACTTTTTTGGCAGTTAGTAAAATATTGATATGAAAATAAGGAAATGAGTAGTCAAATTGAAGGTACTACCCCCCCCCCCCCCCCCCACGGATTAGGAATTTGAAGATTTGGAGGAAAAAATTTTTTGGTAGGGAAGAATTTTTTTGGAAGTATAGTTGAGTCCCCCCCCCCCCCCCCCCCCCGGAATAGGATTTTGAAGATTTTTGGAAAACTTTAAATTTCCTTTTTTTTTTTTTTTTTTTTTTTGCTTGTCAAGATTTTTTGGATGGGTCTGGCCCCCCCACTTTCAAAAACGATGCTACGTGCCTGAATATATATGTTTTACATATGTGTGAACTGAAGGCATGCATTTGAATTACTTTACATTAAAATTATCTGCATGCGCGGATCTAAGGGGTGGGGGGGGGGTCGGAAGGATCCCCCCCACCGGAAAAAGAAAGTTAATGAAATTTACACAGTAATATTATCGCAAATATGCCTCGGACCCCCCCCCCCCCCCCCCCTGGGCAAACACAATTATCGTTCGAAGCCCCTCCCCCCCCCCCGGAAAAAAAATTTCTGGATCCGCGCATGATCTGCATGTACATGTCTGATGTTGCTTTATTACTCATGTCTTTGAAATGAATGCATGTGAACATGTGTGAAGAATAGCCTTGCTACTTTGCGTGTTTATTGGTTTAAACTATGCATAAATAAAGTTGTTTAATTAACAGAAGCCACGTGTCTTCTTAAAATTAATTCGATAACGAATCCGGAATTAATACGAAATCGGTTTTAGTTTTGTCGATGACAAACTATACGTCACATTTTTACGTCACGGAACCAGAAGATCGAACTGCAGTGTAGGATGGATTTAGCAGAGCTGAGGTAATGATTGTCAAGCATTCGTTTTTATTTACTTGCATTTGAAAATTATATCGTACAATTACCGATGTCAAAAGAGTAAACATGTAGCACGGAGCTGTAACTGTGTTCTCCGGGAAAATTCGGGCTGAATTAATGACGATAAAAATGATGTTTCCCCAGAGAGCTACAACTAAGCAGCTATTTGGTTTAGTTAATATAGAAGAATCAATACTTATTAAAACCCATAAAATATATGTCGATCTTGGATAAAACGCATTTGAAAACTGAAATATTTGAAACTAGAGAAAAACTAGAGCAAAGCCTATGTAAAGTAACGAGTAGGTCTTCCATTGCAACTAAGTGAAATAATTATTGAATTGCCTCTATTAAGTTGTATTCTTATTGCATGGTCATTGAAATTTTTTTATAGGCATGCCTTGGCTGTTTCACATATCCCTGGAAGAGGACACCAACTAGCTAACACAGTCAATGACAGATGTCTCTTTGAATGGATAAAATCATAATGTAAGTACACATACCATTGCATTTCACAATTTAAACATTATATCTATTTATCTAATGCATATATTATATTTTGTAGCAAATGGATATAATACAGAAGTTTCAAAGATCTGTTTTGATGTAGCCTGAAGATTTTGTAATGAATGATCCAGGATCCAAAAGTTCTTCGCGGAGTTCAAAGACAGTTGCAATGTGGTTGCTAATTTAGTGACAGATTAAGGTAATTCAATTTAGATAAAGATTAATACAGACATGTATCCAGTCACCCCCAACCCAATACCCCCCTATTTTTTTTTTTTGTTGCAGCAAAGATTTCTCTTAAATTTTCATATAAAAAGTGAATTATCAAGGAGTTGCCCCCCCCCCCCCCAATGCATGCACACACACTTTTCTGGGGACTATGTGAAACTATGTGTAAGTGTACTTTAGAATATCATTTCACCCAAATGATTCAAGTTTATTTGCATAAAAAATATTTACCTGTATAGGTTGTTTTCCGCTTACATGTATAAATTATATTTTTTATCGTGTATTTAAAAACTCTAATGATTGTATGTACTTAAGTTTGTATTAATATTTTAGAAAGAAGTTCAAACAAGCATTGTCATGGGAAAACATTAAAAAGGAAGAAGTTGGAGGTGGACAAAAATCAGGATGAATATACTAGAGGTAAAAAATTATTTTGTCAAATTAATACTTGTGATTGACCTTCTAATTCCCCTCTCTCTCTCTCTCTCTCTCTCTCTCTCTCTCTCTCTCTCTCTCTCTCTCTCTCTCTCTCTTTCTGAGAGCTTGCAAATAAAAAAAATTTATTAACAATTGTAAACTTTCTTCATGTTGTATTTGCAATAAAAACTAAATGGATCCTGTCATTCTTTAACAATATTGTTAAATAAAAAAAGCAACTGAGGCATTTGTAAATTTTACTTCATCATAAAATGAAATTTAATGTAAAATTCTTTGTTTTTTTTCCAGAAACTATTAAAGCACAGAAGAATGACAACAATATAAATCTAAATGTAATCATTCAAGGAATTAAATTCATTTTTAATCTCGAAACTGTCTTTTTTCTGTAACTCTAATTTTAGATTAACAAGTAGCTGGAAATGCAAAATGAATGTTTCCAAAGATTCACTGAAGTTACTGAGTGATTAATTGAAATGATTCAAGCAGCAAGATGAAGTATATCAAGAATGCAAGAATGAACTGAAAAATTAAAAATATTCAAGTAATGTAATTAAGCAATTTACATGCGATATGTATGTAATTTATGTGAAAAACGTACGTTGGATCCACATACGTAAAACGTATGGAATGTATCACGTATGTCTAACACACGTGTAACATACGTTTCACATATGTTCATTAACGTATGTTAAACACACGTGGTACTTAAATCACGTTAAACGTGCGTGAGGTCACATACGTATCACACACGTTTAACGTATGTGAAACGTATGTGGCACATTTTGCTGTATATAAATATCAAGCAATTAAGCCAAATGTGAATCCAGAATATCTTGGGACAGAGTATAAGACACTATTCAATAACATACGCATACAGATACGACGGCTGTTCGGAAAAATTGAGACATTTACGCTTATTCCCTTGGGAAATAAGATAAACCATTGAAATTTCACTAAAACGTAACCCAGGATAGAGTTAATCAATATGAACAATTTTTAGTCCATGGCATGATTAGATCATTCCTGGTAAGCTGACCAACTTGCCTTCCTACAGGAAGTTTTCATTTCAAGATGTCAACAATTACCTATTCTCTCCATTCATTTTCTTTTGTGATAAAAACCGAGTTATTTTATACCCGAAAGTCAGATTACTGTGAAACGTCCCCTACAGTCATTTTGTACATATTCTAGAACTATTGACATCAGTGAGTAAACAATACTCGATTTTTAGTCTCTTTGGTTCAATTATAGTCAAACAATCTGTGAAAAAGGCAATAAACTAAACCTCTTTATCCCTTTCCATCTTATAGCTTTTGTTTAAGCAATTGCGTGGATTGAATAGGTCTTCCTCCGAGATTTCAACCATTTGATGTATATTCTCTGCGCCGCCTTGACGTCAATATTCAAAAAAACCATCTTTGTCAGATTACTATTGCTTGGTAAATATATTTGTACCATATCAGTATTTCAACTTAAACACTTGTGAAACTTCAATATTAGTCAGTTACAATAAATTGCAAAATGAATATATATAATTTGATTTTTTTTTCATCATAAACTGTAGTTTAAGGACTCTAAGAAAGTAGATGTTAAAGGTTTGTAATAACCCAGTTTGTACCTGCGTCGGATACCCCAACTACAAACATACCTATTGTTGGGGTTTCTTTAATGTTTATGCCAATTCTCACCAAAATTTGTAACATAGAAATAAGAAAATAATAATGTTGTCTCAATAATTTCCGAACAACCTTCGTAATATCATCTTTGAATATGAAGATAATTCCAATACAGTTATTGCATCTAGTTCGGACATGAATATATGTGCGCAGAACTAATAAATTTTGTTAATTGAAAGGTGTACATGCAGACAAGTTAAAATACTGTTATTATAATAAAAAAAATTATCCCGATTGTTACACAAATTGCAGTAGCAATAATTTGTGCTGATACGTCCACATAAGCGGTCTTTGGACACAAAAATGGTGCATTTCATATGTTGACATTTAAAAGTGACAAGTTGACATAAAAAGTTGCATGTTAACAGAATTATCTCGCATAGTAACATCAATAAGTCGCATGTTAACTAATTAACGTTGCATCTTGTTTGCTTTCAGAAACCGTTTTAGATAGTAAATTGCCAATTTTAAGAAAAAAAAGATAAGCAACTTGCATGTCAACTTATATATCTGGATGTAGACATAATTGACATACGTTTTTGCATGTTGACATATTATGTCATATTTGTAAATTTGAATTGTTCATCAGGCGAGGACAAATATCATATATATATTATGCAATATTTTATTTTATTCAATAGTTAATCGGACGAAGTTTCGGTAAAACTGGACCACTTCAAACTTTGCTGAGACAGCTGGAAAAACATACCGTAATTTCGAACCCGGGATATGATACCATATATAGCAAGTTACCGTGGTTACGTTTTCTTCCGCTCCCTGCATCTAAAGCCTATGCCACAGTGTCGAAAATACGTCTTGACCTAATAGACCAACTAGAAAAGTTATCAGTATGTTATATACGAGAATTTGATTGTCGTTTTAAGACGTAATAGCATTTCTCAAAAGAAGGGACACCTGAGATCTAAATTTTTCTGCGATTATCGTCCGTTTTTTTTTCTTCAAAATTTAACTTTTTTACGGGTATTTTAAAAAAAGTTATTTCTTATTAAAGAAACAAAATCATCTGTATTTATAACGTACATATTTTATTTTAGAACGAAGAATGTGCAGAAAGGGGGATTTATCATACAATGAAGGAAGTCATGAAGGAAAGAGACAAAGATGGGAAACAATGGCTAACGAAAGAAAACGTGAAATGCATCATCTATGACCTATATGCTGCAGGTCTTGTTTCAAGCTTCACAATTTGAATTTTCTAAATAAGGTTTAGGGCAACAGGATGGAGAGAAAGTTTACCATTAAATATGCTTTAAGTTTTAGAAAAGTTTTTGAGCTCCATGTACACGTAGAAGCAAAATATATTCAAAATGTTTGAATATTCTCCTATATCTTCATACAAAACTCTTTTCCTATGTATAGGAGAGTAATGTAGTCTGAGAATGGACACAACGATTTAGCTTTCTTAATTAAAGCAGAGGTTTATTTTATCATGGGTCAACTGGATCGATCACACATTTAACACACAGCCGGTATTTTATGGTTCTTAATCCTAAAGGGTTATACGCTTTGGAATTTCGATATATAAAATTACTTATTCAAAAGTTTCTTCTAGCGGATATTTAGCAAGTAAACATTAAAAGTATAAAAAGTATATATTTTTATTAAAAGCAAGAATGACTACACCAAAGTTATGAACTGATTGCGAAATAATGATTGTGTTTTGTGTCATAGCGGTTAGTTACAAGATATATGGTGATTTTGCATTATTTCAAGAAGTTTTCTGTACATAACGATATCTTGAGACATAATGAGTAAGCTAATTAGAATAAGTATAAAATCTTTACTCCTGGATATACCCTAGACTATTTGAGAGCATGGTAAGGATGACCAAGGAGGCCGTTGCAAAAAGCTGCTGAATCAGACGACCGTATGTGAAATATAAGGATTCCAAGGACGAGGGGGAGTGGCTCTATTAATCATATACAGTCAAAATTGATCGAAATCTTTAAAGGGTTTTTAAAAGGCTTCTGTAACCATGGTTCTCCTTTCAAATAGAACACAGAGTTGGACACTCCCACACTAAGGCCAGAAAGTAATCGAGCGTACGTCAAGATCAATTGGAATCTTATTCTATTTAAAGAAAATCATTCTCTTAGGTTAATGATAAAATGTTGTAGTGGTGTTGTTTTTGATATATCAATCAGTTGATAGCAGACAATACTATGTACTGCGGGTTGAAAACGTTTTGCCGATCCTTTCGTACTTTTTTTGTTCCAGGTACAAGTTTAAGAGTATTTCACCCAAGAAACAACACATATTTTAAGAAGATATATCAAATACATACATTTATAAAAAACATTTACTTTTTCCCTCTTTATTTCATCGTAGGTTATCGAACAACAAGAGCAGCAATTCTATCAATGATTCACATTCTTGCAAAAAGGCCTGACTTACAGAGAGAATTGCAGAAAGAAATGGATACTGTCATTGGATCAGAAAGGGAACCCAGACTTTCTGACCGCGGAGATTGTCCCCGAATAGAGTCCTTCATCCTGGAGACCTTGCGATATATTTCGCATTTGCCACTGTTCGTTTTTCATGCTGCCTCGCAATCTACATCTATTGGTGGCTATGATGTAGAGAAAGATACAGTGGTATTTGAATTCATTACATTATCCAAAACACTCATGTGACCAAATGGTACCTTTGTCCGAGCAAGTCGTCTATCTGGTTTAATTCTTATTCGTTTTAAATCATTATAGCTATGATTATATAACCCACTCTTGCTTATCATGACCAAAATTTGTGCATGCGGAGGAAATAGAAACTTTCAAAGTTAATACCTAACGTAGTTATCGTTTTTACCATTCTTAAAAAAGTTCTCAAGCAAAGTTCTTTCACACAAATGGTACTCTTGGCCATTTTTGCATTGATCTTAGATAATAGTGATTAAGATCCTAAACGTGATTGAAATAATGGTGTTTGTACATCGATGTATTGTCTTGCAGATGTAGTCAACCAAAATATGTACATCAATGAGGAATTTATCTTGTTTTGAGTTATGTCGTTTGGTTATAAAATGAAAGTCTTTTTTAATGAAACAACTCGCTTATTTGTTAAAAAAACGATAAATATATATATTAGCATCCACTTGCCTTGGTTTAGCGAGTAAGAATTAGATGCTATAGGGTCATATCTGTAATAAAATTGCCAAAATTCATTTTTAATCAAAAGAGTACTCCACCTAAAAACGCCTGTGCGTTTATAAGATACAGCAGAATACATCAATGTGTTCTATTACACATTTAATGCATTGTTTTTTTGTGTCCCTCATGATACAATGCAAGACCCTAATAGTAAATATTAGATAATAATACTGTTTTTCATAGATTGTAGCAAATAGCTGGACAATGCATCATTCTGAGAAATACTGGGACGAACCTTTCAGTTTTAAGGCGGAGAGATTTCTCGATAGCAATGGACAGCTTTTCCCCGCAACTCATCCAATCAGAAAGAGGTATTTTTTAAAGGGGCATGGTCACGATTTTGGTCAAATTTTATTTTTCTGTTTTTATTATTTGCAATGCTTTAGGGATGCATTTCTAATGATCAAATGAATTTTGCGAGTCAATCGTAGAGTTATAAGTAAGATACAGGGCTCACAACTCTTTGTGATGTAAACAAGGCTCGTGCCCTGTTTTTGATTACATATGTTAAATATACCAGTGAAAATATTTTTTTTCAAACTGATTTGTCTATCTTCTTATTCATTTTAAGCATAAATAAACAGTTCCTAACGTTTAACACAATATTTTTGGTCTAAAACTGGAATTTCACTTCAACATTCAAAATGTAAACAAAGGCTTCGTTTACACAGCAAAGAATTGTAAGCTCTGTAACTCGCTTATAACTCAACAAATGACTCTCAAATTTTAATTGCATATCAAAAATGACTTACTGAAGCATTATAAACATTAAAATCGGAGAAATATTTTTTGACCAAAATCGTGACCATGCCCCTTTTCAGATATCAGAGGTTTTTCTAATTAAATGTTCAATTACATTTCAAAAGGATCAATTCATGATTAAAACAAATACATCTTAAAGGCAGTACTATGTGCATGTTTAGTTAAAAAATGGAATTGTAACCATCGACAGTATCATTTAATTCTAAGAAAATTCCAGTGTATATTTTGTTACATGTGTATTACTATAAACAACACAGGGTTTAACATTCTTCTTATTTACAGAATCAATCAATAAAAATTCAGCAAGAAAAACTGCATAACAAAATGCGAACACAATGCAAAAATAACTGAAGTGATAAATCTACAATAATGCAAATAAAATAAATTTTGACTACATTTTGAGGATAAAATTGAAAATCGTCTATTTCAGATTATTGGTATTTGGCCTTGGAAAGAGGAGCTGCATTGGTGAGGTATTCGCCAAATCTCGTACCTTTCTATTTTTGTCAACTTTGCTGCAAACTACCACCATTGTCGAACCTGAAGGGATAACATTACCAGAATTCGACCCTAGAGCCATGGTTCCCGGCATCGTGATTCAACCACAGCCGTTTGAAGTTCGATTTGTGGTTCGGTCCAAAAGAAATTCTTAATTCTAGAATTTTAGTGAAACCTTTGGAGCTTTTGGATTCATACATTTAAAACCCCTGGATTCAACCCCCTGAATAAATTTGAGAGATTATGTTTAAAAGACATAGATGTAAAAGGTCGTTACTTAAAACCTATCACTGGAAGCAGAATGGTAACTTGTAAATTGTGCGTGATTTATCGGCGAATATAAATGACGACTATCAATTCCGGTTTTAAGAGAAAAGAACAATTAGAATTTGTTGATAATTATGATAATTGATTCTCTTTGTACTTTAACTCAGTGATGTAATGTACCTAAATGTAGAAGAATAAATAACTTCCTTGTTTGAAAGCGTCATTCTTATTACAGTATCCTTTTTTCCGCTTTAACAAATAACGGATAGAGTATTGTATGCAAAGATAACAATATAATATATATTCAGCCATTTCGAAATTGATCGAATCCCGACCTCCTCTTGTTACAAGAAGTATGACCAACTCTTGTCCATCCAAGGTAAGGATTTGAATTTGATTACTGTATATTTAATTTATTTAACGAGTACGATATATGGCAGAAATTAGTTTTAGTAGGTTAGCGCACATTTCTGATATATTTAGACATTATCATAATATATGCACAACATTTAACGACGTATTTTCAAGATTTATCGGAAGCTGCTTCCGCAAAGTTTTAGAAAGTACAGACATACGATAAGAGTATTTTACACACATCGCGTTAGAACAGAGGCGTGTTCAACTGCACGAGCGCTCGCATGCGCTATCTCTTTTTTCAGCGATATTTCCAAAATTGCAAAAACTGCTCGATGTAAATATATCTATAGCTAGTTCCTGGAATACTAAATATTTATTCATCAAAATGATTATAATTTATTTCCTTTTTTATTTTTAGATGCATATTTCCCCCTCTATGTACGTGTATATGTAAAACACTAAAAACAACTGATGCATTTAAAAAAAAAAACTGTTTTCAGTTCCTGAAATATAAAGTATAAGTATGCCTCTAAACATCCTCTTTTTAAGATATGATATACATTAATAGGGATCAATGATTTATCTAAAAATTTATTAATTAAATCTTCATTAAAAAATCTTTTTGAAAATGATAACTTCCCAAACATACGGTACAAAAATTCAGAAAATAAATGTGATGGATACAATCTTAAAGACTATCTATACCTCGTTCTTTGGCTCTTTTAACATAAAGCTAGGTCTTTTTTCCTATCATTACAATTAGGCATAACCAGATTTGTTCATAAACACCGTCATGTTTGTCCTGAAATCACTGTTTCTGTTTCCTGAAACTGGTGTCTGAAACCACAGCTGTATACAATGGCGGATTCTAACCCGGATGATAGGCCATATCTTCATACATAAACACACATTTTCAAGATATTTATAATCATAGCCATGAAATCTATTATTCTTGAAGAAATACAACCAACGTTGATACAGTTTTAGGAATTTAATTGAAATCTACTCACTGACAGGTGCGTGTTCCAGAAAGGGGCAGTAATGAGACAGAGTCTGGTACAGCACGTGTTACAGCAAGTGTGACGATGACTCGAAATATCAGGGAGGAGATTAGGCTGACGATGTTGAGGACTAAAGAGGCGGATCCAAAGAGTTTTGTCACTACAAGTGTAGGTACATAAAGTGATTATTTATGAATAAATTTGTGTCAGGACTTGCATCTATCCAAAATAAAAAAAAAAAGAATGTTAAATAGTTAATCTCTGGTTTACTGAAATACTTGTAATTACAGATGTGTTCCTGGAATTATTCTGCTGCTATTTAGATACTGTCTATATTGTTATTAATATATTGGCGTTTTTCTTCGCCTTTTAATATATAACACGGAAGAATTTATCACCCAACAATAATGCTAAAAGCAGGTTTGGTATAAGCATGTATAATGTGTGATTTCCTGCTTTAGGAGACTCGGTTTAAAAGATTGCTTTGATCCAACAACATTGATCACGTACGCCCGGAACAGAATTCGAAATTAAAAAAAAAAGAAAAGAATAAAAAAACAAACAAACAAACAAACAAACAAACAAAACAGTTGCATTCTGTTATTTTTATACATTCGATTTCATATCTTTTACAGGTATCGATAGCTATAGCTAATATTCATCAAACTTTTTATGGCAGTTTAATAATTTTATAAGATGACCATCCCCTCCAAACTTCATTAAAAAAATTTTCTGCAACGTTGTTTGATATACATTTATACAAAAAATAAACCTGTGCCATTCAGTGAACTGAACGTTGATAGAGTGATTTAGTCACGTTTAAATCATCTTTCAGTCACTGGTGACAAAGCCTCATGTTGAAATCCATTTATCGTTTTTCCTTCAAGGCAGGACCATCATTCCTCTTTCCAATATGGACCACATTCTGGGCGGTTTTTCATGCAGTTGTCCTACTTCTCCTGAACCTTGAGATCGTGTATTCCTCCCAGGCAGTCACGTGGTACCTTGACCTAACGTACTGGACCAATAGCCTCGTTGTCATGTCCTCTGTATGCGACTGTTTTTCTACATTGTTTGTTCACTCATGTCGAAGGCATCTGTTTGAATCCACAGCTGGTATGTGACAAAATGATTTGCCTCAATATATACATAAATTTTTTCATTCGTTTTAAAGTAACATGATTAGAATACCACTTTTGCTTTTTTCAAGTTTTGATATAAGAGTAGAAAACGCAAAACAAATATGATGATATATGTATGTATTACTAGTGCTCATGTTTGTTAAAGATAATATAGATCATCCTTTGTGTGTCTGATTTCATTGGCTAAAAATCATCAAATTTACTTGAGCCAAAAAAAATATTATAGGCCATTAAAATCATGAAATACCCGATATAAATTTGTTACCCGAATACTCATTAGCTTTAAGGAGGTTGACACCTAAAATAAAAGTAATGTCAATTATTCGAAAACCACTTTGATATAAAGATGGGGATCTAAAAATGTTCATTTATTTTATTTGTGACCCACGTCACATGCCATTTTTTGAAAATATAGGGCCCCAAACAGAAATGATAATTTTCCTGAAATTTTTGCTAAAATTTGACATAGAAATTGATAATTTGAAGAAATCAAACAAATGACTATAGTTTGAACTATCATTTAGTTATGTTTTAATACAGTATGAAGATGGACACATGTAGTGACTATATGAGTAAAATCTAAGTCAAAGTTTAAAAATTCTTTCTTTACTGGTGGCTTCAAATACCAGTACATAATGAACAGAACAACAGATGTTACAAAAATCAAATTGTGTATAAAATGTAATCAAATTATAACGCAAATAAAAAGAATTATAGTAATGTCATCTTTCCAATATATAAATAGATATACATTTAATATCTCATTTAATAGTAAAACAAGTAGGGGTCACATATCAAAACTATGAGATATAGCATGAAATAAGCGAATTTTTAGGCTAAAATTGGGGTTATTTTTCTTAACTTCAATGAAATATATACTTAATATGCCAAAATATATTGATTGAAATATAAAAATATTGTCTAATTATTTTTTTAAGAACATCATGAATATATCCAAATACATAAATTATCTGGAAGTTTGGTCTGCGCTGAAAATTAGGAAGCTAAAGTAACAGTACTCTAAAACCAGTGAGTTATGAAAATTGTTCATTTTCTTCTTGAAAACCTTCCGCCCTAGTAAATTTCCACTGCTCAGTGTCTTTGTCTGTGAAAACACTACGAATCACTTTTGTACTATACAGTACAATAAATTCAAATGACGTAATATTGGGGCCAAAGCGGGTTTTACATAATTAAAAGAAATGGAAATTACATAAATGTCGAAATTACATAAAAATAAGAAATAAGGATTCATTCTTCGAATCTTATGAGGTGATGATTTCTGTCCGGGTGCGATGAAACATTTCAGCTCTTCGGTTCTTATTCAATTTGATCACGCCCCAAGCAAAAGTATCACCTCAAAATATTCAACGAATGATTCCGCATTTCTTAGATACAGTGTTCATGAGTTCAATGTTTTCTAGAAAGACAGCATAATGTTCCATGGTACATGCAGATGGTCTGGATTTTCTACAACATCTCGAACACCGCCGTACTCATATCTACACTGTTACTGGGCAGTCTCGTTCCATTAAGTACGTACATGTGCAGGTATTTCTTTTTGTTTTGGTAATCAAGGATAGGGAATGTTTACCATTTTATCCTACTTTTTTTAACATCCAAACGAAGAAGAGTTGCTTGCATTTAAAGATACAGATTACGAAATTCCACAGAATAAGTGAATGCATCCTTTTTTGAAGCACATCAAATATTTTTCCAATCTTCGATAATACCGTAATATCACCTTTTAATCACAATATAAAAATTGTCTCTTTTGCTTTCAAATTGTAATAGTTGTTTTAGTTGAATTTATTTTAATAATTTTTCTTTAAAAAACCCCCGATTAGTTAAAATAATATTTATTATATAATATGTTTCAATTTTAGATGTGTATATGTGTCAAATATAGAATTATTCTATAGAATTTAGAAAAAAAATTGTTGATATTTTTATGAATATATTAAATCAAATTATCTTGTTTAGCATGAGTCATTTTGTCAAAGAAATATCATGTTCTTTAATATACATTATATGTAAACAATTATAAGACTCGAGCTTTGTTTACATAACAATGATTTCCTACCTCTGTGTCTTGCCTGTAACTCGACTTCTAACTTTTAGTCCATCATTCAAAATGCGCAACTAAAGCATTTTAAACATCCAAAAAAAAAATGAAATTTTGATCTCAAACCGTGTCTAGGTCCCTTAAATATACATAGTTGTTATCTGTACCATACTCACACAAGAAAACATGTGTATCCTAAAAATAACTTTCTTTGTTCTTCGACAGGATCTGACCCAGTTATATTCCTCATACAGATAGTGAGCCCAGTCTACGTCATCGCAAATGTCATCGTGTCAGCCAAGGAAACAAGAATTCTTCATCTCTATCAGCCTGCATCATTCCTTCTTATGTACATTCTAACTAACATGGCGCATTGCCTAGCAACAGGATCACGTGTTTATGCATTGCTGAATTGGACTGGTTCTCCTGTTATCACCATAGCGATATCGTTGGGTATATTGCTGGTGTTCACCCCTCTTCTTCATATGTTTGTTTATGGATTATTTAGATTAAGGACGTATTTGATTGACGCATACCGAGAGCTTTTAGAAAATGTTGATGATGTTATTTAGGAAACTGTGTCGGCAACTTTGGGAAATCAGTAAATCAATCCAAGCATCTAGTGATTTCTTTGTCTTCACTTTATAAGCCTTGATGTGATGCATAACGACCAATGTTTATTATTGCAATATAAGCATTTCTTTTTTCAACAGCTTTGACCGATGGCTTTTTGTAATGAAAAAAAAACTTATTGATGAATTTCTTGTTCATCATTACCTGAAAATACCAATCTCTTCTCATGCAACCACGATGGCCAAATCCTAGGGTCATACATTCTGGGTGTGTGTCTGCATGCGCGGATCCAGAAAATTTTTCCAGGGGGGGTCCGAAGGATAATTGTGTTTGCCAGGGGGGGTCCGAGGCATATTTTCGCGATAATTTTACTATGTAAATTTAATAATTTTTCATTTTCCAGGGGGGGGGGGGGGTCGGGACCTCCCCCCCCCCCCCCGACCCCCCCTCTAGATCCGCGCATGTGTCTGTGACTATGTTAATGACTAAATGAATCGAATATAGCACTAAAAAGATGATGACAAATCTTACAAACTATATTGAAATCTAATAAAAGATCAATTTACATGTACGAATATTTATTATATTCGTTAGCTTCGAATGTTTACTCTGTTTTCTGAGTCGGTAGGTTTTTGGTTTTTGTTTTTTGCTGAGATTTAACTTCAGTTAAATGCCATTGTTATAATGAAATAATATTCTCTCATTTTTATCAAGTAATTAAAAATTAAGTTTTTGTTAAACATAAAGTAGTAGATAAATAAATGAATTAATTAAAAGTTTCTTAATTTTTATTATCAGTTTTTAATTCCAATTGGAAACCACAGATATTCGTAAAATACCACTAGACAAAAAGTTAAGTTTTTGAAGTATGTATCTATACAATGACCTGGGTAGGATTATACTGTGGACCCTCTTGAAAAGTGTCACTCCTGGAGCTTTTGATTTGATCGACTTAGTTGATTATTCTTTAATAGGGCAAATAACAAGAAAAGATTAAACGGTAAAGTGTTGTATTCTCTCTTAAAAACGACACCATTTGAAGCCTAGTAACGTTCGTTTAATTAGTTAATCTTATTTGATTTTAAATTCTATTAAACATTGGTTATGGTCCCGTGAATAAATAAATGTTTAAGCCTTGCAATGCTAATCGCATTCTGTTTGTCATTGGAAATTCCCTCATTAGTAAGGTAAATCAAGGTTCTAGTGGACAAACTGCATAAACATGACTTCTATTCAGAAAAGTACATGTGAACTTAAACACTCACCCTCATATGGACAGCTGTCAACTACTTCATTTGATAAGGCATACAAATATGATTAAACCCATCTTAAAAAAGTCCAAAAACGGTTTATGCCAAATAATGATACATGTATTTATAAAAAACGCAAATTCAAATTATGAAAAATAGAACTTTGAAACAATTTGAAGTTTATTAAATGATATTACCAATTTTTTTATTGTTTTAATGCTTGACAAACTGAACCTATTGCAAAGTTACTTCATTTTCCCTACAAATCCCAAAATGCGTGCATGCATGTAACTGCACGTAAACGAACTTGCTGCTATGACAATTTTTGGAAAAGTTAAAAAAGCTTGATTTACTACAAAAAACATCTCCGAAGAACATGTTAGAATACCTATATAATGAACTGCAATTGAACTGCTGGATCAATCCATGAAGCATATTAGTGTGTAAAATGTACATGCATATCTAATGTGTTATTTATCAACCTACTTGTATAATTATGCATGACATTTTGATCGTGTCACAGGAAGCAGGAGACGCTACCTGTTACATACCTGTATAATTTAACGTAATCAATCATTTTCTTATAACACCTGTACGATCATGGAGTTGCGTACTGTCCATTTATTTACCTGTAAATACATTGTACATGTTTTCTAAATCTGGTGATTTTTTTTATTAACAACGATACATAGTTATGCTATATAAACAAGGAAAAAAGGGTTTTTTATTTCAATATTTTTGAGATGCATTTTTCTGATACCTCGCTACACTTTTTACGGATATAATTATACAATATTTCATCGTATTTGTCAATTCTAGCAGAAAAAAAATTCAATTCAAAAACTTCATTTACATAATCATCATTTGAAGAAAACATGATCATTACAGAAAATGATGATAATACGTATAGAAAATAATCGGCATTATTAAGGTATTAAGGAGGGAAGGTATTAAACACTCCCCGCAGTGAATGTTATTATAGCCTCGGTTGGGTAGGAACAACGTTTTGAAACAAAATAGCAATCCTCGACCGATATCTTTTAAAAAGCATCCTCTTGTGAAACAAGCTTCCAAAAAGATCTAGATTAATTGAGCGTCTTCAGCCGGTATTAATTCGCGGGTCGCAACACTTTTAATAGTGCTAATACCTTGTGGTCATTGAAACACCGCTGATCTACTTAGAAGGACTTAGCGAAGTTGTAAAATGCGAGCAATGGTACACATTGTGTAACGCCTTACAATGATCTTGTTAATTAGCGTAAGTGAAAAAAAAATTCTCTGGCATAGTTTAGTTAAATATTAATTCTTTTAAACCAAAGAACAGCTGTGGAACATTTGATTTTTCGGTGACCAGAGGCAGAAAACTTTCGCACTGACGAAGAAACTAACAGTGACATAACATCGCCATTTTGCACTATGAGATGAAGGAGGGGGTGTTACTGTTATAGAAATTGATCGTATGAGGTCAAAACATTTCGAGGGACTTTTACGCAAGTTTGGGTCGGAAACAGTTACGATTTACCGGAAACAGTCAGGATAGTACCTTACATAACGTTACTCTATGCCTACGACTGACTGACTGCCTTGCCCCCCTTATGGATATATATCTAACATTTCTTTTCTCTACGTATGTGTATCGGAAATGTGTGTAAATAGACATTTGCATGAAACTGGGGTGCTTAGGATTAAAACATGACTTTCAAAGACGAAAAAAGCAGTGAAATTAGTTCGTGTGTGTGCAGTCGAACCATCAAAGAGGAGTTTCGACTACGGAACCTGACTTTGAAACACAACAGAGCGAAATCGTTCGTGACATCAGAGGTTGGTTGAGCTGTCATGATGAGGAAATATTCAGTGCTATCATTAGTTTTTTTTTTTTTTTGATAATGAATTTTATAGTTGGTTTAAAAATGAAAAGCATAAAATTATTATGCTTTTGAGGCCATCAACGTTGAAAGATCAATCTGATCTGAAGGTTTATTTAAAACTCTTACAATTCAGCATGGATACTGGAGTTTGTAAATCTCTGTAAGATAGAGATATCATGTACATTTGCAACTTACATGTAGCGTAGATCTGATATATACATAAGAGATTAAGTTCTGTGAATATATGATCTTTTAAATAAGGATATTAACGCATGTGCATGGAACCACTTTGTATCAATATATTAATCATCGACCAGGTTTAACAGAAGATCAAATGCTAAATCATCTCTATTATGATTTTATGCGTCTCTAATGAAATGTTACCTTATTTAGAGAATACTGGAAATTGATCATTTGCATTTTTGACGTTTCTAGATCTAAGGAGAAATTACAGGTAGTGAATTTGTGGGCTACTTTTAAGTACATGTATATGGAAATAAATTCTTATAATTATTATTTAAATTTCACGTTTCGTATATAGTTGAATATATCAAATACAAAATATAATTAATCCAAATAAATACTTATGATTTTAATATACGTACAATTTTAAGTAATTGATCACTCGCGACAAAAATAAAAGATTTCACAGGGATTTTCCCCTCCCCCTCCCAAACCGCCTCAATTAATAATAAACACACCGCTTTTTCTTTACACGAACGTCATATTCTAGTAAGGCCGCGCCTGCTCTATAGTAAAGCCTTCAAGGAAATTAACAAAATAAAAATAAAATTGACATTAAATTGCCGATTTTTCATTACACATTATATGTGATTTTGTAGTGTGGACCTCGGCTGTTCTACCCAGTATGGACGGGGTTATGTGCCCTGTATCACCTGCTGAACCTGCTCCTGATGGCCTACTATGAGAAGCAATGGCCCAACCCTCAGGCCTGGCCCGTGTACCTGACCAACCTGGGCTACGCTCTCTTGGGTCTGTTCTCTATCAGTGACTGTGTAGTGACCGTGTATGTGCACGTGAAACGACCGGATATTTTATCTGGTGGGTATCAGGAAATATAATTTATTAACAAATAAGTGTATTTTAAATATTACAATAAAGCGAAATTCATCATTTTATACATGTATTTTAAATATTATTATCAAGCGAAATTCGTTATTTTAAAAAGAAAATGGAAATTGGTTTAAATATTAAATAAAGGAAAATGGTCAAAATATCAAATCTAATCTATTTGAATTGGAATATATATGTATAAAAATCACGTAAAAATGTTCTTTTATTGAACTACAGAATATTTCTTACAGGCATACTTTTAAGACTTGAACTCATTGTGTTTTGTTTGAAGTATAAATTATACATTTACATGCACATGAAAACATTTTTCTTTCATTCTAAAAAAGGGTGCTATAATAATAATATATTCGATATTTAATATTCGCAAATGGACTAATGATTTGAGCCCTTTAAAATGTAGAATGTTTGAACTTGACACCTTCAGTTCTTTTATTTTCTGTCTTGATTCAGGGACTACGTGTGAGTCTCCGTGGTACGTCCAGTTTGTGTGGTGCCTGTACAACCTGAACAACGTGGTGTCCCTCACAGTCTCACTATCATACTACACCTTACTCAGTGTCGGTAAGTCAAACCTCATACATGTATACATGTAGGTTTTTCTACATATACATGCATATCTAAAAATTCACGTGAAATCGTAAGACAGAATTGCTCTCCCATCAATATTAATGCGCTAAGCCCCCCCCCTTTTTTTTACAAACTTGAGCACTAAAATTATCGCCCCCTTCCAAATTCTTTCTACAGGTCGTTTTCAACCATACCTTGTCCACTCTATATTTTGTTTTCACTACATGTACCAACCATTAATGATTCTCGATTTCTTTAATGAGTGCAACGTGTGTCATTTTAACTTAAGATATATGTAGTGTTTAAACATACGCGCATACGTTCAGATACACAGAAAGAGACTGAAATTCCTTACGCAAAAGAAAATATCCAGTTATGAATTCGAAAAAAGCCATGCACAGCAAATGCAAATATATATTATTGAGGCACAAACAACACTGTAACAATCATTCAAAATATAACCGACAGCATATAACAGAAAACTGTTTTCAACCTATTTTGCACCCCCCCCCCCCCCCCAAAAAAAAAAACAACAAAAATGTTGCCATTCTATTTGTTTTTGTTGGAAATTCTGATTGATTTTTTTAAAAATCAAAACTAGTACATTCACCTTTTGATTTAAATACATTTTTAATTCAATTTAATTCATAGGCGTCGGAACGAGGGGGGGGGGGGGGGGGGGTTGTTGTTGGAGGTTTGGTTGGTTAGCTTGACAATATTTTTGATAAGTCTCTAGCCCTCCCCCCCCCCCTTCCAAATTGCTTCCGAAGCCACTGTTATTAGATAAGATCAATTTCAGTAAATAATTGTTGTGCGATTTTTTCAGGGTTGGATCCGCCCAGCATCATAACCCACATGATCAACTCGCTTTTCACCATCTCCAACATCCTTGTCTGTGCCAAACCCACCAGACTTCTACATCTGTACCAGCCATATTTGTTTTCCACTGCTTACATCGTCCTGACCCTCATATATCACGCGGCCGGTGGGTCGGCCATATACCCTGTCTTGGACTGGGACAAAATTTCCGTGGCCCTGCCCACTAGTCTCGTTGTGGCGTTTCTTTTAGGCGCCATTGTTCACCTGTTTGTGTTCGTCCTGTTCAAGATTCGGGTTCTCGTTCATAATCGATTGTGCAATGAAAAGAAAATTGACATTATAGGTATTCCTATTGATGAAACAACGGACATTGAAAAATGTAGCGTGGATACTAAATATTGAATATAATTATTTATTGTATAAAAGTCAGCTGTTTATCTATTTTGTGTATTAATTAAGTTATCTGTGTATTCATTGGACCATGATTGTTTTATAAAACATTTTATACAGAGCGGCGTACTTGTTTACATGGATACAAAGTTCGAATATAAGTTCTGGACCGCGTTGAGTAAAGCAAAGTAAGGCCACACCAATCCATTTTCTTGTTCGTTGGACCCCGCGCGTTCGTATTTTAATAATTCTGTACAAATAATATTATTATTAATTTCCCGCATCCAGGTAGTTCTGAAGTGTTTTCTGTTCTATTTCCGCACTAATTTTCGTATTTTAAATAATTTTAAAATATAAATCAGAAACAAGCAGAAAAAAATATATTCGTCCGCACAAATCTTTTTATGTACCGCCTAAAAATTTTGCAAACTAATAATTTTTTTTATTATTTAATCGCTCGCCCGCCCCACCTTTTTTTTATTGAATATCAGAAGAACAAGAAATTATATTGGTGTGGCCTAAACGCTTAAATGTTTGATAGGATTAGGCGCGTTTTTAGATCTATTCTAACGAAATAACAAAAACAATCCCAATTCCCACCCCTTCCCTTTAAAAAATTCACCATTAGTGACGACAAATCTAGACATTCTAGACATTGTTTTCCTTGATTTAATTGGTTTTAATTGTTTTAAAAAATTATAACTGGAAGTACAGTATATACGAGAGACAGCTGATTGTTTGAATGAAGTTTCAGGAATAAGCTATTAAAAATCGACCTGAAAAAAATTCTCAAGTTACGAGAAATATATCCTTTTTTAAATGTGAGCTTACAATTTTTATGTATGTACATAGATATAAAATCCGGCAGTAAGTATATTCGAAATTCAAACTCTGCATAATGTTCAAATCTCATAAACCAAGTATTTAATAAATGCTCTAAGTTTTAAATAAGTCAGATAAATGCAATTTATACATATAATTGAAATATTAATGAAATTTTTATATCAAATTTTTAAACTTCCTATGCCCTTTTTTTTTTTTTTTACAGAAAAGCATATGGACACATGTACATAATTTTTGCTCTGGATATAAGGAATTCATTATAGTCGTATGTAAATAATCACATCAAAACTGCATTAATTTTTTACTAAACTTTTAAATATAGTTACATAATTTCCTATCAAGTCGTTTATTTTGTAAACACGTTCAAATTCAATGACAACGACAAAGGTTATTGTATATATATATAAGAATACATGTACACACAAAATCACGAATGCATTTATTATGTCTTAGATTTAGCCATTACGGTAAGTGTTAAGATTTTCTACTAGACAAGAAAAAGAGGTCTTTGCCATATTAAGTATGTGTATAAGTGATATCAGAATTTAAAAAGAATACCAAAATTCGCTTAGCTGATATATCAAACAAACTTCAGCATCTCTGTTATCGAACATTATAGGAATTTGCTCCATTCAATATCCGACCCAGAGAAAAAATGCTCTACTTGTGTGCGACTCGAAGTACCATATGCTGCATCAGAACCACTTGAGCTTCTATAATCGAACACGTTCCTATGGAGAAACAACAGCACTTTATCGTTATAGAGCCGGTGATTTTGATTGATATTTGTGTAATACGAACTTTTAGGGAATCATATCCACGGACAGAAGTCGTGCCGACACTTTGGAGTTTTATTGCCAGGTTTTCTTTAGAAACAGAATATCGAACGTCCCGCAGCCTTCAACAACAGGAGAAGCTGTTGGTTTTGTCATTTTATGCACGTGCAAATACACGATCGCGCGACGCATTTATAGAGAAATATGCAGTCAAGTCTCTACAGGGTTGTAGATTTGGAATGATTTTATATCACCTGCGCGCAGAACTAATAAAAACGGTTAAAGCAATCTCCTTATGACATTTCAGTGTCATAAAACTAGCACCGACTCCTTTTAACCGGACTTCGCTTTAGTAAAGAATGATTAATGTTTATTTCTTTTTTTAATAATAGATATAAATAACAAAATCCCCCACATTCAGAAAACTAGATGCTTTATTATTTGCCTTGAATCACTTAGCAGTATGGGTATAATAAAACCAAAGATGTATAACAAATTGATTATTTTCTTAATCATCTCTTGGTACATATGTACTATGAGCATAAATTCAAAACATGTGCATGATAAAACAGTCGTTGCAATAATAAACTAGTTGGTAACAATTTTTGTAATGCTAAACCATAAAAATAAAATAAATGTTACTTAAATTATTATAGCTAAGTAATTTTTTAAGAAAAGAAATTATCCAATTTGGTTATTATTTTAATAAATTTGAAAACAGTAAATAAAAGATGCAAAAAATATATATCTTCATTTATTGACAATGTAAAGCATACAAGGATTGTTCGGACATTTTTTAGATATATTTTTTTCTTATTCCATTTGGAAAAAAAGCAACCTCTTGAAATTTCACCAAAACGTAAATCGGGATAGAGTTTATCAGTGTAAAAAGTTTCTAATCCATGGCATGATCAGATCATTCCTGGTAAGCTGACCAACGTGCCTTCGTTAAGGTGGGTCGCGGGTTTACCCCATAACAAATCTCACGAGAAAACATACCCTGAAAATTTGTCAAATCGTTCTGTAGGGTTTACAGTTCATTATATAAAATATTTATCTTTGTCTACGCTGTTTTTAATGCTGTTTTTTAAGTAGGTTCCAAATTACCACATTCTCTTTGTCAAATGTAATGTTAAATGTTAATGTAAATATATGCGAATAGTCTCAAATCTAGAAAACGGATGATATTTGTAAGATATTAACTTTTATTTTGGTTATCAAAATCTTCGCAACTATAATTTAGAAAATTTAATTCCCCTGCTTTGCTCCTCCCTTTTATCGGTTAAAATAGGTACGATATACTCACTATAAATGCTTGTTAATTTTTTTCTTTTGAAGAATTATTACCGACCCAAACTATTTTACAAACACATCTCTCTCTCTCTCTCTCTCTCTCTCTCTCTCTCTCTCTCTTTCTCAAGTTTGAGACTACATGACTGTCATTACTTAGCTTTTATGGACGATTTCACATAGAGTTAAAAAGTAACGCTCCAATTCTTGCTAATAATCTACGTAGTTATGATGTATTGCTTCCAATCTGCATTTCCAACTTACGATTCTTACCTGAAAACTAAGACTTGGTATGAATTACTACTTTATTTACTACAGACCTAAATCGAATTTCGTTAATATAACTAAAAGCATTTGACGTTAGAAAATGTGAAGCGGGAAACCTTGAGATGTCTCCTTTATGACGTCATAAACAAATGTGCACAAAACAGCCAGTCGAGTTGTCTAAATTGAGTACAGAATTTGATGACGAAAGCAAACCCGCGACCCACCTTAAGTGACCCAAAGCAATCGCAAACTTTTTGCAACGTTATTTCAACGCCCCTCTTGAAAACATCCTACATACGAAAGGAAATAAGAATTATTCTTCATTTCTCATCTTTTGTTTTCATTTCAAGATGACAACACAATCATACATATTCTCTCCATTCTTGAATTTTGTAAAAATCAATTCGAGTTATTTTTTCCTGAAAATCAAATTACTGTGAAATGTCCCTTGCAGTCATTTTGTACATATTATAGATCCGTTGACATCACTTTGTGTGTAAAAAGTACTAAATGTTTAGTCTCTTTGTCTTAATTCTTCTTAAACAATCAGTGAAAAAAGACGAAAAAAACCTGAAGCTCTTTATCCCTCGTCATCGTATAGGTTCTGTTTAAACAACTGCGTGGTGTTAAAAGACCTTCTTTTGATATTTCCACTTATTTGATGTATATTTGTTGCGCAGCCTTGACGTCACAGTTCAATATAACGCCGATGCCAGATTTCAGTTGCGTTGTAAATACATTTGTACCATATCTGTATATCAACTCGAGCATTAGTGAAACTTGTTCAAAAGTTCGTCACAATAAATAGCAAAATGAAGATATTTAATTTGATTTCTTTATCATTAATTCTAAGTGTATGGACACTTAGATAGTAGATGTTTGAAGTTTTTTAATCTCCGAGTGTATGCCAGCGCCGGGTACCCCGACCATCAACTTGTTTATCTACCGTCGTAAACAAAATATTAGATGTTCTTTTAATATCACTTTGTTTTATTGTTTGTTGAGATTTCTTCGATGTTTATGCCAATCAATTTCCACAAAATTTCGTCGTTTAAAAAGGAAAATATGTGTTTTATTTCTATAATTTTCGAATGACCCACGTATAGCACAACTTTATTAATTAAGGCTATTGAATTTCAAACACTTAAATCTGTTTTTCTTTGAACGAATCTAATGAGAAATATGTCGTTTCTTGATATGGCAATAACAATATTGTTAATAATTACTTTAATCACCTCGATTATTTCAACTGTATGTATTATGACATAGAAAATATTTTTCAAAAAGTTTCAACCACCGGATTGTATTTTCATAAATTTTTGTTTCAAATTTTCTTATGTAGAATACTCTTATTGTGTAATAAGCAGGAATGAACTTGAAATACACATGTTTGAATATGTTACCAAAATCAGTCACAAATACATGTACCTATCTTTTATCTATGTCTATATACACCTTTCTATAATGCAGTTTTAAGTACTTTCATTTACTTTTTATGAATGTTTTAAATAAATATTTTATATATAAAAAAGAGCGAAAAAGGCAGCAATTTGGCCGAAAAAAATACTCTCCCTTTGTGCTTTATGGGTTTTTGTTTGCAAGGGTTACAACAAGTATATTTGCCAGGTCGGAACTATTTATTTATTAAACAACAAAACAACAAACAAACAATATTAAGTCACATCATCATCATCATCATCATCATCATCATCATCAGTAGATACAACAAGATCAATAAAATAATCTCATTAATAAAATCAATTATCACAAAATTAAATGTAGTTGAATTAAAATTCTAAATAATGATTATTACTTTGACTATCTTTGTAACCATTTTCTACGTTGCAAACATTTATACAGTAGCCCTGGTATTTTTCCTGGAATATGCACAAATTGTACATTTGGTTTTGGCACAAAAGTAGTATATAAACGGATTTGCTGTAAATTTGATAGAATTGAAAAAGAAACAGATATTGAAAATCAGTGGCGAATTTGCGCTCCAGGAAAACGTGCAGAACATTTCCATGAACTTCAAAACATCTACAATGAGGAAAGGTCCATTAGAGATAAAATACACTATCAATATAGCATACACAGATTTCGTCATTCTGGAAGTAGTGCGATTGACTTGAAGTTCGGGTGCCAGATTTGTCTTACGCAATCGTTTAATTTTAGCCCGATGTATCACAATCAATAACACAAGAGTGACAATCCAAAATATCGTCCCCAAAGCACCAAAATACGGCATGATGCAATGGGCATCCATCCGCTTACAAATTAATTGAACAATCAAAAAGATAACAAAGACGTTAAGAGCACCAGTAAGGATCAAAGATATGATGGATTTCAACAGAATCCTCTTGGGTGTCTGCTGTCTCGCATACTTGATGGGATTCTTCATTAGGTAATATCTCTCTAAAGCAAACAACACGGTGTTCTCATTGGACCACAATACCGCCGTCACCATGACAATCAGAATATTCCGATCCACGATCTCAAAAATTTGAGAAATGGAGGTCGTATGAATAAACTTCATGTTCAGATCAACAATGGCGGCGATCATGGATACAGATGACAAGATGTCACTTACAGAGAGGACCAGAATACAGGTGAAGGTCGTGGATCGGTATGACCTTGCCCTAAGGATCTGGAAACACAACACGCCATTTGCAATAATCCCTAAAACCAAAGGCAGCAAAGAAAGAACGTAAGTCGCACACATAAACCACACGCTGGGGTGACACACGGGTATGTGTTTCTCCAATGGATTGGAGCTGTTTCCAGACTGTGCAGTACTTCCATTTTCAAAGGACCCTAGATACGACAGCGTTACCAGTTGTGCGTTCATTTGTTTCTGAAATGGACGTGTAGTTGGTTGAAATATTTCAATACTAATTAACACTAGAAGACTGTTCTGAACTCAAACCAAACTTTTCAGAAAAAAAATCGATGCCATGCTATACATTCTAAAGAGACAATATGATTATTGTGATTCCCAAGCCAATTACTGTGTAATACAATTTACCTTGGGTCTATCGATGTATTTCATCAATATCGGGACAAGAGATGCTATTCTATGTCACAAATAGAATTAGAATTAGATGATTCTCAATCTGAGTTGTTTTGTGAAAGGCTACTTATATAATGAAAAAAGTTTATTTGTGAAATGCCTTATTTACCTATAAATACGAGCTTGAAAAATCAATTTTGGAACAATGTAATTGTTAACTTGTTTACTCTCGTCTGGACCAGCTTTTTAATAGATTTGGTTACCTTTTATTTGTTCTTGATGATATACTATTATTTATAATGAATGAATTCTATATTTCGTAATTCGTTAGACCGAAAATATATCCTTTGGATCACTAGAAATATATTTAACTTGACCGCTGCAATTTTAAAATGATTTAAATTTACATCAGCTAAATGAGTATTTTAGCTTTATATACCCCTCTCCAAATTGAAAAAAAGAGAACCACGGAAAAAAATAAAAAATAAAAGGCATTAACTAGAAAATTATATGTAAACTTTCCTGTTTTGATATATAATGGGGCTCATCAAATTTTAATAAAGATACATTGATTTCATCAATAACTTATCAAAATAATATCTGAGTATTGCACGTGTTTTGTGACTGATTTTCTCTCAATTTAAGTCCCTAATTTGACATCAATTTAAATTATGAATATTAATATCATAATCGAAATACGGAATTAAATTTGATAAAAGAAACTGGACCTTACCTGATCGATTGTAGTTGAACGTGTTCTGAAGACTTGCAACAACTTAAAGCCTTATAAACAAGGATAAAAAATCAATAAATCTAATCACATTTAAGAAACGTGATCTCAGTCTAAACAGAACAAATACACATTTTATCGCAGTTATCAATATGTGTGTAATGATTTGAAAGGTGCATCCGTCCCAAGTGAATTTTAAAAGAACTAATATGAACCCTCACTACGATATCCACTGTCTGCAAGCATTAAGGGTGACTACAATGTATAATAAACTATTCATATTATTGTAATCTAAATATTATCGATATCGAATTTCAATTGATAACAGAGAAATGTTTGGTTTATGAAAACACACGATATTCAACACTATTCGTTTAACAATATTGAGTGTCGCACTTAGCAGAGCAATTAAAACACAGACACATAAATCTTTTTAAAAAAAATAACGATAAACAAAGATTAAGGAAAGGTTAAAGTCAGACCTTGACCAAACTAGTAAAGACTAGAAAAAATCTGGAAAGAGGAAAAGGTGACAAAGAAATTAACGAAGGGACTTCTCAGCAAATTTCGAAGAAAGGCGACTTAGATCATTAAAGAGGGGGGACCATGCTGCCATTAGCCTGAAAAATACACATCAGAATCCTCATCAACAGAATACAAGTGGAACCTGGGGAAAGAGCGGGCAGGATTCCAGAGAGGGAAAGGGACTGTCATTAACATCTTAAATTTACTAGTATCCTAAGAAACATACTGGAGCATGCCAATGAGTGGAATGCTACCATTTTTATGGACTTCAAAAACATTCGACTCGGTACCTTAAATGATGAATTTTAGTACTCAGTGATTAAGAACAATGTGACACCATCCCCATTTCTTGAGATGACCGGCGTCAAACGAGGCTGCTACATGTCAGGTTTCTTGTTCCTTCTCACATTTGAGTCATGCAACATACAGTCAAAGAAGAGAGTGCGGGGACTCGCTTGAATTTCACCACTATGTTTTTGACCTTGACTTGAACCACCAATGAACAAAATTGACGGCAACTCAGTAAAAGTTAGAATGAAGCTCAATTCAAAGAATGCAAAGTGCTTAGGTTGAACAGCAAGAGCAAAGCCAAGCCTAACAGTCAGACCAGTAAAGCAGAAGCAGACTTCACTTATCTTTACACCAATGTCATAAAGGACAGCGGTGGCACTGACATTATGAAGAGAATAGCGATGGGCTGGTGCATCCTTCATTAGTCCAGCCAACAACTAGAAGGTCACAGATTATCAGTGGAAAGACCAAAGTATCTATCTTTTAGAACCTGGTCCTGTCTGCATTGTTGTATTGATGTGAGACTTTGTAGCTTACCATACGAAGGAAAAGAGGACAGACGCCTTTCAGACCAAGTGCCTTAGAGAGATTCTTATGTCCAGATGGCAGCAGCATACTGTGGTTTCATTGATTTTCAAGGGTATCAATTTTCTTGAATAAAGTGAAAATTACAGTTTTAACGATACGTAAATTCGTGGTTAATAGATGATCCTGTCAATACGAAATGTTAGTAGAAATTGTACTTCAATAAACATGAAAATTCGTGGATCAACTAAACAAGAAAAGTGACGAAAATTGGTTTACAACGAATATTGATAAAACCACAGTATCCCAAACAAGACAGAAATGGAGATGGCAGAGGCAGAAAACATCAAGGGCGAGATGATGAGGAGGAGATGGAAATGGATCGGTCACGTGCTTAGAAAGGATCCAACGGATGATTGTGCTGTGTTCCTCTTGTTGACGCCTGCGAGGAGAAGGAAGAGGGGCGCCTAATAACAACATGGCGACGGATGGTAGAGGTTGAGCGAATAAATGCAGGCTAGTGCTGGAGCTTCTGGATCGGCGTGCAGCTGTGCAGCCTCATACCGGCACCTGCACCAAAGGAAGACTTTTATAGCAATATGTGCCTCATGACACGGAAGGAATAAAGAATAAGGTTAAGGATGCAACAGTGTTACAAATGAGTTATTGTTAATTGGTTTATCTTAAATATTATAAGTTCTATCATTTGAGAGAGAGAGAGAGAGAGAGAGAGAGAGAGAGAGAGAGAGAAAGAGAGAGAGAGATTTTGAGACTAGAAAAGATGAACTGTCTTCTTGGCCAGTATGTAAAATATGGTATCCCATCATATCACAAATTAATTTTGTCTCCTAAATCAATGTTATATATGTAGCGTCGAATATACCCGACATTTTTACAGTTTTGAAGGAAAGGTCTCAAACCAAACACAGTGCGAGATAATGCCAAGATGACATTTTTTACACACGCTTTAGATGCTGTTTCGTAAAAAAAATATGATTCAAATAATAAACCGTTGCTTAGAGAGTAAGTAATCACATGTGTCTCAATTGACAGGTGAGAGATTTACCTTTAAAAAATATGCAGTACTATAAGAAAGTAAAAATTCCCATCTATTAGGAAAAATAAAATTCATACATTTTTTAAAAGTCCTACAGGAGTTACATTCCCTACAGGAGAAAAGTTTTTCCTACAAGATTTTATCAGGGAGTTTTTTCTATAGAAAAAATTCAGATTTCCTATCGGATATTAAAATCCTATAGAAGATTTGTTCAAACCCCATCGGATTCTCTTACTCCGGTATGAACATCCAAATACCTTATAGGAAAATTGATTTTCCTATGGGTAAAACTAATTTCCTGTAGGAATTTTTTCAAAGTTCTTATCTCACATTACAGTCTAGATATATCAATTACAATATTTGATATAAATTCTTTAAGCAATTACCTATCGTATGGCATATTTGAATTGTTTGTTACATTCACCTTAGACGGCTGCAAAAATGCCACCTTGGCACTAATTGTATGCAGCACATTGACAAGCTTGTATTCATAAATAAATAGTGCCTGTTTGGGAGGATAACGGTTGAAATTGACACCCTGAGAAAACCATTGTCAACCGACGCGAAGCGGAGGTTGACAATGGTTTACAAATTTACAATGGTTTACAAATTTACAAGGGGTGTCGATTTGTTAATAAAAAAACCCCTAAAAAAACAAACCTATAATACCTTCTCTTTCAAAAATATCACGGATCTAGGCAGTTTTTTGGTCTTCGCTTTTCTATGTAGGCGTTAAACAATGTGTCTCTAGACTAAAGATGCCGGATTTTGTTAATGCAGCTAATTTTCAATCCTATGAGCGGGGGCTGTTTGGAAGTTATTGAGACATTTGCGCCAACTCCCTTGGGAAAAAGATAAACCATTGACATTTTAATAAAAACTTAACCAGGATACTGTTTTTTAATGTAAAAATTTCCAGTCAAAGACGTCATTAGATTTTTTATGTTAAGCTGATAAACTTGTTTAAATCAGTGACCCCAAACTCATTGCGCAACGTCATTTTAACGCGTTTCCTTGCTCCAATACTTTAACGCCTTACAAACAAATCCTCGATTGTTTAAAATTTATGCTAATTTTGGTGTAGTTATGCGTGCATTTAAATCAAAAGTATCCATCAGTGCGTAATGTTCTACTAAGAAAAAAACCCACTGAAAAAGGGCCCATTCTCTAAAGCTTAGTGCATTCGTTCTTCGTATTCATTTTTTGTGACGAAAATAAGTGCGAAGCTTTAGACTGAAAACCAAAGAAAGTTGACATTAAACAAAAATCTGCAATCCGGGTTCACACTGAAACTTTGATTTTTATCGATCTTGAAATAACCAAAATGTTGTAACCCGTTTAAATTATAGTAATGTGAACTTTTTTGTTCATTAAAATTCAAATATTTACATTCTACTGTGTTTTTCCATTAAATTCTGTGATCTTCAAATGCCTCTAAATGCAACAAGTAGTCAAAGGTCAAAATGACGAGTTTTTGTTATGACGTCACAAACGTTAAACGCTGTAAACTGCAACGTCACAAGCGAAAATCAAAGTTCACGCTTGTGGCTGTTACTGTGGCTCTTCCATTAATATTAACTTACGCGCGTTACTCAATTTGTATGCACACACCGCTGCAGTTATGAATGTGTATACTTCAAAAAATCATGATTCAATGCTATATTAAACGACGTGAATTTCACATTGGCATATTCAATGACGGATATACTTAATTTTTTCTTGTCACATCGTGATTCTCTTTGTTAATGGATAGACATGTATTAACAGGATATGATTTCTCAAGAAATAGGGATAATGACTAATGTTTGGTAAATACCTTTTATAATTTAACGCATTTGTGTTATCTAAATATATTAAAGAAATTCTTATTGATATATTCCACTTTCACTACAAAGTTATATAATAGCCAATGTAATCAGAACAGACGAATTTCCTTTTTAAAATCAAATAACCCATCTTAGTTTATTTTGTTTATAGGTCATAAAAGGAGAATTTTTAGTTTTTAATTGCAGGGACGCCGTCTGCTTCTCCTTACAAGAATTGCAATCATATCAGATCGTCTCAAGAACCAATCCTTTAAATTCTATTCATATGTACCTAAAAATCAAAACTATTCATTTCATTCCCTTACCTATATCCAAAAAAAAAAATAAATACATACCGTCTGAAAATTTAAATTGAATAATTATTACGTTATAACCATTATTAGTCTCGCAGAGTCTCATTCCAATCTCGAGGGTTTCGTCCGTGACAAAATAGCTAAACAATTTAAAGGTGACCTTGCTGCAGAGCTAACGGTAAGATGAGTTCAAGTTGATATTATAAGAAACTTTACTTAAAACAGTTTAATGTTTAGGGTACAGAGAATATGAAACATTTCCTTTATATTATATCGGTGAAGTAAATTATGTTGATCAACTGCAGATAAAAGAAATTCAGAATCGCCAGAAATAAGAAATATAATAAACTGATTTCAGTTTGAAAAACATGGTACAGATGTCAAAATCATTTGTAACACTTTGGGGTCCATGCGTTTCGTGTTACTGAAGCTAAGGTTTTTCTTGCTCAAGACATAACATATGGAGGGTAATCGTGTTCAAAAATCCAGACATGTAAACTTGTAAATCCGAATATGCAATCGTGTTGATGTGTGAGCCTGAGTATGAATATGTGTAATTCTGATCGTGTAACCTTTAAAACTCGGGCATAAACACGTGTAAGATTTGACTCAGTTCCTTCGCATGATGCACATTTTGCAACCTTATTGTTTACATTAGTTAATTAAACCTTCAACTTTGCACACTTTCAATCCGTAGTTTCTGCATTTGTAACTTCAGGCTCGGCAACAGCACATCTGACATGATACAAATTGACAAATGTAAAGTCTACAACTTTGTCGAATTTTGACATGACCTTATATGGAAACAGTGACGTCACTGATAGAAAAAGGCTAGCTGCAGGTAAAGGCATGCCGTAATCGCCGGAATAGGGACGGAATAAAAAAAAAAATATTAAGTAGGCCTATAATCATATTATCTCTGGATAACAACATTTCATAGAGTATTATTTTTCGGAAAATTAAATCATGAGATTGGTGTACATTTTATCAAGAGAATGTATAAAAGATGCGAGTAAAGAATTCGATCGGCTTCAGATATCTTCTTAGAACTGAAAAAAATTACATTTAATGACTTTGTTTGAATACACGTGTATAAAGATATATAAACGGGGGAGGGGGGGGGATGAGGGACTTAGCCCCCCCCCCCTTTTTTTGCCAAGTTAGACCTAACCATTAGGAACATAGCAACAGGGAGAATTCACCCCCCCCCTACTTTTCCCTCGCAACAAACAAAATTGTTCCTTAAAAGACCTTAAAAAGAATGAAATATTAATAGTGATATTGAAAATTAGAGTCATAGTAGGTATACTAGCACCCCCCCCCCCCCCCCAACCACCACGGATTAGGAATTTCATGATTTGGGGGGGGGGGGGAATTGGGCAGTTAAATTTGAGTTATTGATATACCCTCCCCCACGGATTAGAATTTTCATGAATATGGGAATTCTTGTCAATATTTTTTATGATTAGTTTAGCCCCACCCCCTTTCAATTTGCTTCCGACGCCACTGTTATTAGAGTACATGCAACAAATTGTTAAAGTATAGACCTCGGCTGAATTAAGAAAATATCTCCAAATGCATCCTTATCGCTACCACAAAGTTGTGCCCAGACCTCCTTCCCCCCACACCCCCGCGAAAAATTACACGGGGTCGGCCAGCTGAGTTGCAAAGTTATCGATAAGAAAAACAAACTATTTAAAGACATTGGTTTTGAGATTGTAATTAATATTAGACATAATAAGCGACACCCTCTTAAAAAAAAATGAATAAAAATTCTAAAGATAAGGTTAACTGTCGTGAAATTGAAATATGTATTAATATTATTTCAAGAAATGTTGCTTTGCATTGTCGGCAATATATAGGGAAAAAAGCATATCATACAGGTAAAAATTGACATTTCTTTAAAATCATTTCAAGCAATTATTACGGGATATTAGTATGACGTCCTGAATGTCGGTTCAATACAGACTCACTTTGTGAAGTTGGTTGATAAACAATTTCTGGAGAGCTATTATAATACAGCTTTACAGCCACTTGTGAACTAGCTGCAGGTCTGTAGCTTCCTGTCTAAAAATACAGATGGACGATCTGGGAGCTACAGTGCCTCCCATAGTAAAACTTCAATTTACGGCGCACAAAAATACGCGCTAGTTTTATATTATTATTGAAGATTGTGTTATTATTATTCTTTCACTTACACAACAACAAAAAGTATAAATACATGTAAAGTAACATAAATTTTTCCGCAAAAAATTACCAAATCCTTGCAGGTCGTTTATTCTAACTTATTCAGAAAAATAACAAGAGTAAAAATGGGGTACTCTATATGCAATGTTTTTGCCCCAAAAATGACTAAGTTCAACGGCTGATATTTTTTCATAAATTATCAGAAATCAAAATCCTAGCAATTTGCATACCACTGATATATATGTATAAATGATCTGCAAAAGAACAACTTCCTATCTAGATCTTGAAAACTGTTCGAGGAGTTATCGGTACAATAAGGGTACCTTTTTGACAGCCACTCGTCCGCTTGCAATTTTTACTATTTCAATAATCGGAAACCCGGTTAAAAATTCTCTCTCAAAATTCTTAAAATTCAGAAGCAATGGAGTTACATGGGACCTCACGGCGGTCTTTGAACCCCATGCCGCTCAAAATATATTTACCCCCTTAGGAAATTTCTTGATCCGTCTCATTTCTAGAAAAGAGTACGCATTTACTTATATTCCAGTTTAAATTACATATCGATTTTTTTTAAGAAATAAGATATTAGGCATTTCCTTTTATAATACATGTACGATGAGATTTACTGTAGTACTACAGTATATCTATACGGGTGCAATCGTCACATCGGCATCGATTTTTTTTTCTACATGAACCTCTTCCTGTTTGGTCTAGCTTCAATCATACCTCAATTTTTTTTCTAAAAAAAAATACCGGTGTTTTCGATAGAAAAGGTGTCGTTCCTTAAAAGCTTATTGCAACAGTTTACCTGAATATTATGTTTATTTTTCGTTCATTCCGGCGGTTACGGCATGCCTTTCCCGCAGCGAGGCAGTTGCCATATAAGGTCATGTCAAAATTCGACAAACTTGTAGACTTTACATTTGTTAATTTGTATCATGTCAGATGTGCTATTGCCGAACCTGGAGTTACAAATGTAGAAACTACGGATTAAAAGTGTGCAACTTTGAAAGTTTAATTAACTAATGTAAACAATAAAGTTGCAAAATGTGCATTATGCGAAGGAACGGAGTCAAATTTTACACGTGTTTATGCCCGAGTTTTATAGGTTACACGATCAGAATTACACATATTCATACTCAGGCTCACACATCAACACGATTGCATATTTGGATTTACAAGTTTACACGTCTGGATTTTTGAACACGATTACCCTCCATAATAACAGTTCATGGTAAACCTCGAACATATACGATAAGATAGATTTTACCATATTAAACATCATTTCAAATACACGATGCTGTTTTAGATCTGAACACTGCTTAACAGTATTTCAAGTAAGTTATTCAAAATCTGAAACATTGATATATTCATTTTAAAATAAAATGGCAACATAGTTATTCACTTTGTTCGTCAAAATGGGGAGCATTGATTGTACCGTGTAACCACCATTTATTTAATTCTGTTCTATCTATCTATCTATCTATCTATCTATCTATCTATCTATCTATCTATCTATCTATCTGTCCGTCCGTCCGTCCGTCCGTCCGTCCGTCCGTCCGTCCGTCCGTCCGTCCGTCTGTCTATCTATCTATCTATCTATCTATCTATCTATCTATCTATCTATCTATCTATCTATCTATCTATCTATCTATCTATCTATCTATCTATCTATCTATCAGGCTTGGGGCGAATTACATTGTAAAGAAATGCATTACATTACCATTACTTCATAAATTTGGGCATTAAATTACCATTACCATTACTTGATTTTCTCGAAGTAATGCATTACATTACCATTACATGGGTAAAGTAATGCATTACCATTACCATTACTTTGTTTTAAAAAAGTAAAGCTAATAAAGAGTTTTTGCAAATGTTTCAAATATAAAACACTCTTTAACATATCTACAGGTTCATGCTCAGTATGAGGTTCAAATTCACTGTCTATACAAGAGTCATTCTTTATTTGCTCAATATATAATCATCTTATGGCATTATGAACAACATATTACATAAGTAAAATGATATTTATAGACATTTGGCATGATACAATGTAGGATACGAAATAGAGACACAGAATTACATGCATAACAAAAAACAATTTATGGAATAATGTTGCGGTTATCAAAAGCTAAATAGAGATATTTCCCCAGATTACACAAATCTTTATAATTTTGGACACTTAATTGTATCAATTCATAAACAGATGGTTTTTCCCAGTTATATTTCTTAAGATACTGTATTTGAATCGTATTTCTTTCTACTGAGGACACTTTAGGACAAAAGATTGCTGTTGCACTTTATGATCGAAGTTTCAAAGGGTTCATCTTTTAACTGCATCCTGTTAGTTTGAAAATCTTCCCAGCTATACTAAATAAATGTTTTACAGGAGCAGTCGAAGCTTGGACTGAAAAGTACTGTTTGACGATCTTTATCTTAGGATATATTAAGTGCAATAATAGAAAAAATACACGAATCTTGTAATTTCTACCAGTCCAAACAAATGTACAGTGTACTTAATATACAAGAGAGAGAGAAAGAGAGAGAGAGAGATATAATAAGTAAGTAAAATTATTTTCAAATGGGTTATAATATTGGAAGTGATATTGATTTTCATCATGGATGGACAGTGCATTCATTTTACGTTCACTTTATAATAATATTAAGTCTTGTGTTTTATTAGATGGTAAGTTATCAGATTTTTTTGTGAATAATCTTGGTGTTTTACAAGGGGAAATAATTTCCCCTCTCCTTTTTTCCCTTTATGTCAATGATTGCGAAATGGAATTTTTAAGCAATGGAAATACTCCAATTGAATTACAAGAGCTATCCTTATTTTTACTGATGTACGCAGACGACATGGTTATTTTTGCTCAGTCTGCTGCTGACTTACAGTCAATGTTGAATACTTTAGAAAATTATACAGAGAAATGGTCGTTAACGGTTAATGTAAACAAAACAAAAATAATGGTTTTTAGAAATGGGGGAATTTTGCGAACAGAAGATGTGTGGTTTTATAAGTGTGAACAAATTGAAGTAGTGAACAGTTTTTGTTATCTAGGACTTTTGTTGAATTACAATGGCAAATTTCATGTTACGCAGAAACAATTGTCATTACAATGTATGAAGGCGCTTTTTGCACTGAAAAGGAAATGTTGTAATATGAGTCTTAATTTTACTACGCTTTTGTCTCTTTTTGACACTCATGTAGGAAGCATTGCTTACTACGGTTGTGAAGTCTGGGGCTTTCATTCTGCCCCAGATATAGAAAAAATTCATCTTAATTATTGTAAAAACATACTTAATGTTAAAAGGGGCACATCTAATGCAGTTATTTATTGTGAATTGGGCAGAATGCCTCTGCAATGTATCAGAAAAATACGTATTTTAAGATATTGGATGAAACTTTTATCATCAAGAAATTGCATTTTGAATTCATGTTATGTTAATATGTATAATGAAACTTTAGGTAAAAACAAATGTAAAAACTGGGCTGCAGAGATCAAGAATATGTTAACAAGTATTGGGCTAATGAACTTATGGGAAAACCAATTTTTTGAAAAGCCAGAAATTATTTTAACGATCGCCAAGCAACGTATTTTTGATAATTTTAAACAGTCTTTACTAGCTGACATAAATGCCTCTTCCAAATGTACAATCTATAGATATTTAGTTGATCATTGTACCTTGCAGTCATATCTAACAAAAAGAATTCCTTTACAATATAAGAAACTTATATGTAAATTAAGATTATCATCCCATTGTCTTACCATCGAAACTGGCAGATATAACAATGTTCCATTACAAAGACGTTTATGTCCTCTATGTACTTTAGATATAGAAGATGAATATCATTTTATATTGAAATGTCCCTATTACTGTAACTTAAGAGAAAAATTCCTTAAGAAGTTTTATTATATTAAACCCTCTGTCTTTAAATTAATTCTATTATTGTCAACACAAAATGTAAAGGATTTGTGCAATTTAGGTAAATACATTAAAAATGCTTGTGTAATCAGAAAACTTCATGTATAAACTTGCCTTTTTTCAAGTGACCAGTATATGTATTATAACATGTGTATATTAATTGTATATGTCTATGAGCTGTACAGCTGTTGACTAATAAACAATACAATACAATACATTTTGCTTTTAAAGGTGCATGTCTGTCTCCTATTCTATTGGGACATAGCGAAGGGAAGCGATTGGGGTGTTGAGCACTTCTTATAACAATAGATTGTTTTGATACTTAGATTATCCTGGGGGCATAGTGTGTTGTTGACACATTTCTTATTGAAGTGCAAACTAATTGGAGTAAATTGTTTAAATGATTAAACACTTTTAATAACAACACTCTTAAAAATGTGATGAAATTGTGCTGTTATATTTAGTAATATTAACAATTCAAAAATGAATTTTTAAAAATCTTTTTTAATAATACAATTAAAACATTTTCATCTCAAGAATTATTTCTTTCTTCTTAAAAAATAAATTTAGTCAAATTCAATTTCAACTATTCATTTATTTATCACATTTTTAAAAGTGAACATGCATAAATAAGCATAGTAATGCAAAGTAATGCCATGTAATGCCAGCATTACACTAGATTTTGGAAAGTAATGAATTACATTACCATTACTTGTAATGCTAATTTTGTGGCATTACACATTACTAGCATTACTTTGAAAACACGTAATGCATTGCAATGCATTACCATTACATTTAGCATTACCCCAAGCCTGCTATCTATCTATCTATCTATCTATCTATCTATCTATCTATCTATCTATCTATCTATCATAACATGGTTCATCCGATTTTTTTCCTTTAAGTAATACAGAGACAGTATCCAATTTTTCATTGTAAAACAGTACATGATTTCTGTTTTGTCAAGGATTTTTTTTGAAGGCCAAACATTTTTTTTCAGGACAATTTATTAAAATGCCAATCTCTTAACTTCAAACTTATAACCATAATCATAAGCGCATGATGATTTCAGATTGATTTTTTAGTTTAAAAACCTTATCGTAGTAAACTTTCACCGACCAAAGCCATTTTATCAAAATGAATTAAACATTTAAATCTTACGTCGTCTCGTCTCGTCCCCAAAGTAGTTAATTTTACGTTAGGTCTTGTCGAGTCTCATTTAAATATACACAGTGATTGTTATATAATTTGCGACCGTTAAAAATGTCAAATCATTCAAAGGATATTGTCATTTTTTCGCTGATCATCGTTCCATGTTTTATTTGGTCTGTTATTATTAGAAAGTATATACAATCTACTAAAAGATGTTTTTCCAATAAATTCTGTGATGTTTAAATGCCTCTAAATGCAATACCTATTCACTGCGTATGAATTTACAAGTAATTTACATAAAAAGTTCTCAAACAGTGATTTCTATGTTATCGGTGAAAAAATATATTTTATAAATCGATTTATTTAAGTAAACAAGTTGCTGTCCTTTAAAAAAGGAATACAATACGTGGACCTGTGTATGTGTTTCCAACGAAAACGTGAAAGCCTTAAGATCATCAGCGATTCCACCGACTCTAGCCCCCTGCTTTTCACCACTAAATTTGTACGTTGTATGACGTATATGTATAGCCCTGATTTTTTATCTCAGAATATAAAGGGTTCATACTTCTAAAATAAATATGATCTATATTAATGAAGATTGCATGTATAGTATCAGGCATTCGATGAATTCTACTATTTGCGCACACATTATACTTCGCACTACTTTGTTAACTTTGCAGTGAAAGCTTTTTGTAAATTAATTTCATATTTTGATGCATTTTTCTTGAGATTTCAACTTCTATACAGTGACATATTTATTCAATCATTTATTATATGCAGTCACATAATTATTCAACCATACTTTAAAAATGCTTAACAAATTTTAATCGGGAAGTATTCTAGCCTCGCCTTCTATAAAAGTAAAGTTAAGCAACATGTGTATTCGGAAAACGACAAAACGTTGCAAATTATGCTATTTGATGCATGTTGTAGTTTCGGCATAACATTAACTTATTTCACAATACTGGCAGTTCATATCACATGCCGACCATTTCTTTAAAGGGAATACATTGTTTCTGTACTGTTTACCGACAACTTTACAATAGTACAGCGCCTTTAAATGATAGGACACAGACCACAATTATTTTTCCCTCTTATTCCTTTATAAAACAAAAATTCATATAAAAGATTCTACCGGCTCAAATCTATTCAAATTTGACATAATGACAGACAAACAATAGTCCAACAACATTTCCAAAGTGCAGGAAAATCAATCGAGAGGGGGCTGAGATATGGCCCCTACAATAACCCCTACCCTGCAATATCCACTTTCACTTCGGAATATTTGTAAACATTGGCCTCTTTACACCCTTCCTATTGCGCCTTTAAAGATAGATTTTCCCAATTATTTTTAGTTAGTATTTTTTTTCAAACCTTCTTCTTTCCATCCATGCCCTAAAAGGCGCCAAATTCGCCCATTTAGCACCCCTGGGAATTTTTGGAAAAAAACATACATTTTTAGAATAGAACTACTTGCCGTGATCAATGAGCACGGGGTAAAAATAGTGGTATGTGACCTAATAATTTCACATACCTTTATTGATTTTAATGAAACTTGGTAGGTTGACACCTGTGGGTATTTCCAATATCTCCTATAAGTTTCGGTGAAATCCTTCTACTTACATCAGAGTTATGGGCCCCTGAAAAAAGGTACAGGAATAGCCTAAATTGCATGCCAACACCAGCATCTCACACAAAATTCACTTCACTAAAGTACTCATAATGACCTTATTTTATAATCAATTTCCTTGAAACTTTAATAGGTCATATTTCAACTTTTTGCCCACAGACATCTGAAATTTTTTCTCATCAAGATTAATATTATGCAATTTTAATATTTTTTTGAAAGAATACCCCAAATAAGGCTATAAATTATGGAGGGTAATCGTGTTCAAAAATCCAGACATGTAAACTTGTAAATCCGAATATGCAATCGTGTTGATGCGTGAGCCTGAGCATGAATATGTGTAATTCTGATCGTGTAACCTATAAAACTCGGGCATAAACACGTGTAAGATTTGACTCAGTTCCTTCGCATGATGCACATTTTGCAACTTTATTGTTTACATTAGTTAAATAAACCTTCAACTTTACACACTTTCAATCCGTAGTTTCTGCGTTTGTAACTTCAGAATCGGCAATAGCACATCTGACATGATACAAATTGACAAATGTAAAGTCTACAAGTTTGTCGAATTTTGACAAGACCTTATATGGAAACAGTGACGTCACTGATAGAAAAAGGCTAGCTGCAGGTAAAGGCATGCCGTAATCGCCGGAATAGGGACGGAATAATTAAAAAAGAAATATTAGGTAAGCCTATGATCATATTATTTCTGGATAACAACATTTCATAGAGTATTATTTTTCGGAAAATTAAATCATGAGATTGGTGTACATTTTACCAAGAGAATGTATAAAAGATGCGAGTAAAGAATTCGATCGGCTTCAAATATCCTCTTAGAACTGAAAAAATTACATTTAATGACTTTGTTTGAATACACGTGTATAAAGATATATACGCATTTTTATTCATAGGCGTCTGAACCGGGAGTGGGGGGGGGGGGGCTAGCCAAGTTAGACCTAACCATTAGGAACATAGCAACAGGGAGGATTCACCCCCCCCCCTACTTTTCCCGGCCTCGCAACAAACAAAATTGTTCCTTAAAAGACCTTAATGAGAATGAAATATTAATGGTGATATTGAAAATTAGAGTCATAGTAGGTGTACTAGCACCCCCCCCCCCCCACCACCACCACCACCACGGATTAGGAATTTCATGATTTGGGGGGTTGGGGGGTTGGGCAGGTAAGATTGGAGTTATTGGTATACCCTCCCCCACGGATTAGAATTTTCATGATTATGGGAATTCTTGTCAATATTTTTCATGATTAGTTTAGCCCTCCCCCCTTTCAATTTGCTTCTGACGCCACTGTTATTAGAGTACATGCAACAAATTGTTAAAGTATAGGCCTCGGCTGAATTAAGAAAATATCTCCAAATGCATCCTTATCGCTACCACAAAGTTGTGACAAGACCCCCCCCCCCCCCCACGCGAAAAATTACACGGGGTCCGTCAGCTGAGTTGCAAAGTTATCGATAAGTTAAACAAACTATTTAAAGACATTGGTTTTGAGATTGTGATTACCCGGTTATATGAGACATAAGAAGCGACACCCTCTTTAAAAAAAATGAATAAAAATTCCAAAGATAAGGTTAACTGTCGTGAAATTAAAATGTGTATAAATTATTTTAAGAAATGTTTCTTCGCATTGTCGGCAATATATAGGAAAAAAAGCCTATCATGCAGGTAAAAATTGACATTTTTTAAAAATTATTTTATGCAATTATTACGGGATTGAGTATGACGTCCTGAATGTCGGTTCAATACAGACTCACTTTGTGAAGTTGGCTGATAAAAAATTTCTGGAGAGCTAGTATAATGCAGCTTTACAGCCACTTGTGAACTACCTGCAGGTCTGTAGCTCCCTGTCTAAAAATACAGATGGACGATCTTTGAGCTACAATGCCTCCCATAGTAAAACTTCGATTTACGGCGCACAAAAAATATGCGCTAGGTTTTTTTTAATTAGTATTGAAGATTGTGTTATTATTTATCTTTCACTTACACAACAACAAAAAGTATAAATACATGTAAAGTAACAAATTTTTCCGCGAAAAATTACCAAATCCTTGCAGGTCGTTTATTCTAACTAATTCAGAAAAATAACAAGAGTAAAAATGGGGTACTCTATATGCAATGTTTTTGCCCAAAAATGACTAAGTTCAACAGCTGATAATTTTATAAATTATCAGAAATCAAAATGCTAGCAATTTGCATACTTCTGATATATATGTATAAATGATCTGCAAAAGAACAACTTCCTATCTTGAAAACTGTTCGAGGAGTTATCCGTACAATGAGGGTACCTTTTTGACAGCCACTCGCCCGTCTGCAATGTTTACTATTTCAATAATCGGAAACCCGGTTAAAAATTCACTCTCAAAATTCTTAGAATTCTGAAGCAATGGAGTTACATGGGACCTCACGGCGGTCTTCGAACCCCATGTCGCTCAAAATATATTTACCCCCTTAGGAAATTTCTTGATCCGTCTCATTTCTAGAAAAGAGTACGCATTTACTTATATTCCAGCTTAAATTACATGTCAATTTTTTTTTTAGAGATATAAGATATTAGGCATTTCCTTTTATAATACCATGAGAATTATATTACGGAAATTAGCGCATTCGTCACATCGGCAACGATTTTTTTTTCTACATGAACCTCTTCCTGTTTGGTCCAGTTTCAATCATACCTCAATTTTTTTCTTCTAAAAATAATACCGGTGTTTTCGATAGAAAAGGTGTCGTTCATTAAAAGTTCAGCTGAATATTATGTTTATTTTTCGTTCATTCCGGTCCGGCGGTTACGGCATGCCTTTTCCCGCAGCAAGGCAGTTGCCATATAAGGTCATGTCAAGATTCGACAAACTTGTAGACTTTACATTTGTCAATTTGTATCATGTCAGATGTGCTATTGCCGATTCTGAAGTTACAAACGCAGAAACTACGGATTGAAAGTGTGTAAAGTTGAAGGTTTATTTAACTAATGTAAACAATAAAGTTGCAAAATGTGCATCATGCGAAGGAACTGAGTCAAATCTTACACGTGTTTATGCCCGAGTTTTATAGGTTACACGATCAGAATTACACATATTCATGCTCAGGCTCACACATCAACACGATTGCATATTCGGATTTACAAGTTTACATGTCTGGATTTTTGAACACGATTACCCTCCATAATAAATCCCCAGAAAAGCCCAAAAATAAAACATGTAGACACAGATTTTTCAGTAGGAAAAAATATGTAATTTTTTTACATTTAATATACTATAGAAATCAGACATGCTAGTAAATAAACAGCAAGTAATCCCTTTGTTGTAAGCAGATAATCAAACATGGCCACTACCACTGCAATGTTTTCATGCATCAACGGTTAGACGACAGAACACACGTTTACAAAGACATGAGGAAAACATTTCCTTAGCCATCGCATACATGATTGTACTATTATTTTCCATCATGTTTTCTCTTGATATTTATTTAAGGAATGAATAAAATTTCTACCTATGTTATACGATATAACATAACTTGGGGCAGTTTACGCTTTATTAAAAAGCGTAAACTGTTCCAAGTTTTGTTATACTCGTTTAACATAGGTAGAAATTAAATTTATTCCTTATAATTTATTTTCTACTTTTTAAATTAGATAATAAGGCCGATTAATTAGTTAAAATATGTTAATTTGTACAAAATTTAAACGTAACGTCAAGCGGATTCAAACGTTTCGCACGCGCGTTGTATTGTGACGTAGGCAAGTTATGTTATACGATATATATGAATTTGTTTAGCCAATCAAATGAGGCGTTACAATCAGAATTAAATTATAATAAAATAAAATGAACCGTTCTGCGAATGAAAATTGTTGAAATGATCATGACGTAAATGTAAGTCAATAACGTATTAATGACGATATATTTTTACAACTGATATATGTAGGCTATGACCTAGGAAAATTATAGTATTCATTCACTATCTTGACAACAGTCTATCCTTCTCTTATGCAGCGGACCCAGGGTCCACATCGCTCACCCGAGAAACATTGGTCCTAACTCTAATCAAGGCGGATTACCGTAATCAAATCAGTTTTATAAATTGTTTTAGGGGTTGTTGCGTCATCAATTAGGAATCGGGATACTTGAATAACTAACGATATTGTAGATTGTAGATCAATGATTGATGATGTGATCTTTGCTCGGAATGCCCAATAGCAAATTGTGCTTGCTCCATATTGCTTTTATTTATTGTTGATTTTTAAGGTTCTCACTGATTGACGCCGTGACCCCAAGTTTTGCTTGGGATGTTTAATATTAAATTATGCTGCTAGCCATTGCTTATTTTTTTTTTATTGATTTTAGGGTGCTCTCTGATCAATGATGTGATTCCACACTGTTTTTATTTATTTATTTTGTTGATTTTGAGGGTGCTCACTGATTGATGATATGACCCCACGATATTTTCAGGTGGCTGAACCCTACTTGCACTTAGAAGTTTTTTTTTTGCATTTAGGTGTTTACTGGTTTTGATTTGGATTGCGAAACTTAGTATCATTTTGTTTTTGTATTTTGTATGTGTACTGGATTTAGAGGGTTAGTTTACTGGTGGTGCAGACTTTGCAGTGCGTGCAAATATTTCAGCTTACCTGTAGTGCTCACATAGACATTAATGTTTATGTAATATGTTTAGGTATTATTAGTCTCCTACCGGTTTTCACCGGAGGGGACTATAGCTTTCCTATCCGTCCGTCAGTCCGTCCGTCCGTCCGTCTGTCCGTCCCACTTCAGTTTTCCATACTTTTTTCTTGATGCGTTTGAGGAATAATATGAAATTTGCTGAACAGCTTCAAAATGTCAAACTACAGATCAAGTTTACACTTTTGGAGCGTATGGTTGACATATTTTCGAGAAAAGTAATTTTTTATATTCCAATTTTTAGCTCACCTGAGCCAAAGGCTCAAGTGAGCTTTTCTGATCACAATTTGTCCGTTGTCTGTCGTCGTTGTCGTCGTCGTTGTTGTCAGTAAACTTTTCACATTTTCATCTTCTTCTCAAGAACCACTGGGCAGATTTCAACCAAATTTGGCACAAAGCACCACTAGGTGAAGGGCATTCAAGTTTGTGCAAAGGAAGGGCAACGCCCTTTTTAAAGGGGAGATAATTGAGAATTATTGAAAATTTGTTGGTATTTTTAAAAACTTCTTCTAAAAAACTATTAGGCCGGTAAAGCTTAAACTTTTGTGGAGGCATCATAGTGTAGATTCAAGTTTGTTCAAATCATGGTCCCCGGGGGTAGGGTGGGGCCACAATTGGGGGATCAAGTTTTACATAGGAATATATAGAGAAAATCTTTAAAAATCTTCTTCTCAAAAACTATCAGGCGAGAAAGATTCAAATTAAAATGGGAGCATCCTCATGTAGTGTAGATTCAAGTTTGTTCAAATCATGGTCTCCAGGGGTAGGGTGGGGCCACAATTGGGGATCAAGTTTTACATAGGAATATATAGAGAAAATCTTTTAAAATCTTCTTCTACAAAAACTATCAGGCCAGAAAAGCTCAAATTAAAATGGCAGCATCCTCAGGAAGTGTAGATTCAAGTTTGTTCAAATCATGGTCACTGGGGGTAGGGTGGGGCCACAATTGGGGGATCAAGTTTTACATAGGAATATATAGAGAAAATCTTTTAAAACATTCTTTTAAAAACTATTAGGCCAGAAAAGCTCAAATTAAAATGGAAGCATCCTCAGGAAGTGTTGATTCAAGTTTGTTCGAATCATGGTCTCCGGGGGTAGGGTGGGGCCACAATTGGGGGATTAAGTTTTACATAGGAATATATAGAGAAAATCTTTTAAAAATCTTCTTCTCAAAAACTATTAGGCCAGAAACGCTCAAATTAAAATGGAAGCATCCACAGGAAATGTTGATTCAAATTTGTTTAAATCATGGTCCCCGGGGTTAAGGTGGAGCCACAATTGGGGGATCAAGTTTTACATAGGAATATATAGAGAAAATATTCAAACATTTTCTTCTCAAAAACTATTAGGCCAGGAAAGCTCAACTTTAAGTGGAGGCATCATCAGGTAGTGTAGATTCAAGTTTGTTCAAATCATGGTCCCAGGGGGTAGGGTGGGGCCACAATTGGGGGATCAAGTTTTACACAGGAATATATAAAGAAATTCTTTAAAAATCTTCTTCTCAAAAACCATCTGGCCAGATAGACTCACATTAAAATGGGATAATCCTCATGTAGTGTAGATTCAAGTTTGTTCAAATCATTGTCCCCGGGGTAGGGTGGGGACACAATTGGGGGATCAAGTTTTACAACCTTTAAAAATATTCTGGGAAAGTTTTCGGTCCAAAACTCAGTACTTAGTGTGAAAGCACAGGTTATGAGATTAAAGGTAGATCTAAGTTTGATGAAACCATGATTCCCTAGAGAATAGTGGGGCCACGAAATGGGGAGGGGGGGGGGGTTATAGGAATAGAGAAAAATCTTCTTACAGGTACAACAACAAAAGGGGCTTGGTATTTACCAAAAAATAAGAGGTGGATAAAAATTGGCAGATTTCCAATTTTTTTTTAAGCAAGATCTACTGTACTCAGTTGTCAAGATATTTTGATACTGTAATGCTAATTTGATCAAAATTAAGGCAATTGTTGCTCAGGTGAGCGATGTGGCCCCTGGGCCTCTTGTTTAATGTTCGGGTTCGATATTCTGCATAACAGTGCATTGTTTTCACAATTTCCACAAACCGGTAGCAAACGTGTATTGCTTATGCAGTACTCTCAGAATGCTTGTTGAATAGAATATAATTTTTTTTTACGGGTGAACAGCTGGTCTTAGGGTTCACCTTGTATTCTGTATTCATTTTAATATCAAACAGCCGTGGCCGTTATCGCCAATAAATTCATAAAATTCACATATATATATATATATATATATATATATATATATATATATATATATATATATATATATATATATATATATATATATATATATATTATTTTTTCGTTAAATTTTTTATCTCTTGACATCTATGTAAGCAATGTTTTGTCTTTCATAGTTTGCTCATACTAGTATATTGTATTTATAGTCTGTTGTCTTCAATATATTGTCCTATGGGTACTATATATTTTATGCAAGTTTTTTTCTATGAAAATTTAGCAACGAGAATAAATGTTCAGAGCAGCGAGAATTTCAAAAGGTTATATAGTTGTATTTCAAATCAAACAAATAATCATATTATTAAGTACATATTTGCAGCTTAAGCGTTTTTACACGCCATAAAATACCTTAATATGACATAAACCGGCCGAAACAATCCTCTTATAACCTTACACTTGATTACCCAAAAGAAACTGAATCAAAAGTTTATGTTATGCAAACTCTTCATTTATCTTAAGCATTCTAAGTCAACTCACCTCCAATATTTTAAAATTCACCAAAAAAAAAATCATCGCACTATCCGTCATAGAATCTATCCTTACTTTCCCAACAACCTCATATCTTTTGATACCCCTTATGATCTGTGTATCTCACACTTAATGAACCAGAAGTATAAAGGCCCTTACAAAATGAAAAAAAGACTTGTATTTTTCGATATCCATGGAAGATAAATTTGGTTGTATTTTGTCAATGTTGTTGTAATCTTATAATATTAATTAACCTATATTAACTTGATGTGATTATGGCAGTTAAATGAATAAGGGTAGATGGGCTACAAAGCGATATAAATATGAAATGCTCGATTATCATTAGGACAGTATATGATATTATACGAAAAAGTTACAAAATTATATAAATAGAATTCTCTTTTTATTGAATTCTAGTCATTCTAATGTTCAGTTTATTTGACGTTCTTATCAGTTGATCAACAGAAACTTGTGTATCAACTAACATAAACTAATAAATACATGTATTAGAATGATTTTGATATGTAATACTGCAAAATGTTTTTATTTTTTAAAGTTTATCCTAGACTTTGACCCGTGCGTGCACGGGTTGACATTATGATATCGGACATTTACAAAATAAATACATCAACACACCGTATTTTTAACTTTTACATAACCAAGCTTTAAGCCTACAATAATGCTATTAATTTCACTTCACTCTGCTTAGTTTGAATAATCTAACTGTGTCTCGGGACAGGCCATCGCTAAAATTAGTTAAAATGCCTCCTATATACCTGTAATGTATCAAAAAATTGCAGAGTCGCTCCGAAATTGCACTGAAAATAGCAGTTCAATTGTTCATAACAAACCATTTTGAGGCTGTGAATATCTTTCATCTAAAAATTTACTTCATATTAATGAAGAATTCAACACTTTTTAACCAATGTTTTTTACTAGCTTCGAGTTTACAGGTTGACATTCGAAACTCTCGTTATTTCTCATATTAAATACACTGAGTTAGAGTTATCTCCCGTATTTCCTTTGATGAACAGAATATATGAAAACTTTTCAATAAAAATTTACCGTTTCTGAGTTTATCCATGCAAATGTGATATTGTGAAAACATTAACTAAAGAGCCTCCCGTGATTTAGCGTGAATATAATGCACACGCGCAAGATTATAAAATCCAAAAAATCCAGATGATTTCAGGATTTTTAAAAGGAATTTTCGTTGATTATGAATTAACGAAGCTTGACTGAGAAATAAACGAAAACAAATTGGTAATCTTCAAGTACTTAGTCTAATGCTGTTTAATATATATATATATATATATATATATATATATATATATATATATATATATATATATATATATATATATATATATATATATATATATATATATATATATATAAAAGAATATTAAAGAAGTTTTTCGTTGCTGTTACAACAGTGCATGTGTTGAGCATTCCTTCTTATAAACAGGAATTGTGCCCAATTACTCACTTAGGTAAAGATTGTTCCAAGTTATTTTTTCCTACATTATTCATGATTTTAATGAAATTTAAAATACACGGACCTGTCAACGAATGAAAAAAAATCCAAGATTTCTTCATTGACCCTTCCTCTTTTTTTACCTAGACAGGTGTACACAAACCAAATATTTCTTACAGAGATTTATAATGGGAAAATCTGACTTGTTTTATAATTCGGAAGTCACTTGGAACACCTTGCACAACTTTTCAACGTTATCACAAACATGACAAGAATCTTCAGTTAAAAATGTATACATTAAGGGAGAAAACGCTCAAAAGATCTAACTAGTCGAAATACTATTTTCTAGACAATCGTAATTCACTTTGAAAACATTATGATCGCTCAAGAAATTAGGAATCCTTTATGTTTAGATATAACATATTATATAATATTATTTTGATAATGTTTGGCATTATTTTTGACGTCGTCGTGTTATCATGATGATGTGTCACATCAACGTCAGAAATAAATCATTAATGCTTATGTTAACATTCTGTTTTATGAAATCAATTATTTTATTAAATAAATAGATACAAGTAACTCTCGATGGCTCGAACTTCGATCGCTCGAAGTTCTTGATCGCTCGAAGGGAGTCTAGGGTCCCGATTTTTCCCTTATATAACTAGGCAAATTTACTCTTGATTTCTCGAACTCTTGATTTCTCGAAACCCTTGATCCCTCGAAGTCAAACTTTAGTCCCGTTATTCATAATCTATAGTTTTATACTCTCGATACCTCGAGGTTGCTTTGTATCTCCAAGCACTATACCTAATTAACACCTACTTGGTTATTTAAATGGCAACTGGCGTGAGACCCGGGACCCGTGTCACAGGTTGTTTATTCAGGCGACACTTGTCCTGCAAGGTGATAATTTTTTGATGATTGACCATACCGATACCTAATCTATAATTAACATAAACCGTTTTACGATAATTTGGAGACGCAATGAATTTATTGAGACGAAACGATAATATAATATTGAGTCATGGTCAAATTATAGAATTATAAAACTGTAAAAATTATGCTTATCAGCATCATTGTCATTATAATGATTATTGCTAAACAAGTTCAAACACCTGGTGATGGACCTGTACAGTGGGAACAATGGATGATACTCGGATATCTCATTTATGACATGTCGATCGTCTCGCAGTTCACTGGTACTAAGCAATCTGGTCTTAATATAATGCATTAAATAAATAATTATCATGAATTTATTCAATATTTGTTTGTATTTCGTTTTTAAAACACCCAGTTCTGTATATGTACTGAAAAGAAAACGTTGTTTAAACACGTGCGTAAGGTTAGCACTAAATATATGGCTTAATTATAACATCCGGTAAGACTTTAGTTATTTTAAAACCCGTCGGTCAACCCAGAAAATTTCGATCTCTTGAAAACTCTAACTCTTGAAACCTCGAAGTTTTTCCTCGGTCCCATGGACTTCGAGCTTTCGAGAGATACCTGTATAGTTAAAAATCATTGAAGGGGTAAATTAGTAACAGCAAGGCAAGAACATCTGTTTTGTAAAACCGGGATACATCATTGTTTGCATTAAAAATGGCTTAATCGACCGGGAAAACCATTGTCATGTCTTTTATTATTTATAAATATAGCATAATCATCGTATAGATTTAAGCGCTCACAAAATGTTACCAAGCAGCTTTACTAATTCTTTGTCACCACAATTCTAATTGATTTTTTTTTCCAAATTATCAGACAATTGTTCATATTAATTGATCAAAGTCGTGTAAATATTTAAATCTTATACCCTTAAAACTAGGAGGGAGTTGTCCATTTATAAACAATTCAAATGCTTTAGAGATGACGTCGATGCAGAACAAAAGGCAAATAAAATGAATGCGACAATATATATAGCTAGAAAAACAAATTACGGTCAATTGTTGCCACTGATTTTGAGAACGTAACCATCGATTATAATATCAAGCAAGGTAAGTTTATAAATCAATATGATTATGTAATAATTCTATGCATTTCGAATCTTAAGAATTGAAAAATATGTTGAATAAAATTTAGTCAAAATATCATGGTCGAGATTTTAAATCTTTTGTGACTCCTTCGAGTCCGTGCTGTCCGTGTTCCAACCGAAGCTACAGTTGTTATCGATCTTTGAATAACCAAAATGTTGTAGCCCGTAAAAATTTTGCCTTAAGTCAAATAGCAATGTGCTTGTGTTTAAATTTATTCATAAAAATTCAAATCAGCGATGTTATTTGAAATTCAAGAAATAAAAACTGCGTTAATAGGGGTTTTAATGAAATTTTAACAATGTGTCGTGTCGTGTTTTTGACTACGCTTGTATAGGGGGAATTCTATAACTCGCTTGCAGTGGGAGGACCCGTTTTGCAATGTCCAGTCCAAAAGGTTTGGGACGATTGCACTGAAATCAGAACAGGGAAGCCTTTAGACAATTAAATGATGATGTTTATTGTTGCAGGTCTCCGATTAGAATGAACATAATATTAGTCACCAGGCAGGCACAATAAAAATTATGACACTATCTGCATTACGCATTACAAAGGTGGGTGCCCTAGCCTACCTAACACTGGTGACTATCAGAGTGATTAAACAATATAAAAAAAACTCACTCTGTATAAAAAAATATAAACAATGACATTTTCTTTAATAAAAGTTAAGGTAAACAATTGTCGAGGAAATTCGAACTTATAAAAGTAAATAGAGTTAACAGTTATCTAATGAACGAGGCTTTACACAAACGAAGCGGTAATTCAAACAATGCATAAATTTACCTGAGTATTCCTTTAAATAAGGATCAATTAAGTATTTAAAGTATAAACTTACGATATAAAAGTTAACTGTTGCATCGCTGTGCAGTAAACAAATTTTAAACTCAAGAACCAACAACGGAATCACTATTTCCGACTTTGTAAGAAGAAATAAAGTGCAAGGGCCGCAGGTGTCAGTTATGAATCAATAAACAAAAATAACTATAATTAACTGATTAAAATAATGAATTCATAGACTAAGACAGAATTGTAACTAAAGTTAACAATTTAAAATAGCAAAACAAGGTTTAAATCAAATATAGCTCGGCTAAGAAAATTAATGAAGTAAATCAAAACTTTAACTTAGACGAAAGCTCAAATTTCTTAAAAACACATTTAACTTAAAAATGGCATGAAAAACTTTTATGCATTTAAAAATTTAGAAATGGTTAAACTTTTAAAATAAACTTTAAATTAAAAAAAAATAACATAAACCATATTTTACCTGAACAAAATATTGAGATCAATAAAACGAATTAACTACTCTACTTTATCAAACAAACTATGACTAAAATTCCTCTACTAATATTCTACACAAAACAATTTTACTCATATATATTTAATTAAACACACATATACTGTTGATAAACATATCTGTCCTTTCTGATATATTTCATTTTGTCAAATAAAATATACAGCATGACTACTTTCCCCCTTGCTCCAATTACTTTCGTCCTCGAAAGCTCAAATTTCAAGGATAGTAGTAAGAGAAAATAAACCAAAAAAATTAAGAGGAGCAAGGTGAAACATTATACTGGTATATAACCAAGAAAAAAATGAAATCAAGACTATTATATACCTACAATTAACTATGTACATCAGTAAAGTATTGAGGGGAGTAAAAAAAAATACATGTTATAGGTGATTCTTTAAAAAAAATGAAATACAATAACCCTGAGTTGATTCTAATGATATACAAAACCATGAAAATACCATCACATTATAACAAAATTGACTGAATACAAGAAAAAAAAACTGAGAAGTTAAGAGAAAAAAAACCAAAAACCAAAACACAAAAAAAATATGCTGTTAAGCTTGTTAATATAGAAAAACAAAATTTGGTTAGTAACAAAGAAGACAATTCTGGTAACGTTTTGTGATTCTATTTGTTTCTGATAATTTGGGGAAAACAATTTGTTTAACATTTAACCAATCCAGTAATGAAAATTATCAAACTAAAAGAAACTAGGAGAAATTTTTAAGTTAATCTGTTTTTTGTTTGTTAGTCATTGAAAAAAATTGCCCAAAAATAATAATGTTTTATTGTAAGTGGAATGCATATTTGTTGTGAATAATGATTACATAAGCTCTGAAAGGTTGTTTTAAAATGTTGTGTAACTTGTAATGTAAGAACGGATTGACAGAACATTTGTGAGGGATTTGTATGATTTGTTTGTAACAGTGAAATTTCCTATTTCCTCTCTTCCACTGAAGTTATACAAAGTAATCAGTCTACCTGTACCAACTTCAGAAAATGTCACCTCTAACTTAAAGATGCAAGCAACCCAACTTTTGTCACTGTCAGATTATTTTGCAATTACCCCTCATCATGATTATTTTTTGTCTTTAAATTCTCAGGATTTGTCTGATTGTGTTCATGGCACCTCAATTTTGTGTTTTTCTAATTGGCCTCAATCCCCAATAACCGTTCCTGATTGTACCATGGTGTTATTTGCAAATAATGTTCAACAGGTTAAGGAATTGTGTAGTTTTAGGTATCTTCAAAATGTGTTAAATTCTAATATTATAGAATTGTCTTCTACTTCGGTTGTATTGTACAATACACCTACAGTTGTTCTTGATTGTCCCAAAGAAAAGAGGGTTTTGAAAGGTTGTGCTTTTTGTATATTCCATATTCCCTGTAGATGTTCGTTGTCTACAGAAACATTGTTTTTCGCACCACGTTTGGTCAGTTGTTATGAGAATATATCAAATTTTTCTGTTATTCATCCTGTAAATTTAGCCCTTTTGCAACAATTCTTTGATGAACCTTCCCTACAACAAATATATGGAAACACCTTCTTCCCGACCCCTATAAATATGTCTATCCCAGAATTCATCTTTTACAATCATAATATGCATGATGTTTTAGCCAATGACCACAAAGCTCATTTAAATCTTAAGAAAATAGCTAATGCAGTTAAGAAGGATCAGAAAATTTTTAAGTCCCTTGCTGAACCCATGTTAGACGGTCAGATTGAAATTCCTCAAGAATGGCCTAATACCTCAGATATCATTACTTTAGTTTCTCTAAGTTTAGCAGGTATATGTTTTGTGTTATGTATTGTATTATGTATCAAGGTGAGGAAAATTTGTACCACCTTTTTAATTTCGAAGGAGGTGCACCATGCATCTTCTCAAAATGTCCCTTCATTTATACATGTATATAGAAAGCCCAGTAATGAAGCAACTCTTAAAGAGACTTCTGATGTATTTATTGAGTTTACTTGGGTACATGCTTCGGTCATCATATCGGTCATTGTTTTGGTTATCCTTTTAATTGAATTATATCTATCATACAAATCTAAGTCGCAGAAGGGGTCAATTTTAGCATTAGAGTTAACCTCCGGTGGAAACTGTGTTATAGTTCCTATTACCCAGTTATCACTCTGTCCTTCATACTATGTTAATTATAACCAAACCAATCATTTCTGATGTCTCAGTATCAAATTTTCCGTCTTGTAAAGTAATTACTAAATGGTCCGAGTTCTCTGTCACAGATAAACAAACACAAACAACCATACAAATCAGCAATGTTGTATATTTTATTTGACAAAATGAAATATATCAGAAAGGACAATTGACATAATCAATAACGAACATTTTTCTGGTCACAATATATAGTGATCCATTTTGTTAATAGATTTGTTTGCATGAACACGGTGTGATTTTTAAAGGAATAGGGAGGATCCTTTATGTTTGGTTTATTTTATGTTTTGTGTTATTTTAATATATTACAACGCTTATTAATGATTTATTCATCATTCATTACAAAGCCGTATGATATTCAGAGCAAATAAATTTCCTTTTTGAGATTCAATAACCTAGCCTGGTTTTATTTTAAACAATTAAAAGACAATTTTAGGTCATATCATATTGTCTCTAAAACCAATCTATTAAAATCTATATATCTGTATCTAAATATCAAATATCAATTATCCATTTTAACCTTTTACATGTATTACAGTATCACATATTTTCCATGCAATTCATTTTTCTTAGAAAGTTATAGGCTTTCGTCTATTTTGTGATATCTAATCAATCTCACAAAATTGTTATTGTGTTCGGGTATTGCGTAAAATGAGTGTAAAAGGTTATGCATGTAGACAGAACCCGTTGCTTATATTTGGCAAGCAAAAGGTATCTGCCTGTGCGTAAAAGTAAAAAAATATTGCTTTTGAATACATAGAATGCAATAAATTATCAGTATAAAGCTATTATGTGTCAATGTTTTTTTTAAACTCCGTCTGGGGGATCTTTTATTTTCTTTTGTTATGTTCCTATAGGAAAAATACCTTAAAAGGCAAGAATAAAAAATAAGTTGTCTTTCTAATTTTCGTTCATTTTAATAAATAAGCACATTGTAAAATTGAAATCTGGTAAGCATATGATGACTGCAATTGTATTCTAAATATATGCTTTTCCTTAAGCTACATGTGTATATGATTACGTAACGCATTCCTCACCTGTGGCCGAGGAGAGCGATCGAACAGGGATTGACTTGTCAAAATTTATGATGATTAGTCCAGCCCCCCCCCCCCCACCCCCCCGCTTTCAATTTGCTTCCGATGCCACTGTGTGGCCAGTTCCGTTAAAAATCACTCTGTAATATTAATTGCTTGTGTAAATTAAATGCTATGAACAGCACTATACGTGCATGTCAAAGATAATTTGTACGGAGATTCAATGAAATAATTGTATGTTCAAATATAATGAATAAAGACATGCAGAGTTCAACGATCCAAATACCCATCGCATGGATTTATACCGAATTTTTTAAATATCAATTCTATATAAGAATAAAAATTCGGTGGTCACGCATAGTCACAGATTTTCTTCATACTTGACAATTTGATAGACTTTAAGGTAAAAAAGCCTAACATCATTCATTTGTTGCTATGTGGTCCCGTTGTCATGGTAACAGAGGGTAAAGATGTAAAAATGGCATTTTAATGCTTATTTGCGAACATATTGTGAGTAATGTGGAGAAACGCATATTTTTAAAGGTTTCCATGGTTACTAAACTGAAATTTAAAAATACGTTTTCTTCATTTCATCTGAATAAAAAGAGCAAATCTTAGATTTTTTGGTAAACGCTATTAAGATTGTGCAATCGAGAATTTAAATATGAAAATTGAGAACCGTTGCTATGGTAACAAGCTAAAAAATCAGGTAAATTATGATATTTTTATGCTTTTTTGAATGGATATTATTCACCTATAAAGAATACATATATGAAATCAATTGGTGAGAAAAAATCTAGTATGACCTAAACTTTAACAAAACTTGAAAAATCTGACATTTTTGTAAACATAACTACCGTTGCCATGGGCTTTTCAAAAAGTACGAATTTCTGTGTGATTTTCTACGCAACTGAATTTTCCAAAGCAACAACACTTCTCTGTTGCATTAAATAGCTTTTCTTGGTATATAGTAAAAATAAAGATAAATTTTTACAAGTTCCAACTTAAACAATTTTTAAAATCAGGAATAAAACCATATCAAAATCATCTTCAGTTTATCAATTTCTCCGATTTCTTGGCCTTGTTACCATAGCAACGGATGTCAATTTTCATAATTAAGTATTGAATCCGTATATTTTGAAAGATATAGTCTCATAACTGCAACGGTGTGTGCATACAAATTGAATAACGCGCGTTAGGATTTAATGCTTATATTTACATTTTTTTTACATTCTTGCCTTGGACGCAAATGCGAATTATACCTCAAATTACTGTATTATCCAATGGGTAAGTTCAAATTAATGGAAGAGCCACAGTAACAGCCACACGCGTGATATTTTATTTTCGCTTATGACGTTGTATTTATCAGCATTCAACGTTTGTGACGTCACAATGAAAACTCGTGATTTAACCTTTTAGTACCCTGTCTGTGTTATGGTGCTATATCTGCAGTAGCTTTACATACAAAATATATGTGGAATGTAAATATTAAAATATATATTGCAGAGACATTGATAAGAATGTAAAATTTTGATAGTTTCCAATTTCGGCTTATAAAAAAAAATCGCAAAAAACTGATTCCAAACATTTGTAACGGTTTCAATGGTTACATTTTTAAAGCATTGGTTTCTCCATCAATTTATCATATTATATAAGAATTGAAAATAGGACAAAGGCTGTTTTATGTCTTTGATAGTTTACATTAGTGGGCAAAACCTTCTAATATGACTTTCAAGAAGGTACTATTTTTCCATCTTTAGCCTCGATTACCATGGCAACGGTTACCCCCAGCAACCAACTATTAGTGTCTTTTTGCGTTTTACACCTAAGTTTGTCCATGTATGAACTACAAGGAAAATTGGTGACTATGCTTGGCCAGACCCTTACATAGAATTGATCATAACTCTCTTTAAGGACCCGTGATAAAAAGTACACAGTGTCCATAAAAATCTTATTGATTCTATGAATTGTTTAGATTAACCAAAACAATAATTAAATTGTGCTTGAAATCTTAAATAACATCAATGCTAAATAAAACATGGGTCATTTAATGACGTATTTAATAAAATGCATGTGATTTTATAGCTCTGATTTACTGTTTATCAGTGAAACAAATCTGACAGTGCTTGTTTCAGATTTATTAGCTTCGTCTTGTTAACATCTGCCGCTTGATGAATTCAGTCTAACGGCGACGCTTCGTCAGCATCCATGTCACCGATACGCTGAATTATATGCTAAAAGATAATTTTAAAAATACTTATTCGTATCATTCTAAACAAATTTATTATTAACAGGATATACATGTAAAGTGTAGAATCATATTAATCTGTGATTGATCCCACCTCTCTCTCTTTTTTACTTTCCCCTTCAATGTTGACTTTGTAGGCTTATTAAAGATTAAATCACTTTTTTAAAGGGAAGAGGATTACGTAAACTCTTACGCAAATATGTCATTTTACTCGATTTTGTCTATGTATTGCTTGTCAGTAACAGAATAATTTTTAAAAAAAAAACGAAGAAAGAGATGCAAAAGTTTTCATTAGATGTAAACATATAAACATTACGCGATCTAGTAAAATAACCGAGCCGTATTGCAACCACTATTGAAATAAAACCACTATTTAGATAAATTATTTCAAAAGTGGACGTGAATCTATTTTATCAGACCAAAATAAATCACCCAATTGTCTACGGACTTTTTGGGGTTTTTTTCCCCGATGACAACAAAGAGCACACGGCGGGTGTGACCGGTCAGCAGAGGATGCTCACTCCTCGTAGGCACCTCTATCTATTTTGAGGTCCGTGTTGCTCTGCTTTGAATTTGAATTTCTTTTTATGGATTTTTCAGATGGATTACGGTTTGTTATTGTCAGTTTTTCATCAGAAGAATCACTTTGCAGCCACTATTAAAATAAAACCCTTTTTGTTATGATTTTTCAATAGTGGTTGTGGATGTATTTCAATAAAAGATCATTTTGCAACCACTATTGAAATAATAACAGTAAATTGAAAAAAAAAATTTAAATAGTGGCGTGGGATGCATTTTTTTTTAGGAGAATCACTTTGCGACCACCATGAAATTACATTTGGAATAAAATAAGTTGCATATCATTTTTGCAAACTATTTTCAAATGCAAGACACATTTTATCTTACATTTTTAAATACACAATTAAGGTAAAATATACTTGCATATTTTACGATAAAATTAAACGAGACTGTAAAATTTAATACTATTTTTAGGATTTTCATGCCTTGCAGAAATCACCAATAATCGCAAATCTACATACATATGGAACTGTTATTATGGTTATTTCCTTACCTTTTTCTTTCTATAAATATATCAGTTTTATGAATATTGATAATAATTAGTACAAGTGTGAACAATTGCCAGACCTTCTATTCAAATCCCATGTACGATGTATATTAAATATACAACAAAATATATTCAAACCAATTAAACACAATTAGTAAAAATTTAAATATTATCGTTATCTTTTAATCAGAGTGGAGTATATAAAATTTGTACAAATATGAACACTTTGTAAATTGTCAGAACTTCTATTCAACCCCCTGTAATAAATAAACAATATGATAATTATGTTCAAACCAATTAAACACAACTCCTTTGAAATGAATATTGTCGTTTACTTTTAGTCAGAGTGGGGGGATATAAAATTGGGTTTGACCATCCGTCTGACCGTCTCCCGTCTATTGTTCTGTTTTTGTAACACGTTCTTTACCATTACAGAAAAAAAAAACATTTCAGTAGTAGTTAGGGTGTATTTTATTATGAGAACCATTTAACAACCATTTTTGAAATACAAACATTTAATCACGACCAGTGTTCAAATAACTCATTAGAGTAGTGGATGATGAAGAATTTTGTACGACCTATATTGAAATAAATTATTTCAGTGGTGGTTAGTTTTGAGATTCATTAAAAGAAATAATTTGCAACAACTATTGAAATACAAACACCATTCAAAATAATTTGCAATGTATTTTATTATAATATATCATTTTAATAGTGGTTAGGGATGTGTTTTATTATAAGAATCACTGTGCAGCCACTATTAAAATTCAACAATAATTTTTTCAGTAGTAGTTTGAAATAAATTGCATTATACACTTTTATGATAAATTGTTTTTATGCAGGTCGTAGATGGATTTCATTATAATTTTCAATTTGCAAATAATTTTCAATATTACTTATAGATAAATGTTATTATAAATATCACTAAGTATTGAGATAATTATTTCAATAGTGGTTGAGGATGTAATTTATTATTAGAATCACTTAGCAACCACTATTGAAGTACAACCACTATTGAAATAAATTATTTCAATAGTGGTTGCGGATGCGTTTTATTACAACCACTTCTGAAATAGAATATTTCAATAGTTGTTGGGATGCATGTCATTTTTATGTCTAATACTCTGTCTATGCCTATACAGATGATAGGTGGTATAGAATTTCTTTATATAAGAAGTATTTCTTCCTTCTTAATTACGATGTACTTTGATTCGCCTGTATATCGTCATGTTTCCCATACCACATGTCATCAAGAAACGAAAGTGTTAAACACAGACGGAATAATAAACATAAAAATGACATGCATCCCAACCACTGTTAAAACACTTTAAACACGACAAATAATTGATCCAAATGACGTCCTCTTTCAAAAGTAGTTGCAAATTGTTTCTTATAACAAAATGCATCATCAACCAGTATTGAAATAATTTACTTCAATAGTAGTTATAATTAAATACATACTCAACCACTATTTGAATAATTATTTTCAATACTGTAAATTCCTAATTAAACGCGAGGAATTAATGTCCGCGTAAAATCGCGAGAAGCCCGTCTCGCGAATTCTAAAATCTCGCTCTTAATTTTGGGACACATGTAAACTATATAAAACTTTGATAAAATTTCGGCATTTGCGATTTTATTTTCTCGCGATTTGATAGTAAATCTTTGAATCGCGGAATTAAGTACGTAAAATAAGGAATCTACAGTACTGTCTGTATTTCAATAGCAGTTACAAAGTGATTCTCATAATGAAATTCAACCCAACTATACTAGTGGAATAATTTGTTTCTGTAATGATAAACGAAAGTGTTAGACACAACAAAATTAATGGCGGAAGACGGTCAGACAGATGGTCAAACCCAATTGTATCCCCCCCCCCCTATTTAAAGTAAACGATAATATTTATTTCTATAGTAATTGTTTAAAAATATTCAATTGTATGTTTAATATACATGTGGTTTGAATAGAAGTTCTGGCAACTGCTCGACCTTGTATAATAATTAACAATTTTCATAAATCATGATTTATCTTTTGAAAGAGAAAGGTAAAGCAAAAATATGAAAACAGTTATATGTATGAAAATCTTCGAGAATTGGTTATGTGTTTCTTCATAAAAACAATAATTTCAAATTTAAGTTTCAGTTTTTTTAACCTTATAATATGTAAGTCTATAATTCCTCAATTGTGTATTTGAAATTGTTCGTGATATAAAGCGTTTCTTTTATTCGAAAATAGTTTGCAAAAATAATACACAACTCATTTATTTCCAAATTTGTTTCAATATTGATAACAAAATGATATATTAAGAAATTTATTTCCAGCTACGATTGATAAAAATTATTTTAATAGTAGTTGTATGTCAATAGTGATTGTAAAGTGATTTTTCTAATGAAATCCATCCCCGATCACTATTTAAACAATTTATTTCAATAGTTGTTTCAGTTCAATAGCGGTTGCAAAGTGACATTTCTAATGAAATACATTCCCAACCACTATTGAATTTTTTTAAACAATGGTTTTATATATTTCAACATTGCCATTGTCGTAAGAATCTAAACTGTGCCTTGTTATAATTTAAGGTCCGTTTTTGTTGTAATATTTGTTAATTGAAAGGACACGGCCACAAAGTAAAACTAAGTCATTGTAAATTGGTCTACAAAATCATTTATGTCAGTAAAAACGGTCAAAGTTATTATCACATATAAGGATGTGTCATTTTTCTGTTACTCTGATTTGAAAACAATGAACAAAGTGATCTGAAATGTATTATATACGAAGAGAGGTCACTGACATGTAATGGGATATCATCTTTCAAAGATTAATGTGGGACGTCAGTAAAATCATAAAATTACATGCATGCTGCAAAGAAGAATCTCGTCTATTAAGGTTTATTAAAAAGTATAATGTGCTTGTATTTCCCGGCATGACATATTTACTTTGCAAATATATGAACAAAGAATGCTACATGTACATGTAAAAACATTAACCTGTGCAAAACAGTTACATTTAAGTGAAATTGATTAGTGGAGAAGGCTTAAATAGGCTTTGCCTGCTGCCCAATCCTATTATGTAAATATTATTTTGCATAATAAAATATGTTCAAATCAAATCAAGTGAAATTGATAGCATTTACCAAGGGAAATGTTTTTATCAGTAACAGATTTCAAAACAATTAAAGAATTTATGTTGTTTAAACATATTATGTATTTCGATTTGCAAGTTAGTGAAAGCGTATATAAGAAGACGAATCAACAATTATTTATTGCCAGCTAATTTTTCAATAAAAAGAACTTTATTTTAATAACTACAACACAGGCTTGACACCGTATTTGTTCACCTAACGTGACATTAATTTGATTTCGTAGATTTTAGGCTAAGATATAGATGTAAGAGCAAAACAGTTAAATGAAAAATGTTGACATATAAAAATAATAGCGCAACGCCGTTTAAATTTGATAAATAAGATGGAATTTTCTAGCCGGATGATGCGTACTCTTAAATTAGAATACTAGTATCTTGCTTGCATAAAATTACTTGCAACCACTTGTATGACATGATCTTATCTTTCTTTCAGATTGCAATGAATCAACTTTTTGATATCACCAAGGTTCGCGAGTACAGAGTGCCAGAGGTAGATGATGTACACCATATATCATTTCATAAAAAAGGTAGACTTTGGTACAGTGATAAGTTTGGTAATCTTGTCCTGTTAGATGAACAGATGAGTGAACCATTAATCATACCAACCACCGAAAAAAAAGGATGGGCATGGCATGGTTTTCACACAGTCACACAGGGCGGAGATCTGTTCTATATAGATAGGACTACATCCCACAATATCATCAAGAAGAGAACACAGAATAATAGAGACCCTCTATTTATTGAAACAGGAGACTGGAGACCACTAAGCCTATACTCCTCCCGCATTAGCGAAGATATACTGGTTGGGATGAGGAAGGGTAGACAGGGTAAAGTCGTTAGGTACACCATCGATGGAGGGATCGAAAAACAGGTCATTAGGTTGGATAATGAAAATGATCATCTGTATATGGAACCGCACTATATCACAGAAAATACCAAAGGTGATGTCTGTATCTGACTATTGCCTAAATGATGTAGTGGTGGTAAACAAATCTGCTACATTCATGTTCACCTACCAATATTTAAAGAGCTCGAAAGAGTTTAAACCATATGGCGTATGTGCTTATGAATCTGATACAATTTTCGTGTGTAATGAGCGCACTGAAAAAATTCATCTAATGACACATAAGGGCAAACAGTTAAGGTCTAGATCTACGTACCCGATAAGTAATTTAGAGCAAGAGGTAGGAAGTCCGCGAGCGCTGTGTTGGGATGATGAGAACAAACTTCATGTTGGACAGAGTAACACCAACATTGTGAAAGTGTTCGAAGTTAGTCGACGATAGAAACAATCCAGCAAGAATCCCGGAGTTTACAAAAGTTAAAACATCTTCATTTTAAGTGTTGTTAGACCTACAATACTTGATAAAAGAAATCAAATTATGTACATGACTGTATGTTGAGTTTGCTATTTATTGTTACTAACTTTTTGTAAGTTTTACTAGCGTTTGAGTAGAAATACGAAAAAAGTACTAAAATATTTACCAAGCAATTAAAATCTTACTGAGATGGATTATTGAATTTTGGCGTCAAGTCGGTGCAGCGAATATACATAAAATTGGTGCGAATCTCGGAAGAATATCTATTTTGGCCAAGAAATTGCTTAAATAAAAACTATACGATGGAAACTGGTCATAAGCTCCAGATAATCGGGGCTTGTTTACTGATTATTTAACTAGAATTAAAACAAAACGACTGAATATCAAGTACTTTTTTCATAACACATTGATTTTAACAATTCTAAAATATATAATGAATGAATGTAAGAGAACGTTTACAGTTAGCTGACTTTTGGTAAGAAATAACTTGAATTTTTTTTTTTTAGCAAAAAACCAAGAAAGGAAAATATATATATATATGATTGTTGCCATTTTGAAATAAAAGAAAAGATAACAAAAATGGAGAATAGTTCACATTTTTTTTCGTTTGTAAGGTGTTGATAACTTAGGACTAAGGAAAAGCCGTTAAAATGACGTTGCGATGAGTTTGCGGTTGCGCCGGGTCATTGGATGTAGGAAAGTTTGTTGGCTTACCAGGAATGACCTTAATGAACCAAAATGATACATATACATGTACCTCAACAAATACCAAATGTTACACATACATGCACCTCAACTAATCTTGATGCACCCAAAGAGTACTACAGTACTGTAACAATGAACACCAACGACACTTATACCATAATGAACCATAATGATTCATATGCCTCAACGAACCCCAATGATACATTTACCTCAAACATGCAGCAACATTGATACATATACCAAAATAAACCACAATATTACATATACCCCAATGGACCCCAATGATACTTTACCTTACTGAACCCAAATGATACCTATACCACAACAAACCCCAAAATTGCATATACATCCATGAACCCCAATGGTAAATACCAATAGAATCATTCATTATATTATGAGTGTGGGATAGTGAAATTCCACCGAGGAAATACGATTCACGGTCTAGAACGAGGCTTTGCCAAGTCCTAGACCGTTAATCTTGGCCCCGAGGTGGAATTTCACCATCCCATACTCGTTATAATGAATGACTATTTTTTCTCGCATTATTTTACATTAAAAAATGATGTTTTACAGCTCTTTCTTATGTCGTTTAAAATTACTTTCGGTTTATCCCTCCGAATGCCTCAAATAGTCTAATAAGAGAAAACGACAGGTTTTCTTCAATAAAAATATAATACATGTATATTGTAATTAAATAAGCAAAACAGTTCCTTAATTGATAATCTCAAACCATTGTTTTCCATTTCCCTACAGCAGACAACGTTTGTTTACGTTTTAAAGCTGCGTAGTAATACACAGTATAAGACAGAAATATCTAACACTGCTGTCTCACACTGGACAAACCGATATGATCTTACACCGAACATAATTCGAGAAATGTATATATCAAAGAATTAACCGCAATGATACATATATCTCATTGAACTTTAATGATACATATATCGCAATAAACCTCGATGAAACATATAGACAAAGTTTATATACCGTAATGAACCCCAATACGTCTAATCAGCTTTGAGGTGTTCATTTTAATTGATCAGAATTTTCCACAGAAGAAACAGCCAATTATTCACATACATGTACGTGAAGGTTGCCATCATGATAACAACAAACCCTTGGAGGTCTAAAGTCAGTCTCTAGTAAATCTGTGCAAGTCATATAGAGGAAAATCAACAGCAAAAGTTAAAAAAAAAACATTTTATCTGGTGTGAATAAGTCATAAGCAGTCCATCTCTTTATTGCATATTAAGTCATTAAATACACAGGAAATATATTATATTTTTGCTTGGGAATCATAATCGAATTCTTTTGAATAATGTTTTGGTATTTTTAAATAATTTAATCATGTGAGAGAGAGAGAGAAGAATGAGAGAGAGATTACTCAGATTACTAGACCTTTAAGGAAATGTGATAAATAAACTCATTGACAGTTGTGTAGTTTTAATTGTGTACGAGTAAAATATTTCTGTGTTCTTCTTTTCAAATTGCAAAAGATAGACAATTGAAAGTACAATCCATATTTCTTACTTAAATCAGAGACATAAATTATTTATGTCTCTGTTTCACTGTCATAACAATTTCATTAAAAAAAGTAATGAATTTATTTTATCATGATGCAATTTATTGCAAAAAAACCTCAAAAAACGACATTGTAAATAAAATATTGTAAACAAATGAGTCCATGTATATTTAGCAGTTCACTCCATATTTTGTGGCCAAAGACTTCAGATCATTTCCTTGTATTGTTCCTTTGTCTTTCAAGTTGTCAAACAATTCTTGCAGCACTAAAATGAAGTTTGAATAATTTTATTATAACCTGTTTTTAATCCACTTATCAAAATTTTTCATTAATCTAGAATAAAAACAAATAACTAAAGGAAGGTCCATGACTGTATAACAACCCTCGGGCTGCTAGGAGGTAGTCAGATGCATTTGGCCTTGATTTTTGCTAATTACCTTGACCTTAACCAGTTATAATCTTAACTTGACAGTAAAGCCATCTTGTATTATTTAAGATTTATTTAGCTCAAACGTTTTAAGGGGTATTAAGCTGAACACAAGAAAAAGATAACCTTTTAAATAATTTTTGGGTATTAACTTATGAGTTGACTTTACCTTGTTTTTCTTTTCTGGAGAAGAACATCACAGTCATACCGAACCGCTTCACTTCCGTCAGCTTCTGCATGTGTGGAAAATAGTCCTTCCCAGCTCTGTAAATGAAGTTTAATTTCTTTAAACTAAATGGAATATAATTGTTTCAACAGCATTTATATGTACTGGGCGTAAGATATTTAACAATTTAGCATTTCAATTGAATACTTAATGATCTTTTTGTTTGACATAGATTGTGAATTTATTTAATACTTAGGCAAAAAGCTAAGTTCTGCACTTTAGTTAAGTTATAACTGAAGGTAACACAATTATGAGTGCTATATGGGCTAATATGGGATAACTTACGGTTTGTAGCAGTTTTGAAATACTTTAAGCATATTCATTAAAATTTCTGCATCAAGGCATTCTCCGAACAGCTTGGGGTACAATGCAGGGTCTATTTTCTACAATATAAACATAAAGTGTTTAGCAATAAAGCATTTAAAAAAAATCAAGGCTTGTGCTTGATATAATAATTCACACACCATAATATAAACTAAATGAAAATAGGATGCTGAAAATATTCAAAACTTTTTACCTTTAGATAATCATAGAATGCTGACATATCCGTTTTAAGCACTTTGTAATCTGCCTGGAACTGAAATGAAGATGCTGGAACAGAAAAACTTCTGGGTGAAAGAGATTTGACCTCTGATCTAGGACTGACAGAAGCTTGAGCCTCATTTTGAACATTTGATAAATCCAGCTTCGTTTCACTTTCAGTTTTATTTATCACAGGTTTTGGTTCTTGGTCGGTTTGTGGGGTAGGGGCTGGAGGATTGATCATTCCAGGGTTGGTGAATTTAGCAAACATTTGATTGTCCTTGGATTCTGTCTCTTTCCTCTGTTTGCTGTGGCTTTCCTCTACTCGAGATCTGGCTGCCTGTCTAATATCTGTTTCTTCAACACCAACTTCTTCAATTTCTAACCTCCTCAATGGCTTCTAAATTGTAATGACATCAAAATTTATGTATTTCTATCATACTTCAAAGATCAACGTTTAAAAAAAATCCAAATATGTCATCAAAAACCCTGACACTACAGCAATAATCTCTTGGGGTTTTTTTTTTTGACTTCAAAAACAACCTCCACAGAGAGAGAGAGAGAGAGAGAGAGAGTTTTGAACATTTACCTTTGACCTCTTGTTAGGGGGCTTTGTGATTGGTTTAACAAGGCCTACATCAGGGGCTAAACTGTCATGAGTCACCATTTGTTCTTTCTTCATTTCCTAAAAAAGAATTTAATTTTCTAAATTTTGTATTCAAGGCCTCTTATTTAACACTTCATTTACCGGTAAAACTCAGTATTAACCAAGTCCTTGGAGACATAATGGATTTTCATTGCTTTATCTAACCAACAAAATACTTGACACATGGTTGTTGTAACAGAAATGTTCCCAAAAATTATTTTACAAAAAAATGTTTGTTGATGGTTCATGCCGATAAGAAGCTATGGAGAATGACAGAAAATGGACTTTACCTGTGCAAGCACATAATTTTTTTGATTAAACATAATTAATTGGTTAAATTGTATCCTCCAATATGAGATGTGTTGCATAGCCAAATTTTGTACTTAATCACTTGATATTTATATAGTTATAACATTTTCTAATTGTTACAATTTCATTTTCCTCAAACTTATGAAAGTCTTTTCAGCATTCTAAATAAAATATACTGCTGACACTGGTTACCAGTATGTATACTTTTTCTGCAACACTACCTATTGGTACATTCATACCAGCTTAAACCATCTTATAAATCATTTCATTTTGATATCATTTCTGGGACTATGAAATATGCACAGCTTCATACCGACAGGAAACATCATGCAAAGAAAGCATTTGCAACTGGCTCCTAGATCATTTCTGGGACTATAAAATATGCACATCATATAGGCATGAACCACCAAAGAAAGCATTTGACTGCTAAAATATATATGAGACTAAGAACATGAACCACTAAAGAAAGCATTTGACTGCTAAAATATATATGAGACTAAGAAACCTGTACAGCTTCATACAGGCATGAACCACCATGCAAGAAAAGCATTTGATTGTAAAAACATTTCCTGGTCATGATCAACGTAATCTGCAAACCTTTTCAATTTTCTCAATCTCCAGCTTGGCCTGTTTGTTTTGGGGCTCCAGCTGCAGGACTTTATCAAAGGTGTCCTTGGCCTTCTGCAGCTTCTTCATGAAGAACTGAGCCGATCCCAGCCGGAGGTAGGCCTTAACATAGAGAGGGTCTAAGGTCAAGGCCGTCATACAGTCCATCTCAGCAGCTGCATATCTAAAATAAAGCGAAAAAGTTTTTCACACACATTACGCTGTCTAACATTAAAATTCTATGCCTAATGTCACAACTATGTGTACATGTACTATACATTTAAAAGAAAAATGTTGTTTCTATAAAATTGGTTTTGTTTTAACATGTAATTTCAGTAAAAAACTGCAATTTGTAAAATACATATATTTAAGGCATATCAAGGTTAATTATATCAATCACTGGGATTGTCTTTAAAAGGACAGTTGACTAAACAGCCGGTCTACATGTTACCTGAATATTAACAGTATTTGTGTGAGTATACATGAATAAACTCACATGTTTGAAAATTTTGTTTGTTTTCCTTTCATTGCCCTTCCATGTAGGTTTTATATCTTGAAGTGACATTAAACATAGAATTTACTCCAACTTCAAAATCATAGTGTATCAAATTGCAAATACATAGATTACTGCACAGATTTAGTATTAAGAAACCTCAAAATATATGTGTAATAAACCCCATATATGTAACACCTGACTCACTTTTGCTCCTTCAGGAGAGCCATTGCTCTGTTGGCGGGTAGGATTGGGTTGGTGGGATCTAATGCCATCCCCTTTGTATAGGATTCTATAGCATTAGTGTAGTCCCCTCGTTTAAAGTAATCATTTCCCTGTCAAAAAAAGAAGAAATGAATAAAAATATTTTAAACAGTATTTAGTTTAAACAGTAGAGTTTTCTGCTCATCATCTAGCACTTGAATTGCTTCTGAGAAATGTTGTTGAAAATTTCATGTAATATTATGCGATTCACTTTAATTTAAAATAATTACCTTAGTCACAAACAAACAGTGAATTATGATATGAAAATATGATTTACATAATATTATATAAATAACATTTTAGTGTTACATTATCAGAAAGTTGAACTATAGCTTTATTTCATACACGTATCTTTGATACAACATGATGTATATACATGCACTGGTACTTTTCTGTAGATATTTTACCACACGCTCTTGATACTAAATAAAGTTCAGTAAAACTGACGAAAATTCTGCAGGTATTCAAAAGGTAGTATCAGTAGTAGATCTGGTAACCCCCGCCCTTCCCAATGGCCCAGCCCTCGCCCCCCCCCCCCACCCCCCCCCCCCCCCCCCAATGGCCTAGCCATTTTTCTTTTATCAGATGCTACAACAGTCTTCTCCCATCCCATTTTGGGTCTGAGCATGATTATTGTACAGAAAAATAAACCTTACAGCATCTTTATCCATGGCTGCCTGCTGCTTCTTTCTCTCTATCTCCCACTCCTCGTCTGTTTCGTAATCCGATGAATCCGACTTCTCCTGTTTATCCACATCATTACACATTTTATCCTTAAACAAAACACAATCATAAAAATAGTGTTTACTTTAAAGCGTTATGTTAAAGCAACTAGATGAATAAGACAGAGAGTCAGACCTTACAAAACAGAAAATATTCTGTTATTACATACATGTTATAGATAACTAACGAAACAAATGAAATCAAACACTGTAATGTATATACTATTCAAATTAAATTATTTAACATGCATCTTTAATTAAAACATCATTATCTAATTAGTTTTTATAGCACAGTGTTTTTGCAGAGAGTTTTTGTGGAAAGTCTCATGTACCACACAGAAAAAATATAATTATATGATGACAACAATTGAGGTTTGAATTTTGGATGTTTCCATTTCCAATTTTCACTGATTTTTTCCAATTCAACCCGTACTTTTTCAGAATATTTTTGTTTGTCCACCCCTACTATTAACCTAAGAAACAGAATTTTTTTTTTTTTAGATTTTTTTAACGAGTAAAAGAGAAGAACACTAATACAATATACAAAAGATGATGCTAACACAAAGTAATTTAATATACTCTAATCTATAGTACATGTAATACTAGCTTAAAACAGAGAAAAATCACTAGTTAATAAAAACATGATCAAATCTACCGAGAAGCTCTTTGGGCTTCACAGGATTTGATCACGTGACCAACCAACTTCATATCCTGGAACCATCAATTATCTAAGGCCTGAAGTAATTGAAATTGTAATGTCTATTGATGAGCATATGAATGCGTGTCCTTACAATATCCAGTTTGTCCCAGGACCGATAATCGTAGCCACTAATCCGTTTCCGCGGCTTCCTCCCCTGACTGTCATCGTCCTTTAGAGTTTTCACTTTCCTCTTCTTTTTGATTTTCAAACTGTTTCTTACAGGAGGCAATTCCTGCCACAAAGTTCAACAAAAAAAAAAGATCATATTTCAATTCATAAATGTTTCAAACGTCCAAAATCAAACAAATTTATGATATTTCTGTCAATTCTGATATGTTGGAATTCAGAAATTTTTACATTTTTTCATATCTTAAAATTTAAATGTTTTGTTCAAAACGGTAGTACCTGGACAATTAAAAACTTTTAAAGGGAAAATATCACCAACAAACCTTTCCATTCACAGCCTTTTCACTTTTCAGCTTTTGTTCCTTTTCTTTGATATCGTCTTCCCATTTATTCATGTCTTTTACAAACGTTTCGAGATCCATGTTGTTTTCTCGCATGTGATGCTGAAGCATTAGCATCTTTTCTTCCGAAGCACTTAGTTTAGACATTTTTGGGTGTTGGTTTGTGAATCTGAACAAACAATGAACGTTAATAGAAAAACACAATTCACTCAGTTATTTCCATGGGCGCAGACATGTTTCTTTGAACATAATATTTTAAAGTCCGAACCCGATTTTATTTCATGAGGTCGAATTTATGATTATTCGCGATTTGTTTGAACCGCATAAACGTTTGTTGCTAATCATGTTTTAACATTATTATATAACAGAAAACATGTAACTTTAACGAATATTATCTGGTAAAGTATATCAATATTTCATTGGTGACATCCATTACACATCGGGTACGAGGTATAATAAAATATAACAACGACCTTTGACTTGAATCCAATGTAAACAAGTACTCCAGGTAAAAATTGCAAAGGTAAGCACTCTGTGACTTTTGTTTACCTTGTAATTATCTACGCTTAAAGAAAATATTTTTTGTTAAAATTATATCATATATTTACACATCAACGTCACTTAAAACATGTAATTCAGACGAGTGCTGCCCTGAATGTTCATTATGCAGCTGTTTAATAGTATTTGCACGTGTTTAAAATAGGGTAACTTACGCCTGCATAAACGATTACCTCAAAAATGTATTTATTATTTATAGATCAAAATTTTTATTTGTACAACTTCTATGAATATCCTTAAAGTTAGTGTCTTGGTTTACCCGTATAAATTAACAATCTACTATAGTATATATAAATCTGTATGCATGAAGCAATCAGCTGTCTGGTTAGACCCTAGATAAAATGTTCTGTCGTTAAAATGACAGATGTCCTACGGACCCGGTGCGCAGCCTGGTCACGGTAAGATTATTCTTTCTAGTTGGACCCCGAATCCTCTGGAAGAACCTGCAATTTATATAAAAATAACATACATGTACATGATTGACGGGTTAAATGCGTCAAAAATTTAAATGGACTGTGTGGAACTCTGTGAATTTTAAGCCGTGTATCATATAAAATGAGCATTGCACAATTACCGCCCGATTCCGGTCTTCCTCGTACCCATTGCACGGGGCTTGACGCGCGCGGATCCAGAATTTTTTCGGTCGGTTTGGGGGGGGGGGGAGTGGTGTCCAAGGGATATTTAGTTTTTGTAAATTGAATGAATTTAAACTTTCCAGGAGTGTGTTGGTGGATGGGGTGAAAGGCGTTTCAAGACACCCCCCCCTCCAGCTCCACGCATGGTAGCTGTGCAGGTCTGTAAAATTCGGATGGACAACATAGGATATCGTCACTTGCCGGTTTGACAAATGAAGTCCATCTGATTTTTTTCAGACCGGGAGCTACAGACCTGCAGCAACATGCATGGTTGATATACATCAAATTTTGTTGTAATGAATATTCATACAACTCACGTAACACCGTCCCGTTGAACCTGTTCGAATTCTACATGCCGTGTGTTAGTGACTACGGGATAAAGGTGGCGTAATTGCAGAAAAAATGCATTACCCGGGTTAGCGGATTATGTACATGTAATTTTTTTTCTGCAATGATCTCTACTTTCATAACCCGCATGAATCATCAAAGAAAGCATATTATATAGTGTTTGTATCTGCATCTTTTTTGGACTGAAATCTACACGCCCCGTTTATCGAATTGTCGAAACCTTCACAGCTACCTTCGAAAATCACGTACTGCACGAAATAATCAATGACATGTTGATGTCACACAGGTGACGATTTGGGCGTTTCTTTTAGCCAACGTACTGGTGTACATTAACAATAATTTAGTGAACTTTACTTACCTTTTGCAATTAATTTATTAATTTGTTAAAAGGAAGATGTAAATACAAACAATAACATTTTTATTAATGCTTTCTTTGATGATTCATGCGGGTTATGAAGGTAGCGATCATCGCAGAAAAAATAATACATCGTCAGCTTTCGGATATACTTGACAATGAATTCGTGAGCAAATTGAAAATTTTTTAGCACGTTTTGGTTATGATATGCGACAGAGCTGACGCGGGGCATGTATTTTCTGTAATTCTTTGCTCGCTACATTCACATCAACATGAACCACCAAAGAAAGTATTTTATTGATTAGATATACAGTCTCAAAAATTTTATTTTTTAGAATTATTATTATCAGTTATATTCCTGCTAGATAGGCCATACTTATTCTTCATAAAGATTAGATACACAGCTGCGCTGCTTTCCGAGGAATATAAACGAAATGATAAGTAACATCAAAATTTTATCTTACTTATCATGCTTATCTCTTAAAAGATGTCGACTTTACAACGTGCACATCTGTAGATCACATCTGTATATAAATATTAGGCTTATTAGGTACATTAATATTATATTGTTCTTTACGTTTCACACATTAATTAAGTTCAGGTTGTTAGACCATGTGCTTTATTCAACTCATTCACTAAAAGTAACTTTGCAGGATGAAGAGCTCCCTTAGGGGGAGATAAGTAAAACATAAACAAGAGTTACTTCTCTTGTCATTGCATATTAAGTAAACTAACATTAATTATACTTTTCTCTTTTTTGAGCATAATGTACAGGTAAACAAAACTAAAAATGACAAAAGTTCAGAATTAATTAGAATGTGTCTGGTTTAAGAATAACAGTAATTCTGTCCATTTAAAACACAAAGTCTGGCAACATCCGTCCTGTCTGAAGAATCTTCAAAACACATAAACCATTTGCTCCTGCTTTTGTTAGGCAATTTGCGAGCTGTTTTTGTCCAGAACACCACTGAATTTTCCTCACATCTCCTTGAGTAACTGCTTCAGTCAATGCAGCGATATCAATACGAAGTCTCCTGTCCTCCACCAGTTTTGTCGAATGCACAGATTCTATCACACTCTTATTGTCTATAAATGCATAAATTTCAATGGATTTGCTGGGGACTCCTAAAATTTCCTCTAACATGTGTCGATAGTAAAAACTTGCCTCCAGTCCTTCTTGTAGACTAAGCGCCTCTGCTGCTAGCGTGGAGCGGACAACTCTTCTTATCTTTTTAGCCTGCCAGAAAAGGGGACAGCATTTCCCTTGTCTATCCATAATCCAGATAATGACTCCTTGAGTACTTCCCACTCCATCATTCAGGTTTCCTAGAGATGCATCGGTAAATGTCATTATCTTCACTGAAGTGAGATCTAAAGCTGGAAATCTCAGAATACTTTTGAAGTCTTTAAGCCTATTTATGGTTTTCGTTGCTCTAATTAAGTCTGCCATGGTTCCACTTCTCAGCTTAGTGCTCATGTCAATCATTTCAAATGCAAGGTCTGGTCTTGACCCCTGCACTGCCCAATTGATCTGCCCTATGATCTGTCTGTATGCAGTCTGTTCTTCAGTGCTTAGCTGACTTTCCTTCTGATATGCTCTCAGGGGATCAATCTCTATACTTTGTAACTTCTCCATGTAACTAGTGTGATCCAGTTCTATCCCTTCTTGAGTTTGCTTAACGTAGAAACCAATATATGGAAATTGGCATTCAGCAATTTTTCCTGCTGAAAACCTCTCTCGAAACCTGCAAATCTGCCCCTCAAAGATTTCGTCCCCAGCATGGAGAAAATCATCAACATGAGAGCAGATGATTCCATGAAGCCTTCCATCCTTTCTATAGCAGAAGAGAGCCGGGTCTACGCTACACTGTTCAAAGCCGAGTTTATCAAGTTCTTCTTTAACACTTAAGTAAAACTGTCTAGCACCATCTTTCAGTCCATAAAGACAGTGTTTTAACTTCCATATCATTCCTACAGGAGTGATACTTTCCTTTGGAGGTTGAAGATAAACATCTCTATCAAGTTTTTTTCCTTGTAAAAAAGCTGACTTAATGTCTGTGGTTTTGACATCCCAGAATTTACTTGCTGTTATTGTCAAAAATATCTTAAGACCCCCTTTTCCAACTGTCGGACTGTCTCTTGGAATATCAAATTCCTCCTCAAATCCACGTGCTACAAGTCTTGCTCTTACTTGTTCTTCTTTTGAAGTGATAACCCATCTTGTAGATAGTCTATTTTGTCCTTCATCCAGAACTTCAGTGTATGTGTCAAAGTTTTTGAGCTTCTCTAGTTCATTTTGTTTAGCTAGGGATATATTGTCACAGCTTGTATTTTCACATGTTGTAGAATTAACACATTCATCGCTGATTCTTTCCCAAGGGAGCCTACTTAGGTCTATGCTCTTTTCTTCTTCACTCTCAACATCTTTTACATTATACCAATTTCTGTTATTACCAGAAGCTTTGCCTGCTCTGCCAAGAATTGTTGCCTTTATCCAATTTTCATCCTCCGATCCCATCTTATACTGAATGTTGTCATTTGTTTTTAGTGCAAAACTGCGTTGAGGAGGTAAAGGTAACTTCTGTTCCTCTTTGTTCTGTGACAGGTATTCAGAAACTGTACACTTTTTAAGTTGCTTTTCACTTGCTTTTCCTTGGTGTGGTGTTCTTTCTTTATTTGTGCCTGTAGTTTCAGTGTCTGATATCTTCTCTTCTACTTGAGTACAGCCTGCAGTTGCTTTTTGTAATCTGTTAGGGGACACTCGAACAAAAACTCCCCCATGGCGAACAAAAACAACTTTTCCATCCTGAAACACAACTCTACCAGGTCCAAGCCATCTGTCTCTACCCTCACGCTTGTAGTACACCAAATCTCCATTCTCATAACATTGTTCAGCTGCCCTCACTTTGTTCAGTAATGCCCGTCTGATTCTCTCATCAGCTTCTGCCTCTATGTATGCTCGTCTGGTGCTGTGCAGTAAATTCAGATGTTTAGCAAAAGTCTCACTCACTGTACGGCCTTCTAAAGCTGGTAACTTGTCTGTCATAATGTTGGGTAGATTGGGGTTCCATCCAAACACAAGCTGGTGGCTACTAAAGCCGTTCCACATCTGTAATACATTCCTTGCCATGTTAGCCCAGCACAACAAGCTCTGCTCATTTACATCTTTGTAGTCCTGTTCCAATTTTGTTAGCATCATATCCGTTACGGAGTGCACTCGTTCACACAAGCCGTTCTGAAATGGGCTTTCACCTGCGGATGTGCACACTTTGACGTTCAAAATTGATGCCACTTCTCGCATTTCGTCAGAGTTAAATTCTCCTCCATTATCTGTCATAATTGCACCCATAACACCAAATATCCCTATCCAGTGAGACATGATTTTATCAATGACATCAGTTGTCTTTTTCCTCTGGATAAAAATGGAAATTGTGTATCTGGACCACATGTCAATCAAATGTAAGATCCACTTTCCTCTCCAGTACTTCAGATCCATGGCCACCTTCTCATTAAAGTAAGTCGCCATTGGAAATGACACAACAGGCCGTGAAGGGGTTCTTGCATAGGTCTTGCACACATCACATCTCTCTTCTATTTTTTCAAGATCCTCGTCAAAGTTGTCACGCCAAGCACCCGCATCCTGTAAGAGGGATACTAGTCGTTTCTTTGGTGGGTGCGCAAACTGTCGGTGCAGTTTTAACAGAGTTGAGTATCTCTTTTTTGGGTCTTCATCATCAATCCTGACTGAGCAAACTCAACAGGTATCATTTCTGCTTTATCTATGGGAATACAATAGTGTCCAGAAGAGGTCACATTAAGGTTCATTGTTTTCCCTAAAATCTCCGCTGTGTCATCCTCTAAGTTCAACTTCACACCAGTAGTTTTCATAGCCGTTCTTGACAACAGCAACGGAATGTCTGAATCAACAACATCAGTTATTATGGTCACATCTTTCCCTGCTATACGAGCTGGAATTGCAAATTCTCCTTCAGATTTCAGACGAGTCCCCCCTCCAAACTTAAACATTTTTCTGCCTTCAGTTTTCTTAACTCTATTTTTGTCCAAATCATTGAGTGAATCGATGTATGTGTTGATCCATGCACTACCACACACAGTACTACTGCAGGCACTGTCTAGGACTGCATAATTTCTAGCTTCCATCCCCAGGTGTCTTATTTCCTTTGGTTGGTAACCTGTAAACAGTACGAATTCTTCTTCTTCAGTTGAACATGCATTTACTTTTGCCATATTTTCCCAACTATGAGGACATGCTGCCATCAGATGTCTATATGACCCGCAAGACTTGCATGTCAACACATTTCCATCTGGTCCTGATGGATTCATACTCTTTTTAACTGCTGAACTGCCTGCACGTGATTGTCCCCCATGCTGACCTCGATAAAAGCCTCGACTTTGGCCACTTTGAAATCCTCTGCCCCGCATCTGCTCACTTCTTCCCCCTCCTCGATAAAATTTGTTGTTCCTCATTCTAGCATATCCAGCTGCCATCAGCGCTTCTTCGTTCTCTGCAAGGAATGCTGGTTCAAGTTTAATGGACATTGGTGTAGAAGAAGAATGTCCTTCACAAGTTTCACCTTTGAATTTTTTAAGGGATTTCTTAGCTTCCTCATACAGAGTTTCTTTATTTTCAAAATTCATTCCTGTCAAAACAATCATTCTTTCTTCTTTGCTAATTTGTGATCTTTTGAGTAATTTGAATGCTAAAATCTCTGGAGGTAATTTCATATTTTTCTTCTCAATTTTTCTGTATTTAGCATCAAAAATGGAAATGTATTCATTGACAGATTGTCCATCAGACCTTTTAAAATCTTCAAAGTCTTCAAATTTTTCTAAGCTATCTGCTAAATCATCTTTGGCCAAATGTTTGTCCAAAAATTCTATCAATGTTTTCAAACCTGTCTCTTTTTTGAGATCCTCCAAATTCAGCTGATCAAACACTTTTTCTCTTATCTGGGACTCATCATTTTCAGGAAGAGACAATGCTATAGCAACACCTTGTTTCTTTTTATCTAGCTCAGTGACCTCTTTCCATGCTAAAAGTTCTTGCTTGAAGAGTTCATAACTTTTGATTTTAGGATTGTACAAAGGGGGGTTGATTTTTGTTGACATTTTCTCAGTCCACTAACACCACTGTTTTTCACATTTATCAAACTCTGAATAACAAGTAATTAATTGTCACACCTCGCTTACACTGTTTCTAACACTAGGAATCACCAATTTTCTTTCAACCACGCTCTGCTACCATTGTTAGACCATGTGCTTTATTCAACTCATTCACTAAAAGTAACTTTGCAGGATGAAGAGCTCCCTTAGGGGGAGATAAGTAAAACATAAACAAGAGTTACTTCTCTTGTCATTGCATATTAAGTAAACTAACACAGGTATCTATAAAACTGGATAAAAGCTCAAGCAGGTAGAGTTTATGTTATTATAATAAATGTTTCTTCCCCCCCCCCCCCCCCCCAAAAAAAAAAAATCTTTCACATTTTCTTATGATTTTTCAGATGGAAGCAAAATCCACCAGTCGAGGATTAACCGCGGCCGAGCGCCTCTTCTTCTATGGCATGCATGGTCTCTTTGACGAAATTGTGTTCACTGCTCTTTATGACGTCGTATACGAACCGGATGGAAACCGACAGCTCAAAGGCTATTCCACGATTTTCTCATTTTTTATCTATGGAGTTTGTAGCTATTTGGTGGAGCGAATGTATGTCCGCCTCAAAGAAGTCGGTATTCCATTTAAAGTTCGCATCTTCATATATCTCGTCGTACTTTACTCCTGGGAGTTCTCCTGTGGCCTCGTTTTGAGACAGTTTGACGCATGCTCATGGGATTACAGCCACTACCAGTTTAACATCATGGGTCTCATTACACTGGAGTACGCTATTTTCTGGCTTCCTCTGTGTGCGTGGAATGACGTTTTGTATAAGTATTTGCTCAGCCTTAAACTTCCGGGGCATAGCATCCATGATAAATCGACCTAAGACGAAGGGTTATCTGTACTGAAAAAAAGCTCAACATTTTCCATTTGAAATATGCATTCAATGCTGGAACGTGCGTCACTGATGATGTCGTTGCATGTATTACGTAACTAAAATATGTTAGGGTAGTAACAGTTGTAGAGTAGACAGTGAAGAGTTTGTGATTTTGTCTTGATCTCATTGTTTAAAACTTTTGATAACTGATTTTTTTTCTTCTATTACGCATTTATATTAATATGCAGTTGTTATCATTTAAAAGTTTGTATTACGGTAGACCTCCAAATTGCGTCCCAGACCTCCACATTGCGTCGCAGACAGCTCCACATTGCGTCCCAGACCTCCACATTGCGTCACGGACCTCCACATTGCGTCCCGGACCTCCACATTGCGTCACGAGATGCATTTTTTTTTGTATTTTGTAAGGCATAAAGTTGTTTATCCCCGAGAAACATGTATAAATCATTCTATTGCAATTGATCCATTTTCCTTATTTTTTGGCACAATGAAGAGAGCAATATTTTAACCATAATTCAATTGCCCGCTGCAGGAAGCATAATATCAACGAAATATTAAGCATTGTTTTGTTGTATGTTTAAATTGATGCGTATGTTGATTACTGTAACAATATGACTGACAATCACTTCATGTCTTATACACTGTAAATATGTTTGAGACTGCTTGACTTTCTCCCTTTTTTTTTGTTTTACAGTTTTTGTTTTGTTTAGTGAACAAGAATTGGTTTCAGTTGAAAATAAAAGTGAAATCTTATTTATTTATTTATTTATTTATTTATGAACCCTGGATTGTAAACTCACTTGACGTACAGACACGTTTGAATTTCAACAATTTGAAGAAGACAGTGTATTACTACTAGGCAACTTTGTTAAACTGTTTGTTGCATTTCTGTTTTGGAGAGAGAGAGAGAAAGAGAGAGAGAGAGAGAGAGAGGCGTTGCCTGATAAAGAAACTGATGGGTTAACAGTCAATATACTCTGTAGGCCAATTTAATATCCAATTCCTCAGTATATTGCTTTCTCTCGCGGGAAATAGAAATACTTTATTTGAAATAATTTACATTGCATCTTCGTTACCATGAGTTCTCATTCTTATGTACATGTGTATAACAAAAGTTGCAAGAACAATGCATGTATTAGTTTATCATACATACATGTGTCTAATTCATTAACGACTAAATAAATGCTTGTGTATAACCCTATCAGATGTTAACAACAAAATAAACATTCTTAACAACAAGTTAAAGGTAGATCAACGTTTATTGTATAAACTAGTACAATACCTTGGGGAAGTGAATCAATACACTGCCTTGTATCAAATATCAATGAAAATTGTACGTCTATTCGGTAGCAAACTAACGGCAAAATGATTTCCTGGAGAGGATAGCGAGGCAGAAAGAAGGGCGAATCTTTATGGTCATTTGGTGGATTCGCGGCAGTCATTTACTAAATGAAACAGTTGTGCCCAGCCTTATCTTTAATCGATATTGCGTTTGATCGCCACTTGTATACATGTCCGAGAAAAAGACATAATTTTAATACACACTTTATATATTAATCGATATGGAAATTTTAAATTTTAAACAGAATATGTCAACATACAAACCGTTATGTAACATTTTTTAATTTCAATCAATTTGTTTACGTGCAGCTGTTGATTTCGTCACTTCGCACGCACTTTTACTGTGTTTTTGTTACTATAGTAATTCATTTGTCATGGTTTAGAGGAGGGAGATGTGTTTCAATACACATTAGCTGCTATTTTTTACTTAATTTTCATCATTTTTCTTTCTATCCACCGCTTATTGATTATTTGTATTTTGATTTTATCAATTTTCTTTCAACGTTATATATTTGATTAAATCGTGTTTTTTGGATTTTTTAAAATAGTTCAGTAACTTCCTCTCAAATCATGATGTGTACAATATCACATGTTACTGATTCAGAATGAAAATTACTGAATTTTACTTTTTTAATCCCGTATTGGTCATTTCGGAATTAAAGAAGAACGTGATTTGCATAATGTCATATATAATGTAGTTCAAATCAAAAAAGGACATTTTCAGCATATTTGTGAACATCCTTATATTGTTTGAGCTAATTAAGGCATGGCAGTATTTAGCCTCATTTGCTCTACAATGAATAACAACTAGGTATGTTAGTCTGCCGTGTTTCACACGTTTACAATTTTAAAGTATAAAATGGACTGCATGTCGATTTTGAAAAAGAAAATGCCTGATTCCAAAATGGATTAAAGAGACCATCTTAGAAATAACATGAAAAAAAAAGTCTGTGTTCATAAAATGTAATTCATAATATCAAGAAAATATGACCATTAGTAATAACACACGAATCTTGAACCATGCAGCTGTGTGTATTTCACGATTTTAATTTCTACAATGTATCTATATGTATATAGATCATTTGTTATACTTTGCAATATCTTTTGAATTAAAGATCTTTTAGAGCTGTAAATTTTTGAAAAATACGACATTAATCAACCAAACTTGTTATAAAATCATTACAACCAAATGTCATGATAACGAAGTACAACCCACATTTTAAGAGTCACACAAATCGCATCCTGAAATACTGGAATTTCCTTAAAAATCATGAAATATGCAAATAACTATTTCCAAATGAACCTATGATCGCCTACAGTAAACACAAGAATATCGGTGCATTGATAATTCAATCACGGTTACAATAGATGTAGGTGTGTTCCCATTTCGCCCTAACTGTGAAATACAGGTAAAAAAGCAGTAAGGCGAAATGGGAATTTCTTGATAAAATAACTGTAAAAACAGAACTTGAGATGTTATGATAATTAATTAATGAATAACACAGATAAAAATAATGAAATTGGAAAAATGAAGAAAAATCAATGTAATGTGAAAATTAATAACATAAATAACGAAAAAAAAATTATGAGAAAGTTCATGTAAAAGATTCATTTTAAAATTTAATATTAGAATAATAAGCCAAAAATAGAACTTACTGGTAGTAAAATTGAATTTAATTCCTGAATACAGCGATTTAAATGTACATGTAAAAACTATTTCTTTTAAAGTATGATGACTGTAGTGTATGTCTTTTATCTTCATCATTTTTTTTATCCGAAATTCATAGCCGATTTGTATGAATCATTTTTATAGTGGAGCTATATCAATTCTTCATTCATTCATTCTTTACATGTATGTCCCTCCTAAGAGGATTATGAAGTTATATTAATGGTCTAAATTTCACAGAAATGGTGTAATGTACAAGTCAAAGTAAACAATGAGAGGGATGTAGAGAGAGAGGTAAACACACGCACATAAAAGGATGTTGAAAAGGATGTGTGAAGAATTCAAATTATCCAATAATTGCCTATAGTTGATCAGCTTGCTTATACTAAAATATCAAAATGTTTATACCATTGTTGCACAGGGGCATCGTATCCGCTCTACACTCTATGACATATATATAAATATTAATATCTGTCATAGAGTGTAGAGCGGATACGATGCCCCTGTGATTGTTGATCAAATTTAGCAAATCGTGTGAAAGATAAATACCGGTATTTTGAATAATAAAACGTTTCACATATTTATATCAGTGCTTTCTATAGTACATTTTTACAAACTTATTTATACTTTATTCAGAACCATCAATTTTAGATAACAAACATTATTTACAAAATTATATGTTTATACAAGCTCCCACCTCGCCTAAATTCACCTAATAGCCTACTAAGGCGAAATGGGAATACCAACTTTTACAGTGAAGGCGAAATGGGAGCAAATTGAAATTAGGGGGGGGGGGGGTAGACTAATCCTAAGGCTAAGCCCCCCCCCCCCCCCCCGGTTCTGACGCCTATGCATCTATGATAACAATATCATTGTAAAACGTGTACTCATAATAACAATATCAGTGTTTATGTACTCATAATGTGCATGGTCTAGAGTATGGGGCCTTGATAAATTAACAAGTTTCGTTGATTCTGGGTTGATGTCGTCCTTTTTAAAAAATACGTGTTCGCACTGTTGTTCAGAATGTTGCTTCTCTTCCGCCTTTTCTTTTTGTCTGTTTACAATGTTAAATATATCGATTGAAGGTAAATATGTCGGTATTGATTTTAAAAATCCGGTTGCAACCTTAAACCAGTCCTTAATTATGAATGCCATGAACGCAATTAAATATGAATGGAGAAAACAGACCTAGCATGTCTGTATTATTTGAAGGTTATTTTACCATTTAAAGTTCTGGATCTATACTCTCTGGGGATACACATCTAAAACTAACAAACCGCCTAGCCAGACCGTGTCATAATACGATGAAAACCGACAGGTAAAAATGACAGGTAACGAAGCGTGGCCATTGTTGACAAACGGAGAATTGAGATTTACCTTCCTACTTTAGCCATGCACACACAGGTGTGAACACTGGGAGAATTTCTTGAATGAAATATTGTGTGTTGTTTTTTGACTCATGTACGAAAAAAATGAGGTGAAATTAATGCCGTGTGTACAGTAATGAGACAGTGACTGTCGTATGGACATACAAAAGAAGGGGGTCATCGTTTTTTACGTTATGACGTAATGACGTTCTGGTACTTTTAACTATCCATATCCGGGAGGAAGATTCTTTGAAAGAAAACAGTAATGGAAAACAAGACCAAAAGCTGGATTTTTGTGATCTCGATTCTCGTGTATCTCCCGTCCATTATCTTATCCTCCAAACGATGCTACTACCCTGATGGTCAGATTAAAGGATACTGTCACGACGAGATATTTTCCAGCCCGGGACAGGTCCGTTTTTCTGTGATGGTGGGGGTACACAGTCCCCGCGATGCCCATTCCTGTGGTGACATATCCCCCGGGGGAGTCCAAACGGCCATGGCTGTCAAATGGATCGTGGACATTCTGAATGGAGCGGGGGACTTCTCCAAAGCCTTCGTCCCGGGGATTAGGCTAGGTTTGTTTCGTTCCTGTGCTATATATATATATATATATATATATATATATATATATATATATATATATATATATATATATATATATATATATATATATATATATATATATATATTGCAAAAAATATATATAACGATATATATGTATGTTATTTATTAGATATCAGATGATTCCGTTTATTCTTTTTTTAATACCAGTCAAATTTACTTACAATACTATGAATTTGAGATAAATGTCTCGTTCCGTGAGAAATAAAAGCTTTTAAGAAAGACTCTCTCTAATTACAAGTAGTTTCGTAAAACTCCCCATGAACCGTAATTTTATTTAACTAATGACCTCAACGTTTTTTAAATTCTAAAAATTTGACATATGGAAATGCATACAAGTCATGCATTTTGAACAATTGTTATGCAGGTGTGTTCAAACCTTCTTTAAATGAATTTCGTTTTATACAAGGAAACAAATGCAAAATTAATACTTTTTTAGTATGGTCTCCTGTTATGCTTGTCTGATTCTTGTTTATCGCATTAAGTTTTGTAAAAACTGTCGTAAATGATTGTAGATAGGCTTGTAAAACAAACATTACGTCGTAATCAAAGTTTACTCACGACAAAAAAAAATTCTAATGTGATTACATAAACGGATCAAGTATTGACCCAAATAAGAACCGAAAAATAAGCCCGAATGTCTCGCAAAATAGAATAATTAAATAATAATGAAAGAGTTGAAAATAGTAAGGCCAAAATAAAAAAAAACGACCCCCCCCCAAAAAAAAACTATCTATATTTAGATTTGTATTTCTTATCAATTTTTAATAAATTAAACTTCAAGTTTAACCCCCCCCCCCCACTTCTCTCCTGGATCTAGACACCCCTTAGCGGCAATTCCAAACAAACATTTTTTCTAAGGATTACATTAAATGTTCCATTTCTTCTGACATAGATTTGTTTCCTGGAACTAGGGAACTGTTAGAAACCTCCCTACATGCGACATATCAACAAAGTCATCTATCACCAAAATCAGAGGAAAATAGGCCAGTGTCAACGACCATATAATGAAGAAATTTCACGGGTATATGAATACTCGCTCATAAGAAATCCAACGCGCTGGTAAATTAATTAGGGATTTACCAGTTTAAATCCCCCCGCAAACCCGCTATACCCGACCGAGCACAACATTCCAATCATATAAATGATTTTCATTCATAAATACTCAAATACAGACTTTTCACCCGCTAAGTTGATTCCACTACACACATCGTTTGTGCATTTGATGTAATTAGACAAATGATGTTTGGAATTTCAATTAATGGAATCTCTATCAGTTTATGGAGGGTATTTTTCTTGGTACATGTAATGTAACATCGATTTAACTCCAGTTGTAAAACTCAAAGTCATGCTGCGCCTATTTGTTAGTTTTTTTTTTTACCTTGGTTATATATAACAGCACAGGTAAAATATCTTATTCTCAAGAAAATAAATTACATTTGGGAGTCGACAATACTGTCTAAACAGGTTCAAATTCTGAAATAAAAGACGTTTCTATTTATAAACGAATTCAGCCGAAAATATAAATATGCAAGTGTTTCATACCTTTTAAAATCAAACCTGCATAGCAGATATGCATTTTTATTTTGTTTTCTTAAAAAAGCATCTCTCAAAAATTTTTAAATTTTTTAAATATTTAACCGAGAATATGATTTAAACTAAAAATAAAACTTAACCTTCTAAAATTCTTCAAGGGTCACCTTGAAAAAGAAAAAAAAAGATTTTCGTCGCAAACAATTCTTCAGTATCGTATTACTAATCTTTCGTTCATTTCCCTGTAAACTAAACAAAATATTCCCGGATATTCAGTGACCGAAACGAGAGAGAAAAAGGGTCAAACAAAACTGGGTGCCTAATACGTAAATTCTTTGTTTAAATGGCTGCTTACAAGGTCAATACACAGAAAGGTCACTCGTTTCTTATCCGTTAATTACGTTATATATAAATTCACATCTAAAAATTAACAGTCAATGGCGTCGAAAGCAAATTGAAAGTGGGTGGGGGAGGTGGGGTGGCTAAATTATCAGAAGTTTTGACAAGCAAAATAAAAATTGATTATGGTTATGGTTATATTGTGTCTAACTTTGCATAAAAAACTAGCCACCCCCCCACCCCCCCCCCCCCCCCCCCCCCGGTTTACATAAAACGGCCATTATTTTACCCTATTGCTAACGATAAAAAGTTCATAAGAAAAATGAATCTTTATATGGTATCGATGTAAAGGGTTTCAACATTTCATTGAAAGAATAAAAAATAACCATTGTATTTGAATTTAGACAAAATGAATTATACTTGAATATCCCTACGATGCAAATCCATTCAGAGGAATCTAAAGCTTGTTTGATTTTTTAATAAAATAAAAAATGGCAATAATTGTAAAAATGTACAATTTAGAGATTTCGCTATAGTTCGGACTGTTCACTTGATTATTAATAACTAGCGAACTTCTGGATTATCAAGTAATTCCTTTTAATTCTCATAATTTTAATTGACATTCAATATAACAATAACAAAAATGTCAATCGCTGGACAAAAAAAAAATATAGTATGATGGTGTACTGTATAATATTTTCATTAATTAATTAATTAATTCATTCATTCATTCAATTATTAATGAATTTATTCATTCATTTGTTCTTCTTTTCACATTTTTTCAAGTTAATATTATAATAGTGTCTTTGCAACGTGTTTTTAATACTTCTGAAATTCAAAAACAAGGGCTTAATCTATTTCAATTTTCTTACACATCCATGTATCATTATTTTGGTTAAAAAAAAGGGAACTAAAATTTGCCTTAAAGGAGCGAACTTTTTTCATTCGTTTGGTTTGTTGCTGCAGGTTTTGACGTATATGATGACTGTGGAATCAGGTCACGTGCTACAGACGGCGTGTCGGAGCTGGTTCCTCTCACAGACACCTCAGTCTTGATGAAGTGTGCACAGCCGTGTAATACATCCAATTCAGAGTTCCTTGGTGTGTATTAATATTCATCAAGAAGTAAATTTATCTCTTAATTGACCCTCTTCCTATTTTGTACTTCAGTCAATATTTATAAAATGGGTTTTTTTTCTATTATTTTGTCAGTATTCGTGGATGTCCTTGAATTCATAATTTGATGATAAGTAAAAGAAATATGTGGACAACTACTGCAATGGTTCTGTCCAAAGAAACACGATAATGGCATTCATAACCAGTGATTAAAACATAGTGTATAATTACAGTGTACGGTTTCTTCTTTCATGTGTGTTTGTACAGTATAATTTAATTTCATTATTTGCGCTTTCTAGGTTTAATGAGTTCGAGCACCATGGAGGCCACATCTGCTTCTCTTTCTGTGCTATCCCCTAGCATCACGGGCATGACGTCATTATCATCCTATAATGACATCAACGACCGAAGGGTGACGTTTACTTCCACAGAAGATGCAGAAATTAAGGTATTGTTTTATATTGAAGTTTTGGGGGATTTGTTTTTTTTATATACTTTTAGATGTAAACGTCTGTCCCAAGATATTAATGCTGCACATTTGGGCAATTTTTTATGAAAATACAAATACATGTGAAAGTGCAAGTGAAGTCGATGAAAGGGACATTTTCTAACTAAAGATAAATTCAATCACACATTATCATTTTCCTTCGTAAAAATTCACAGCAACGAAAACAGATTTCCTACGGAGATTTATAATGGATAATATTAACATTTTTCTTAAACGAAAGTTACACGGAATACCTCGCACAATTTTTCAACGTTATTATCCTGGTACCTTCATATCTTTACCAATGGGAAATCCCCGTTTAATTTTCACAGCCGTGTATTGAAACCTTACAAGCTAGAGGGGGCGTTTCAAATGGGAAATATTGAGATTTTTTCATACTATTGAAAAAATATCGTCTGAACCAAGAGGTATTGATATACATCGAATATTTTTTAAAAAATATGCGGCAAAAATATCCTGGGACAAACTATAATTGTATATCAAACTCAAAAAAAAAAAATGTTCATACATTGTATATTAATAAGGCATCACAGTGAGAAAGGCCAAATAATTCAAACCCATTAATATGGTATAATGTTTTGGTATTACAAACAGGGATTAGTGGACTGGATGAGAGAGCAGAAGTGGTCATTGGTAGCTGTTGTGTATACGGATGATCAACGTAGTACTGCCATGTATGATTCCCTTGTACAGCATTCCAAAAGAGCTAAAATTTGTTTAGCTCATGTTTCGCTAATAAAGGAAGAAGCGCTTTCAACTTCCACTAGTAAAGACATCCTAGAGCCAATAATAGGCACACTGGAAAAGACACAGAAAAAGTTGATGGATGAAAAACTGAGTGTGGTGTTTCTCGGAAGGACGGACACAGCCAAAATGTTATTTCAGTTCATAAAAAATCGTGATACCAATGTAATTGTTCACAAACTTCAATGGGTGCTTCCTTCAAACATTCATTTGGACTTAACTCTCAAAAACACACTTATTTCACAACAGAACCAGAACATGCCAAAAGTCATTATGGTTGAAAAGCAACATCAACATCTGCCATCCTTTCAAAACTATTTCATTGATGAACTGATAAATTATAACCAGTACGACAGCCTTCCTAGACAATACTTGGATGGATATGAACAGCAAATGCTAGGTCGTAGCAATGCGGCTAAAAGTGATCTAACCAAGGTTTATAGACAAACCGAAAGCGTACTACCCACTGTAAGTGCCATCTTGACTTTAGCATCAAGTCTTCGACAGATGCAGGCAAAGCTGTGTACAGTTTCAAGAGATTTCTGTCAGGAGCTGAGATTCAGCTTGGCCAACGAATTTCTTCGTTTGGACTCATCCAACTTAGAACAGCAGATAGGAAGTTTCTCTGTGATCCCAGAGGATTTGAAAAATTTGACAATAAGTAGTAGCAACTATACATTTTCTTTCCCGAGTTTTAACGATCTTCAGTTTTCTGTGTATGAGCCATCTAATCAGTCACTACACAAGGTAATGTAACTTCAGTATATGGCTATTTATCACTGATATTAGTATGTACAACATTTTAAGAAAATCATTCACAATTTTAATTGCATCTTCAATCCTGAATCAGTTTTCAGCAAAGACTTTGGCATATTCAATGTCATTAAAATATGCATGTAAATATTGATACATTTTAAGAAATAATTCAATAAAGAATGTGAATCGGATAATTCTGTATCTATTGTATGTGACTTTTATTAGTGCATTGAAAACCAATACTTTTTTCTTTTTTTATAGTTAGCAAGCATGGTGAACGGCAAAGTTGTTGTTCACGACCAAACTCAGACGATGTCTCTTACGTCTGAATGTAAGGCACAGTGTGAAGAATGTCAGAACAAGGATGACATTGAATTCGCCTATATTCCTGGAGACGTGCTTCTGTTGGGCATATTTTCGCTTCGAGAAGACGGATCAACGTCTTCCACAGACTCAGCCAACAAGTACAACTGCGGAATGTTCCGAGATTCATATACTCCGATTACCGTATCTTCATTTCTACATTCTATTTCTTCTTTACAACAACAGACTATCATCGGGCCAAAGATTGGTGGAATTGCTTTAGACGATTGCTACAATCCTTTGAGCATATCGTATTTGTTGTCTGAACTTTTCACGGGAAAGCGTGTTTTGAAGGATCCAAACACCGGAGAAAATGTCGATTTCCGTAAAGTGATTGCTGTGATTGGTGCACTATCGAGTAAGGTAACCCAAGTGATTGCCGATCAGCTGACTTTACTAGATATCCCGCTGATATCATACGGCGCATCGTCTGCTTCACTAGACAACCGAATTAGATATCCTTTGTTTTTAAGAACAGTGCCCAGTGACGACTTTCAGGTCCAAGGTTTTGTTGATATTTTAGAGAAATTAAAATTTAGTCACGTTGGAGTTATTTACCTTGATGATGCATATGGCCAGAATGCAAAACAATCATTTTTGCAAATGACTGAACATAAGAAAATATGTGTGGAAAACCCAATGTCTATTACAGAGGATTTTACATCAGAACAACTGCAGGAGATCGTCGACAAGCTAACAAAACAAAGAGGTACTGACCTCTCATCTCTCTCTCTCTTTCTCTCTCTCTTTCTCTCTCTCTTTCTCTCTCTCTCTCTTTCTCTCTCTCTCTCTCTCTCTCTCTCTCTCTCTCTCTCTCTCTCTCTCTCTCTCTCTCTCTCTCTCTCTCTCTCTCTCTCTCTGTTTGTTTTAGCAATCTTTAGTACCCATCTTTTTAATCGCGTTCACAATTTTTTTTACATGCAATAATTTGTAAAAAAAAAAAGAAAAACCAATAAATGCATAACTTTCTTATTGTTATGTTACAGTCCATGTCGTCCTCTTCATTGGAATCGACACAGTTGCAGAGATGCTGTTAGACAAGCTAAAGACGCAGCTTACCGACGTTCATTTCACGTTCCTGGCAAGTGAAGGTTGGGGGACGCACCCTAAGCTCATTGAAGGAGGACAAAACAGTAGAGGAATGGCTGCGGCGGGAACTCTGGTCTTTGTTACCCACGACAGCTTCTACGTGGATGACACCTTTAAGCTGTATTTAGAAAACCTAACCTCTCTTTCAAGCAACAGAAATCCGTGGCTTGATCAGTTTTGGGAAAACGTTCTTGAATGCGATTTTCGAGGATCATATAACAAACGGTATTCCAAATCATGTGATGCTGGAGTACACTTTACGAGCGACCAAATTAATGCTTTTGCATCATTTCAGAGAAGTGTTCACGTTCATCATGCGACCTATGCGATTGATTTAGCTTACAGGCATGTCGTAAACGACATTTCTTGCCAAAATCATTTTCGAACAAAAGAATGTGCTGATGTTTTTGTGGCTAGAATAAAAAATACAGAGCTGATATCCAAAAACGGTCAGAGGATTAAGGTTTTCAAAGATGACGGCAACGGATTAATGGGATTTATCGTATATAACATTCAAGCTGTGGACCAAAATAAATACGAATATGTCAAGGTATAGCAAATATTTTTGATAACATTTTTAACAAAATTCTTCAAAGATACATCTTAAGAATTGAAAAAAACCCATATTGTTGTAAGGTTTGTTTTACTTATATAACAGGTTGGATCTTATTCATCCACATCAAGGGAAATGCTACAGCTTGACATCACAAAAATTAAAATTTTCAAAGAAGGCAATCCCCCAATTCCGATACCCATACCAGAGCTGGGAGCATCGTGTGAAGAGGCAACTACCTCTCGAGACAACTGTAGGGTCGTTTGTCCCGTAACAACAACAATAACTACCACTGCATTAGTGAAAACAACAACAGCTGCTTCTGAGTCATCGGACAATGCTTCCTTGTTAAATATAGTGCTTGCAGTCGTCTGTGGTGTATTGTTGCTCTTCCTTATCATTATAGTAGTTATGATGTGTAGACAACAAAGAATGACAAGTGCTTTCTACAACAAAGAAAATACAGGTAGGGTCGATTTTAATATCAAATTAAAGTTGTTGTTCTTTTTCAAATTCGCACGACGTTTGATGAATCATTCACTTTATACAATATCATTTTTAGATTAAAACTTCTAAGCAACGAAATGCTATGAATTTTAAATAGACGGAAGGGGAAGTTTATTTTTATACGAATTATATTTTCAGCAGTAAAAAGCCCAAGCCTCAGAAGTTTGGAAATCTACGATGAGCCATATAAAGACAGAAGGGTACGGACGACGTCTTTTGAACAAAGTGAGCACAAATCGTCTTCGACAAGCGGTGTGGTATCAATAAGATCAACTGCAGGACGCGGTGGTACAAGGAATTTATCTAATGGGACTACCCAAAGCATCAAATCGCCAATCAAGTATTCTGAACTCTTGCAGCTAGAGGTTCCAAGGGCCGACACATTGAAGTATGGATCGAGGGCATCAGTTGCCACATACCTTGATCCGGCAAATAACGAAGTTCCTAGAATTCAGATAACTCGCGACGATAGTGATTTACGGAATTTCAGAGCCCCTGGTATGGAACAAATCCAGAGACATCACTCTGCAAATAACGTAGGCGAATCTGATTCAAATCTTAACTACATACAGGCAAAAGATCTCGAAATGGAAGACGATGATGAGCTCGCGCGACAAGAGGCTGAGTTAAACTATCGACAGAGGGCGACATCTCTGAATGAAGGCATGCATGGACAGCCCACTCTGATTCTAAATCGTCCTAATACACTTCCAGGTATACCGTCCCGCTCTGATATGGGAAGCAGGGACCAAATGCACACGCCATCTTTCTCTGCGCCAGCGCCTAATAGACACATCTCTCCCATGTACCTTGATGCTGTGCATGACTCACAAACCAGCGACCCATCATCGTACCCAACTATACCCGTGCATATGAATGGGCATCCTAATGGTTCGCATCTTTTGATGGTTTCACCCGGGAATTACATTCCCTCTTTCGGATACCAGGGAATCCCAACATCTGGTTACCATCCGGTGTATATTCCAACGGCCTCTCATTCCATCCATGGCCAACCGATAGCTTTTGTAAATTCCCACGATGCAAGACGTCCAAGGGGTTCATCATTTACAGCTGGCATTACTGAGCATCCAATTCATTTTATTGACCCAAGTCAAGTTCATATCAATCCACATAGTGTTCACGGAGTAAGTGTCCATAATGACGGACAGACTGAATTTGTATCCAACACACTTCCGTCATACAAAACCAGGAGTAAGGATCAAAGAGAACAGTACCATTCGATGACGTCAATGCCTGACGTCATTTCACACGAGCATGAAGATGGTGTCGAAATAATGATCTGATACATGTGTATTGAATCATACAAGATTTTTCATGCTGTTAGAATAATACAGTTTTTTAATCTCTTCCGATACAATCTGTATATTGGAAACCCTATCCAAGATTTTTAGCTTTTCCTGTTTACAGCTAAAACGTTTATATCTGCCATACATCTTTTAGAACAAAATCCATATCTGGAATATTTTTATGAAGACATTTATACGTTTTTTACATAGTTGTATTTATGTTCATAATCGCTTCTTTAAAGGGGTTTAACCTTTAAATTGTTGATCAATTTTATCATTTTCATATATAGACATAACATACAAAAAAGTATAAAAAGAGGAATAAAAATCTTTAAACTGTTAGTACTTTTATGTTCTGTTGCAATGTTTTTGATTAAACGGAATAAAACTACATTGAACAAGACCAATTTACTTTGCACACTGATTCAGATGTTTCACAATTTTATCAAAACTCTACATTACCCAGTCTTATGTAACCAATGGCAATAAAATTATGTTGCTTGCAGGTAATTATTGTTTGTTCAAGGTATCACACCGGTAATCGGCCAATCAAAATGAACTTAGTCAATTGTAGTTCCATATATACTTCAGTATAATTTTTTTCCTTGACTGCATTTTTACATTTTCCTTTCCTCAGTTTTAAAATTTTTTGTACCACTGAGTAGGATATTTCATGTATTTTGTTAGGTGATGATCTTTTTTCACAGGGACTACTTCTCTCAGGGCACATGCAGCAGCTTCCTGGGGAGTGTGCAGTCTGTTTACATACAAATGGAAAACACGTGGTTTTGAGGGTAGACCTGTTTGGAGCTACATTTTTTGAGAAAATGCATATCGCTTGCCCTTTTTTATGGTGTTAGCTGATGAGATGAGGAAAACAAACTGATTTTTAAGAATTTTTTCCCCTCTATAGTGCTATATAGTGAAAACAATTACCGGTGTGATACCTTGAAGGGACATGGTGACGCACAAACCCCTGTTTCAGCAAATAACGAATTTTTACACAATATTCACATATTTTATATGTCATATGAATTATCAATGGATGAATTTTTGAAAAAAAAGGGTGTTGAAAAGTACATAAATCAAATTAAAAAGAGAAAAATAGAATAACGCGTTGAACCAACATAAATATATTGAGTTTTCCTTCCGCTTCATAGCCACGCAGGCGCAGGGGAATGTAAATACTACAGTATTACAGCGTGACTTACATCATGAGCCAGAATTTAACCTCTCATTGAAACATGATGTCTTCAAGAACTGTTTATTTATTAAGATGCATTCTCTATAAATCCATATTTATTACCACAGTCATCGAATATCTTTAAATTCGAATTCTTTTTCCAATGTGTCAATCCCATTGTAACTATTTTTAGAAAGAATTCGCAATCACGTGACACTTAACCAATGTCCAAAACAACTCGGTATGTTTACATGTGGAATTTCTGGATGAGTTTTAATGACCTGTACATCAATAGGTGATGATTTATGATGCGCGAAATATTCCGTATGATGATATCTCGTGTAGCTCTTTTTATTTCCGTTGTCATAATCAAAAAGTAAAACATCCATTTTGAGTCAAAAAAGAAAATGCTGCTGAAATAATTGGCTAAGGTAGTTAATGATAAATTATATTGCTGTAGATGCAGATCTGTAGATCTATTGACAAATTCGGGATGACATGCCGTAGGTAAACAGTTCACTCAAAGTTGATCATTTTAGCATTGATCAGCTGCAGAAAGCCGACATGAATTCATAAATATGCATTATCATTATTTCCATTTTATCCCTGACTACCGGCGTAGAAGTTGTCGATTTCTATTGTTACATTCAGCGCTTCATATCCCCTATATAAGACCGAAAGCACTTTTTATGTTTCACTGCATTCAGATATTTCATTCAAGCAATATGAGCTGAATTTTTATAAGAATTTTATTATGCTGCAAAAAGCTGCTAGAATAATAAGTCTGCATGTAACTTAAACTTTTATGATAAATGGGATTTGAACAAATCATTAATTTTTGTCAAAAGAAAGATTTCTATTCTAAGGAATATATAGCAGATTAATTTTTGTACAGGACGACAAAAATTCAATTTGGCTTCAATTAAGGATATTTGTTATTCTAACGCACATCCAATGAATTTATTATACACTTTAGATTAAAAAAAAAGAATGCATTTACTTAAACATAAAAGCATAAAAAATGTATTTCACGTTATTTATTATAAAGATATGTTTTATCAATGGCTTCAAAGAATTGCAAATGAAATATGTAATATATAACACAAATGTTTTACAAAGCATCATCCACTAGGTTGGACTTATGCATAGTGAAACATAATTTACGAGACTATTGAATAACAATTTATTACTCATTAAGACATGATGATACGATGATTTGATGTTATGTACATGAATTCAAAAGCCGCTACATGTTTGAACACAATTTCTTGGGTTTTTTTTTTTTTACATTTGAACACTTATCATTATCCATGCATGAACACATAGGATTGATGACACTCTTATCATTATCTATGATTGATGACACGATTAACGTGCACGTGACCAACAAAACACAAATCATCACCCATGATCAGATGATTTAATAACGTGATGCCATGACAATGCTTTGGAATACAAAACATCATGGAGAATTCGCAAAACAGTTAGTCAGCCATAAACACAGGTTTAGTAATGTAATATCCAAGTGATGCAACTAAATACAAAATATCATCAAGTTTAAACAATGAAAATCTACCCCTGAAAGCATGGTTCGATTACGTAATGTCATAACCATGCAATGATAACTAAAATATCATCAACAATGCACAAAACAGTTCATTACACGTTTGAGTACGTAATATCATAGAGATGAAATACAAAATATCATGAAGTATACAAAATGCAAACCATCACCTATGAAAAAACATGGTTCGATTACGTAATGTCATAACCATGCAATTCATGATATGCAAGAATGCACACAAGAGTTCATTAGCAATGAACACGTTTGAGTACGTAATATCATAGGGATGCAATGAAATACAAAAGATCATGATTATACAAAGTGCAAACCATCACGTATGAAAACATGGTTCGATTACGTAATGTCATAACCATGCAATTCAGGAGATGCAAAATATTATGAATCACTATGAACAAACGCATTGATGACGATGTGTTCACGAGATAGTTATCCATGAACAGGACATCGACCGTCGTCGTAGGCTTGGAATTGGTTCACCTCTCTCATATAGGTCCTTAATTCCTCATCCATCACCACAGACGCCTGATCTTCATCATACAATTCATTTTCAGAGTTATACGTGTACACAGAAGGCGATGACGTACAGCGTCCAGAATTGAGAGGCCTACTTTCATTAACGGTAGGGCTATTCACTACGCACAGTTGAGCACTTGTACGAAAGGTATCTAGTTGTGTGTCGTTTCCTTGGTTTGATGATGTAATATGTCCGTCTTTGCGTTTGAAGAATGACCAGAACATAGAAACTAAAATGTGGAAAAACATTGATTTAAAAAAAAACCATTTTGTAAGCGGAGGGGGTTTAAAATATTAATCCACTGATCAACTTTTTTTGATATTACCAAATACCTTTATCTTACATAAGTAACAGGTAGATATGAAGGGTAAAAAATATTGAGGATGCCTAAACGTACATTCAACTTTGAAAGTGAAAGTTTTAGGAAATTTCATCTTTTTAATATATATGAGTAATACTTAAAATCAAATTTTTACATCGTTTATTTAATATTATTCAATTATCTTCATCATTACTAATTGTTGGATTTAATAGTTCCTCAGCAATTGCCATAGAAGTTAAATATATTCTTTAAATATACTTGAGCAGGAATATGTTATTACTTATTTTACGTCAACGAATGTTCGATTATCACTCTGTCTTATCTATTCGATTTCTCATAATAAAGTAAATAAAATTTAAATCAATAAAATTAGTAAGACGTATGAGTTAGTAATGAGTTTCATCAACTCAAAGTTTTCATAACGATCTATTCAAAAAACAATTTCCAAAGATGGTGTAATATATACTCCACTTACAAAGTATGGATAACAATAAATGGAAAAACCAGCTCTGACAAAAACAGAACTTACCTTTGTTCCGGACAGCAAGATACATGACAATAAGCAGAACTAGAGCTATCAGACACCCGATAACCACAAAAGGAGTATCGCTTGCAACTTTTACTACTGAAAAAAGAATAAATGGACATTGATCGACGAGAGTATGAAACTAAAAAAATGATTACTTTAAATGAGTTTGAGCGTATCTGTAGAACGATATTGCATTTTAGTCAATTATGAAATAAAATGATTCAGACTTTCCAAAAAACCGCTAATAGATTAGATTTCTGTTTAACCTCAGATAACTTATACAGAAACGTTACAAACTTACGGTAAATAAATGGAATGTTTTTTTTCCCAAAAAGTATAAGCAAATAGTGATACCTTTATGTGAGGAAATGACAGGGTCTGAACCAGGAATCTGTATCAGTGATGACCGGGCAAAATAAGGAATTGTGCCCTCGTCACTGTTGTAATCTCCTGGACAATGTTGTTCTATCTGTTATAATACATACATTATCAAATTTTACTTTTTTCGTGAAAAAAACTACAAATCTCAATTGAAGTAGACGGTGATCCATAAGAAGATAATACAGTTTGTAGTAAATGCAATAATGATAAACATCGCTTATTGTTTCTATGAAAATTGAATTTTCTTTATTGCTTTCAAAACCTTGCAAACATGTTGCTTTCCTTTGCTGAGATGCGTACTTTTTATTTGGCGTATGATAAAAAAGATCAAAGTTATTCGGCATTTATGGATAATTAAAGTTTATTTTATTCAATACTCAGATACCTTCACGAAGTAAATTCCTGGGCTTTTATCCCTGAAAGTATGACTGGCGATGGAAAGTATCTACGAATATGAAGCAAAATACTTATAGAAAAAGGATAAAAGGATGATAAATTCAAAATCAAATGGAATGTTTCTGTAAAGGATATAAGCCGCTTACTGTCCATTTTGAAGGAATAAGAACTGATCGAAAGGCGGAATTTAAAGGGTTATTCAATATGTGGTGTGTATTGTACATACGATGTCTCAAAGGCACTCGAGTAAAATGGTGATTATATTCACTTCAAGGTATTTCAATCTCTAAATCTATTTTTAATATGTGTCGCGACACGCTGATTTAGAAGACCATTGAGGCACTGACGGATGGCGGAGCCAAGAATTTGTAAAGACTTGTAACTACGATCGGAAAAGGTCGCATGGGGTTAGATCTGGAGAGTATGTCAGGTCTGGCATGACCGTACCCTTTTCCGACTTCAAAAATTGCTTCACAAGCTCAGATGTATGCCATTGATGGAACATTATCATGAAGTGGACATGAACATTCCTCGATCCTGACACGCGGCGTCGTTTATGATTATATTTTTTTTAGCTTTTACAGTAATATTTATCTGCAATACTTTTATTTGCAATTCATTGCATGAGAACCTTCCTTGTGTCTATAATTCTTTTGGCAATCATAAGCCTTCCACCGTGTTTGGTTAGCCCTATTTGTTTTCAATTTTTCTTACTGGTTCGAAATAGTATACACATTTCTTCCCCAGTATCAATATACTTAATGTTGATTGTAATTTAGGAAACATTTGTAGCAATTGCTTACTAATAGCTGTTTGTACCCATATCCGTTTTGGTAACTGGCAATGCGATATCCATTTGGTTTTTCTGATTTTAGAGACATTTGCCTTTCCTGTCACAGTCACAGTTTGGCTAGATTTTGCTGTATCTTTGATGAACTCTGTGCAAGTCAGACATTTTTCCCCACTTACGAATGTATCTTATTTGACCCATAAACCTCCCACAATTAAATAAAAATATGAATTACCAAATCGTGTGCAGTAATTTTACAAACTTAAACTTCCTCAATATTTTAAATACGCTTACCAAGTATGTTTCAGCAGGCAGTGGTCGACGACTGGCTCAATTGAAATGGCTAAAGTTTAAAACTAAGTGAAGTGTAAGGCCAGTGATTATACCGTTTAAAAGGTGTTGCAGTTAAGAGCTATTCAAGAATATCATCAATCGTGCATAGAGTTATCGCGCTTTGCTGCAATACAAATAGCGTATCGAACAGCCCTCGTAGTTGTTTCACAAGATATACAGTTTGAGGCTTTAACCAGACTTAAAGAGGCCGGGTCTAATTTGTTCTGCCCTAGATTTTTAACCGGGTTTTCCAACTGAAAAATCCGGTTATTAAATTGGTAAAAATGGCGGGCGGGCGGCTGCCAAAATGGTACCCTCATTGTATGGATAACTTCTCCTACAGTTTTCAAGATAAGAAATTGTGTCCATATTGCTCGGATTTTGATTTCCAATTATTTATGAAAAAAATACCAGCTTTTGAACTTAGTCATTTTTTGGCAAAATATTGCATATAGGGTACCCTCATTGTACGGATAACTCCTCTTACAGTTCTCAAGATAGGACGTTTTTCTTTTGCAGATCAGTTGTGCATATATTAGAGGTGTGCATATTGCTAGGATTTTTATTTCCAATAATTTATGGAAAAAATACCAGCTTTCGAACTTAGTCACTTATTGGCAAAATATTGCAAATAGGGCACCCTCATTGTACGAATAACTCCTCCTACAGTTTTCAAGATAGGAAGTTGTTCTTTTGCAGATCAATTGTACATATATCAGAGGTGTGCATATTGCTAGGAGTTTGATATCTGATTATTTATGAAAAAAATACCGGCTTTTGAACTTAGTCATATTTTGGCAAAATATTGCATATAGGGTACTCCAATTCACTGGATACGGGTTGACATGGATTATGGATACAGTTCACATAAAAGAAAAACCGGTTTGCTGTCATATTGACAGCTTTTCACTTGTTGAATGAAATTTGTTACATAAATTTCTACTGATATAATTATTATTTAAGGTATTGCTAAAAGGCATTAAATGGTCAAATAAAAAAAAAACTTTTACCTCCAGATTTGTTCCAGGGGTCTTATCAAAGTTGTTTTTTGTATGCCCAAGTTCCCAGATTTGTCCTATAATGGCTATTTTTAATTTATTTGACAAACGCGGAAATGGTGATCTTTATAGTATTATTAAAACATTCAAACATATGTAACATCACATATTGATGATCATTAATATAAAATACACGGTTGCTGTCTTGAAATATATGAATTAAGCTATATTTATCCCTTTGTGTAAAGAATGAACAGTTTGAAATAAACCCGTTGACAATGCAGATATATTTTTGTTAACGTTGAAAAATTAAACCAGTCATGCATAGAACTTTATTTTGTTCACTAAATGGACGGTTTAAGCTTTGTGCAAATGGGTTATAAATTTCTTCTGTAAAAAAAACATATTTACTATTTCTTTTCCTTAGGGACACCATTTCCTTATTTTTTTTTGTGGAGAGAGCATTTTCTAATAGACCAGTGATATGAAATATGTACAGCAAGTAATATTATTAATATTGTATTAGGTGAGGTTTACTTTTCTGATTTTTTTCCTTAGAAAGACAACACACTTGATCTGGATGATCGAATGTTAATAAGATTTATAGCTACAAGTACGTAGTATGATCAGGGGGATTTATTGATTCATGATACTGAAAAAAATGGAGTAGGTAAATATCTGAGTGATTTTTGAACTTTTACTTTAATTTACTTAGTGTTTCTATTCTGTATCGCGCTATCTGTGTCATTTTGTAAGGTATCAAACATTTTTATGTTTCCATATTTGCAAATATGATGTCTTTTTTTTAACTTATCTGTACATGTAAGCGTCCAGTAAGTAAATGGTATTACCTAAATACATCCATTACTTTGAAAAATGAACTCGTTTTTATGAAATGACCCCTACATGTAACTTATTAAATTGTTTTTCAATGTAGAGATATTTTACTTTGTATAAAATTTGATTAGAAGGAAAGATGATATAACAAAATGGTTTAAAAGGCAAGCAACGCTTAATTGTAACAGGGCATAAACATACACGCCAAACAGAGGCATAATTTCTAACTCAGTTTTCTCTTTTATCTTGCATAGATCTTTTTTTTTCTTGTTACCCATTTACAAACACATACAGTATAATATAATATAAGTAATAATTAAATATGGGAACTCACGATGAATTCTTCACACTGTGTGTGCTTAGGAGCCTTCCTACATAAGCAGGCCCTCATCTCGCAGAAATCAGATGGTGTTTGAAAGAAGACATCGATGCCGTTTTTTCGCGGTAACAGTGAAACAGCAACAACAAGATTATCTTATAAATAAAAAAAAAAGTAACTCTATAAATATAATAAATCAAAAATTGTAATACAATTATTATATTTATAAATGAAGTTGATTTTTTTCTCTCACTATCACAGTATTTATTGTTTCACTAAATATGCATTTACACACTGTATAAAATACAAACTTCTTTTGTAAAAAAAAACCAAAAAAAAAACCCCGAGTGAAATAGTATTATATCATGCCAAACTTTATTTACATCAAGTCATGAGATACCACTAGCTGTTTCAAAGATATATTTCACGTTTTATTTTTTTTAATCAATAGGTATTGTGAAACAAGTCTCTCACCCTTTGAAAACGAAACCTGATATGTTGATGACTGGGGCATGCTTGGTGGAAAGAGAGTCAGGAGAATCGTATAGGAGACAGGGTGTGGCTGTAGGCCTTGGAGACAAAGGTGAGTATGAATGGATACCTGTTAACCGAGAAACAGACGTCTAGAAAAAAAACACATCGATGTAAATGCATTAAAGTAAAGGTTTTTCTGTTATTTTCTATCTAGCTAGCCTATTTTTAAGACGACAGTCGTAGAAAAACGATTGATAGGCGATAGGTAGATCCCTAAGCTAGGTTACCAAGCAACAACGCTAGTATTCTTTTCTTATTATTGTACATGATTTTGTAAGATTTGCAATGAAAATAAACATTAAAACCATATATATGCGGCTTAGTATATTTAGGGATTGATTGACGTCAATTTAAAACATATTGATAGCAAAACGAAGTTTTTGTGTTCGCCAACAGAATAATACTTTTTTGTTTATATAAGTGTTATAGTAGCAACGTCGGGAATAAAACCAAGAACCTATAAAAGTCTCGCGAAAATCTTCTAAGCGACAACCAAGAATTTGCTATTGTTAAAAGGCCAGAAAAGCAAAACAAATAACAATCCTACTATTGTTCCTAAAATAAAGACAAGAAATCATATTAACGCAAGCGTCAAATGGGCAGCAAAAATATAATTGTTGTATGAATCATTGGTTGTTTACACAAAGAAGAAAATAATGAGTTGGTTGTACTCATTTTTATAATAAATTTTAATATATTTTCAGCAACACATTTTGATCATTTTACTACTACAGTATTATTAAGAATCGAGAGTTCGTTACTGTAAGCATTTCTTACAGTAATTGTATGATCATTGCCATAGTATGAAGTAATATCATTTATATAAAATTTCATGTCATTCAGGTCTTTGGTATTCAGGTCTTTAGTATGTCCCATATATACTGATCTCGATACATTGTTTTGAAAAGAATGAAAAACTCCGAAATTTCCCGAATAGATTATAGTCTCGATAAGAACGCACCTAACATGACAGTCTATGACCTAATTTATACATTAACGAACAAAACAAAAAATATGTAATATTTTTTAAAAGCATAAAACATATTTCTTCATGCAAATAATTTACTTTTAATTCATAAAAATAAGCATAGTTTCAATTCTGTAAACAAAAAGCTATCCCGCAGAAACGCAGTTACAATATTTAAATGTATATAAAATAACGGACCGCCTTCTGGCGGCCCGTAATAATTTAATTTCGACTTATAATTTTTCATTTCTCATTTACCGCAAAACTTCGCTATTCACTCGATTAAATGTTATATGAATTGTTTGGAAAATTACTTTGTTACTTTAAAGCAGACTAAAGAATTTTAAGTACCTTTCATTTGAATGAAAGACGTCGTTTCGTTTTGATATAATTTACGTTATTTGTATTAAAAATAACAGTTTTAATACGTTCAAAGTTTGTTTAGTTTAGTATAAATTAATGATATTAAATTTAAAAAATACCTACACTTGTCGATGTAGAAAACTCCCAAAAAATTTTCTTCGGAAAACGTGAGTAAAAATTATCCATATGGTTACCTGCATCACTAGAACTGCTGAATTTCATATACAGAGCCCTATATTCTGAAGAAGGGAAAAAAAGGATCGATTAAGAAACTGATATATTTATTGTGTATATGCATTATTTTACTTATAAAAATATTTAACATGTATTTAACAGAAGTTAATATACAAATTTTTGTTTACATGAATGAAATATTTAGACAAGCTATTTTTTTAAAAAACAAGATTCTGGTATATGTACTGTGCCAGTTATCGTCCTTGACCAGTTATCGGCTAAACTGAGAGTTCGGTTTATGACACGCGAGGTTCCGGGATTTTTTAATTCAGTCGTCTGATTTGAATTGGGAAAAGTAGGTTTGCTGAATATGATTTAACCTTGAGCTTCAACGATTATTGCTTACCGTTTTACATCTTTGCGCTTTCGGCAGTGGGGAAAGTGATGTAATTAGTTAAAAACAGAATATTACCAGTTTGTGATACGTTATTATATCCAATCTTCCAGTAGACATATAATATTAAATGGTTAAGTATGAATAAGCAAACCCAATTATACGTCGTTTGAAGTTATTGGACTATATAGTACAAAATCAATACGCAGTGTTATCACAGGCAAAGACACTGAAAAATGTAAATATTTATTGTAAATGGAACCGGTCAAATATATCCTATCAAAAATGTATGTTGGATCTTATGGGTCACTTGTTTACTACATAGCCTCCTTATGTATACTTAATCAGTTGACATAAATGACGATACTTCTGTCCACCGGTATGATAATTCGGAGGGTTAAACCATGCGTGATGTTTTCTAAATCTTTGTTGTTGTATCTGCTGATTTCCGGATGACTAGTCTTTAAGTAGTCATGCAATTGAATGGATTGTATGACAGGTCTTTCATGAAATACATCAGCCGACGAAAAATCGTATTTCTCATGAACACCAAATTGTCTTTTAAAGGCTTCAAATTCTATAAAAAAACATATTATAAAGTGTAATGTAAAATGTAAAGAAATTGCTAAAAATGTGGCAGAAAGGAATTTAATAGTATGTCATTTAACGAGGCCGAGTACAGAACGAGTACGCACGCTTTCGCGCAGCGTTTCATTTGTATTGTGACGTCATCTTTTTGCTTTGTTGACGCCATGGCGGGATAGTTTCAACTGCAGATATTCAGCGAAATTTGTCGAAAATAACTCGTTTGAAGAGTAAAATTAAAGTTATATTGTGGAATAAAGATAAATGTCTCGAAGTATAAGCTATACTTGGGCTCGGGTCGAAAAGGTGAAGAGGGTTCAGCAAGCCTAGCCCTCTGTCACGTTTTCTTAACCCGCCTAGATATAGCTTAATTCATATATTTCAAGACAATAACCATATATTTTATATTAATGACCCTTAATATGTGATGTTATATATTTATTTATTACTTAAATATGTCTGAATGTTTTAATAATACCATATATATCACATTTTCCGCCTTTGACAAATAAAAAATAGCCATTAACTGACAAATCTTGGAAATTGGGCATACAAAAATCAACTTTGATAAGACCCCTGGAACAAACCAGGAGGTAAACGTTTTTTTTTATTTGACCATTTGATGCCTTTTAGCAATAACTTTAATATGTAGAACAGAAAAAGAAATCCCTAGGGCAGAAGTTTAAAAAATGTGCAAATTTGGTACATTTCAAGCAAAATCCCATAGGGTCCTATGTTAAAAATTAACACACTTTGAGATGACCCCTTAAACAAACGGTATGGTAAATGTCTTATTTTTTTATCTTAAAATAATAATTATATCAGTAGTAATTCTTGTAAAAAATTTCATTCAAAAATCTAGGGCAGAAAAAATTAGACCCGGCCTCGTTAATTCAGTATGAGAGAGAGAGAGAGAGAGAGAGAGAGAGAGAGAGAGAGAGAGAGAGACTAAAAACCTTTTTCAAATCCAACTTTACAAGAGAAAGTTTCGGGTTTAACTTCATCCAAAATCTGCAATGTTCGAACGTATAATTATTGTAAATAGATATTTTCCAAACAGCTAAGAAAGCTTATCACGGGACGTTAATGATAATTGTATGCCTGTTTGCCATGTGAAAGAGACCATTACTTTGCAATTTTCTATATTTCCTATTAATATATATTTATATATCTGTTTCATATTTTATGTTTGTCAAAGTTAAATAAATATGAATCTCTTTAAAGAGTTATGCTAGATAAAAATCGAAAAAAAACCATTGAATAACATTTAATAATTCAAACCAAAGGGATGAAATCAATGTTGCATAATCGTCTATCAAATTATCATTTTAAAAAAAGATTTTATAAGCTCTAACAATCAATTGAGTAATGTCACTATAGCAACAGTTTGATGCAGACATTTATAAACCAGCAAAGGATCCACTTTCATTGCGATTGTATGATATTTCCAGTTGATATATATTATGCATTATGCATTATATACGGTAGAGTCACGCAAGTGTAAAATACAAAAGAAACCCGAGAAGCAACCCACGCCCCAGCTGCCACAAGTATTAATAAAAAAAAAGGCAAAAACCACAATGTAGTTGTTTACTTTTATACCTTCGTAAAACGCAACATTCTACATTCAAATGCCTTATAATGGCGCCTTATATTAATACTTTTAGTGGTTTTTTTTTATAAATACGAACACATGAACACATTTTGTCTTTTATATAATCTTTCCTATACTCATCATGAAGGACACACATCACAGCAATTTTTGAGTATATAAACATCTTTATGCAATTTTGGTTATCAACAAAAAACCAAATTTCAATGGCACACAATGCTACAGAGAGAGAGAGAGAGAGAGAGAGAGAGAGAGAGAGAGAGAGAGAGAGAGAGAGAACCTACCCCATGTGAACAGTTCCTAGAATAACACAAGGAAGCTAGGGCTTCACGAAAGGTCACTCTAGCCAGGAGAATGACCAACACCCATTTGAGCATCATCCAGCTTTCACTGATAATTGACCATTAGTTGACATTTACGACCCAGTTTAATTTTCATCGCTATTCGCTTGTTGACACAGGAGGCTTCAACGAAAAATTGATGGGATTTAAAATCCACGTGATTGGGAAACTTCCGGGTTCGTTAACTAGTGTTTTGTGTTTTCATTTTCTTCATCAAGCATCATCATTTTTATAATTCATTTTTTCACATCATTTTCTTTTATGAAAATTATAACCGCTTTCTTTTTTAAATGAAATTTAAAACTTTGACGTCACAGTGTATCTACAGCTTGAACAAGCATCGCTTTTTTGCGTTATTGATAATGATATCAAGCTAAAAACACAAAACCATTTCTTGTTTTTGTTTACTTTTTTTCTTCAACAAAACAAAATACTCATCACGAAGAACACATATCAAAGCAAAGAACCATTTATTACTTTTTATTTTCTATTTCTACTTTCCCTTTACAAAACAGTAAACTTCATTATTTTTTACTTGCTAGAACTGATGTACATTCACATAATAGATATTTTTTTCTCAGACTGGTATTTTTCATTATAACAAAACTATCGACCAGGCGGAGAACCAGATGACAATGCAATAAACAGTTCTTGCCATTATCGATCATTAATTTGAGTCCTGCCGAGGTACAGTTCTCAGGTATTCACTTAAAAGAACTGCATTGTAACAATATTCCAATAATAACAATATATTGTCAGCAATTCTTCCCGAACTGTTGATTCAAACTTTATAAATCTGTCTTTGATTTCATAAATTTATGGCTATAATACTGTTTCTTCATAGACTTGTAGTTCCCGCGATCAAAAATCTTTGCTTGGCTGTATTTGTTAAATATACAAACAACTTTTCGAATTTCGCCATTAGACGCTGGCTGTCACAAATGATACAAAACATACAAATGAAATCATAATTTTATTTCAATTTAGAAAGCATTCTTCAAAGAACAGTATTCAAGATGTATTGTCGAAAACCTACTTAAAGAACAATAATCCGGTTAATGCACGAAAAAAAATTATGATTCCTCTGGTTTGACTGACCGGTATGATTAATGAAATTAGAATACAGTTCAATGTTTAAAAAAAACCCTGAACAAAAAATTGGCGGTCTGGATAAGTCGATTTTAAAAATGTCACCATATGGCTACAGTATTTGTACACTGTTTGACATATTTACATGTATGTAATAAAATTCTAATAGATTTGAGAAAAAAAATCCTTAACGAAAAAATGGAATGTTTGACATTTAATATGCGAATTTAATTATCGCCAACTCCCTTCTAATGCTGTCCTTTATATAGAATCTAACACCTTTCAGCCAACCATTCATTCAAACAAGCCTTTAAAAAGCATTGTGCAACGTTTACAGACAAGAATAGGCTATCACATTGCTGTCGCGTTATTTTGATTTGCGATATGCTCGCTGGACTGTTACTAGTGTAACAATATAAGATGTATCATAAGCGTTCAAAAAGCTCTTATTTTTGTTAAGTGCTCCAAAAATACTTTAAAATGTGGTTTATGATTTTGACATGACAATTGAAGTCTACGGTTATTCCAGGCTTTACTGCAGGTCAGGTTTGTAGCTACCGGTCTAAAAAAAAATGGATGACCGACTTCGTAGCCACAATTGTTAAAAACTTGCAATTTATAACATACTGCCCATAAAATCTTGCACTAGTTTTGGTTTGAAAAAAAAAATGACGAAGACAACCAATGCAATCACATATTGCATACAAGCTTGTATGACGATATTTTCAATGAGTGTTGCAGAGACCTAACGCTAAAGATTGAATTCATTAACTTTTTTTAAGGCGAGAGTGGTCCGGGTTATAGGAAGACTACTCTAATTCTTATACAAATAAAGAACAGGAATTTCCTAAATTACAATGGAGTTTGTTTCAAACTAGGTTAACGTTCTGAGTGGATTAATTTTTATTTATGTCCCTAAAAGCTTTCTAATGGAGTAGAGAATTTTAATCATGGAATTATTTAAAGCATTTCAGTGATTTTTACTCTATTTCCCTAATAATAATAGATTTAATGGTGTAAGACATTCAATCTGTTTCTTTATTGTCACATGTAATTTCATATTTCGTGTTTCTAGCCTACATTCTACATGTAGCTGTCCAAAAGGTGAGATGGTTTACCTGTCTATTTCCATAATTTCCAATCCTTGAATCCCATCTATTTATCACATTTCAAAAATTTTCACCTGCAGGAAAAAAAACTTATTGAAATTCTTTTATAAAATTAGAAATATGTTATCTTGCTTAAATAAAAAGAAAAAAAAGACACCCCCTCCCCCAAAAATAACCCAACAGCCCCTCCAAAACAAAAAGGCCAGAGGATTACCAGTATTTGGCCAAAATATTAAAACTTTATGAAGGTTTTAATAATACATCATTAAAATGAAAGGCTGCTGGTGTCACAATAAGTAGAAATTTATTAGCTTAATAATAATAATAATAAAAATAATAACTAGACACGATCTCGTTGCGAGCGACGAGAAGGTCTTCCGTCCGATTTTTAGAAGGAAATATGACATCATCGACTTTGATTTTCGACAACAAAACATGATATGGAAAAAGAAGCGAAGTACTAATGCTTTATTGTATCGCTTTTTATAAGTTCCCTTGCATTGCTTTTTTAAAAACTTGCATTTCTTCCAATTAAACGAGAAAAGATTAATCTTGTTTACCTCTGATCCCTAAAAACCCTAATTGGGTAACGCAAGAGAAAATCATTATATTGTTAGGATATATATACGTATTATACCTAATCAAGCTTTAATAACCTTTCACAAAAAGGCTCTCATTAAAGGGCTATATGTAGAAGATTTTAGAGTCCTTTGATCCGCAAATTTAAGGGGCCAGCCATTTTTTCTTGAAATCAAATGAAAGGACATTTAATTCTGAACACATTTTGTCAACAAGTGTTTAGAAATTCGTTACCGTTCTGGAGATATATGAGAAAGAAGGATTTAGAGGCCCATCCCTTGTCTCCTTATAGGGGCCGTTTTACGAAATCTTGAAGGTTGCATATAATTAAGAACATCATTTTGAGCAACTTTTCTTCTGTACTACATTTCAAAATATTTTTCCTTTCTGAGATATGGGTGGGTGATCAAAATTTTGGACTATAGCCCCTAAAAACCCTTAATTACGTCACACATGATAAGTTCATTACATTGCTTGGATCCATAACTGTGAGATAAACATATTTGCTTCTATAACCTTTCAAAAAAATCTCTCAGTAAAAGGCTACAGATAAAAATTTTAAGAGCCTTTTGATCCACTTATTTAAGGGGCCAGCCCCTTTTTCTTGATATCAAATAAAAGGACATTTAATTCTGAACACATTTTGTCAACAAATGTTTAGAAATTCGTTACCGTTCTGGAGATTTATGAGAAAGAAGGTTTTAGGGACTGATCCCTTATCTCCTTTTAGGGGTTGTTTATCAAAATTTTGAAGGTTGCATATCAATAAGAACATCACTTTGAACAAATTTTTTTCTTCACTGCATTTCAAAAATGTTTTCCTCTCTAACATATGGGTGATCAAAACTTTGGCCCCTAAACCCCCTAATTACATTACACATGATAAAATCCTTACATTGCTTGAATACATTACTGTAAGATAAACACATCTGCTTCTATAACATTTCACAAAATATCTCTCAGTAGAGGGCTACAGATTAAAGAATTGAGAGCCCTTTAGTCCCCTTATTTGAGGGGCCAGCCCCCTTTTCTTGATATCAAATGAAAGGTCATTTAATTCTAAACAAGTGTTTAGAAGTTCGTTATCGTTCTGGAAATACATGAGAAAGAAGGTTTTAGGGGCCGATCCCTTATCTCCTTATAGGGGACGTTTAACGAAATTTTGAAGGTTGCATATCGTTTTGAACATCATTTTGAACAACTTTTCTTCTTCACTGTATTTCAAAATATTTTTCCTTTCTACGATATGGGTGATCAAGATTTTTGACTTTTGGTCCCTAAAAACCCTTAATTACGTAACACATAATAAAATCATTACATTGCTTGGATCCATAACTGTGAGATAAACATATTTGCTTCTATAACCTTTCACAAAATATCTCTCAGTAAAGGGCTACAGATAAAAGACTTTAGACCCCTTTGGTCCCCTTATTTGAGGGGCCAGCCCCTTTTCTTGATTTCAAAAACAGGTACTGAAATTATAAACTTTTTTTTACATTACATGTCTTAACAAATTTTTTTTCAGAAAAGAGATAAACAAAGAAAACCAGAAAAAATTATGACGTTTGTTTAATCTAAATTTTCGGGTCCAGGCGAGCTTTGACGCTTTTTGTGATCGAAATGAATTTAAACCTTCATGCACAATTTCAGTCTTCCGTCTACCATCGCAGAAAATTTCAAGTTTATATCTGCTATAGTTTAAGAGGAGTACTGCCGACAAAACACTCCTCTGAAAATCGATAAAACGACTATATCTCAAAACCGGAAGTGACGTCATCAATAAAAAAAAATTGCAATACGGTTCATATCATCATCTATTAGGTCCCAAAGTTTCATGAAAATCAATTGAGCAGTTTTTGAGATCTCGCGTGCACAAAATTTGTAAGAAAAAATAATAATATAGAAGAATAGGGAAAAAGAAACAAAGCAATAACAATGAGGTCTTTCGTTGCAAACGGAAGACCTAAATAATGATGATGATGATGATACATTTGGCGGGATTTATTGTATGTATTGATTTTTATGCATTCTAGCGCTATATTAAGGATAAAATGTTAACCCTGGGTAAAGCATAATATACTACAATTTTTTTCCACTCAATAACAGGTGAGTTCCAGCTGGAAAAATCTCTTTATTTGAAGAAAGACTGGTGAAAGACTGACGATGAACAGATCAACTAACGAGAATTTACAAGTAACATCTGGTGGATCAGCTATGTCACTGATTATTCTGTTTTACATGTTTAGTTTTATTGTGACATCGTCGGTTTTACTGAATTTCGCAGCCTTGTTTTTCATGATGAAAGACAAAGGTCTGAGAAGACATAGCCAATATTTGATGTTTATGATCATCTCTTCAACTGAGATAGTAATCGACATATTCTATCTTTGTCTCTTTTACTGGAATAAGACGTTTGTGTATTTTTGCCATGTGTTATTAATAGTTTTGACCATTGGAAGAAACAATGTTTTCTTTCATCTGATGTATTTGTGTATCGAACGATTATGTGCCATTACAGTTTCGCTTCAAAAAGTGTTTCAAATTCTTATCAATTCCAGAAACCGTGTTATTTTTCTCGGGATTTCCCTTTTTGCCTCATCTGTCCTGTTAATCCCGCCGTATTTTATGTATGACAGGACTGAAAGAGCAGAAGCTTGCATGGTTCAAAGTTTGTTCCAGGAAAATGGAAAATTTGTTCTTATGTATATCAGAACTGTTTATTGCATAGAACTGCTCATAGTTTGTTTGATTTACTTCCACTTAACAAGGAAAATTAGACATCTCATGGTATCGGTAAGTCCCGTTGAGAACAATGCAGGTATGAATAGCTTAGATAAACCACCATCTGCTAATCACAAAGTTAATGACTTAGATAACCGTAATGCTGAAACACAAAAACAAACGGTCGGCATTAGCTCACAAAAGAAAGCTCCAAAACTACAAGGGAATAGAAATGGACTGGCGTGGAAGATTCGAGCGTTCAAAGTCACGCAGGCCACCATTTTAGCAACAGTTATACCCTCTTCACCAATGGCTGTACTTCAAATCGTTGGATACATCAAACCGGATTTGCTTAGCAAGAGAGCTGATCTGGTGATTTCAATGTCCAACACTGCCCACGCCGTGATTTTTCCGTTGGTATTCATTGCAACCGTTAAAAAATTAAAATGTTGTAAGAAATAATATTCCTCTATTTATGCAAGTGACTAATATCCATTACCTCTGCTGTATGTAGGCATTTTAATAGGTGTTTAAGAAAAGACGCCCCCTCCCTGTTTTCAACATTATTTTGGTATCTTAATCTGATTGTCCTTAATATTCAAGATACGCTTGGTCAAATATACTGTAAATTCCCTATTTTACGCGATCACCTTATTCCAAGATTTAATCGTTCTCCATCAAACCGCGAGAACATAAAATCGCTAGTGCCGAATATTTTATCCAAATTCATGCAGTTTACATATATTTTAAAATATAAAAGCGAGATGTTAACATTCGCAATTTTGCTTCTCGCAATTTTTTGCGTATATTGATTACTGTGGAATCATTTAAATTCGTGGGGGCCAATTTTCGTGGATTGTTACTTTTTTGTTCATTAGTGGGGATGTAATTTCGTAGATGCGTCAGTTCCTGTTCCAGTAACAGAGATAAATCTTTCTAAAATTGTATTTCTGGGTAATTAAAATTCGTGGGGGATGGTTATCCACGAATACCACAAAAATTGGGCCACGACGAATTCTAATGATTCCACAGTATTCGCGTTCAATTAGGAATCTACAGCAAGTCTGCATTCTATAATAGGGAATGTTTAAAACATTCAGTACAGTTGTTAATTCTGTGTCCCTTATGGGCCATCTGTGTGATTTTATTGTATCAAATTTTGTATTTTGTATTTGTAAAGTAAAATACTCATATCCAAATTAGTTTATTTATTGATTTCAATTTAATAATATTAAATAACTTTATGTATTTTTTCAAGAGTTTTGTTTTCATAAAAAAAATGAAAGTTATTCCTGGGCTCATATCCTCAAAAGTTATTATTTTACCACATTCATATATTACTTCATAATGCTTATTGAAATACCCAAATGACGTGAAGATACATGTATAGAGAAGGACATGGGTTTTTTTATCCCAAGGATATATTTTGTTCCAATTGCTTTCCGTATGCCTTTTAAAAATTTCTTTTTCATCTGAGGTTTGATCTTATGATATATGAAAAGCTATTATATTTCTTATTATCATTTTTTGATCACGATATGTTCTATTTAAACCGAGTAGAATAAAGACAGGAACTCCAATTGTGATGATTTTGTCGGATTATATGTGTATGGCATCAAGATAACAGAAAGAAAAACTTTCCGACCCTGGTATATAAAAAAATATAGTATATACAAAAACAATAATTATTAATGCAAATTCTGCATGCATGACCCTGTATTGAATTTAAAATAAATTTTAACAAAAACAATTACTTTCGGTTAGCTCATTATAGATATGCTCAACTTAAATAAAGTTTCTGTTAAACACAAACTGAATAAATTTCACATAGCACATAACTCATGCAAATCAATTGACCTCCATGAACAAAATATAGAAACAAGTTATGCATATAAATTAAAATTCATTTATCCATAATAATTTCAAATGCAACAATATATCTGCTTAAATAGTTCCTTTTTCAATACGGAAGCCCGTTGGTGCCAGGTAGGAAAAATATTTTATCTGGCGGCCGCCAGATAATTATTTGGCGGCCGCCACTTATTATCTGGCGGCCGCCACATAATTTTCTGGCGGCCGCCACATAATTTTCTGGCGGCCGCCATATAATTTTCTGGCGGCCGCCACATAATTATCTGGCGGCCGCCACTTAATTATGTGGCGGCCGCCAGATAAAACCTGGCTTCCTGATGCGCGCGCATGTTTTAACGGGAGCTTTTTAGGGAGTTGTGGATACACTCTAATTTATTATTCAGTGGGGAAGACAGTGAGAGACAATTGTGAATCTTAGATTAGTTCACAGGCGGATAGCTGGATGGTCCCGGGCTGGGAGCTGATCACCCCAGTCGGCGCACCTCTGGAGGTTGTAGTGGACAGCGCCGAAACAACCGAGGAAGGAGGATCCACCTGATGACGGGATCATCACGCATCTATACCACCAAGATGTTTACAGGTACTTGCTTATACTGGTATACCAGTGACCGCCAGGAAAGACTGGATGACGACTGTGAATAGGGCAGTGACAACCTGGATAGACAGGAGGCAGTCTGGAAAGACGGACACCCCAGGGTCTGGAGGCTTAGCAGGCCAATGGACATCCTCTGTGAAGAGGAACCTACTATATCCGCTATAGACAGATACATACTAAGATACCCCCGAGGTCGCACGAGAGTGGGGGAGGATGAGCGACCTAACCAGGAGGATTACACGGATACGACTACCAACCGGCAAAGGACTGAGATGAACACGATTAACGGATCAATTTGCAGTTGTGGAAAGACTCTGAAGAACGCAAGGGGGCTGAAGATTCATATGGCAAAGATGGGGTGCAGACCAAATCAACGGCTGGCACAACGCACAGGGCAACCTGATGAGACGGAGGAGGAGGTGGTCCAGGACTCAGACCAAAGTGACCACAGCGTCCAAGTGCCAGACAGCGAGGAAGTCGACCAGCAGGTTCCAGAGGATCACAGCCAGGCGATGCCAGAGCCCAGTATTGATACAAAATCTGGAGAACGGAAGCAGAAAATCAGGTGGCCACCTAATAACAACAAAGCAGATTGGGATCAATTTGATTTTGATGTAGATTCAATCCTGAACACATCATTGGCTGGAGGAATAGACAAAAAGGTGGAGGCCATGGCCACAATAATGTACAATGTGGGAAAGGAGAGATTCGGTTTGGAAGAGGTCAGGCAGAAACAACAGAAATCAACTGGGCACAGAAATAGACGACAACAGGAAAGAGCGTCGATAAGGAGAGATTTGAGGCAGTTGTCAAAGAGATACAGAGTCGCACCCGAAGAGGAAAGAGCAGCTTTGGCGGAGCTAAGACAAGGCATGAGAGAACGACTGAAGATACTGAACAGGGCAGAAAGGAGCAGGAAGAGGAGGAAAGAGAGGGCCAGAGCAAGAGCAAGGTTTACAGCAAACCCATTTCAATTTACATCAAAGCTGTTAGGGAAGAAAAGCTCAGGAAAGCTGCTGGCTGAGAAAGCAGAAGTGGAAAACCATCTAAAAGAAGTCCACAGTGATGAGAAGAGGGATGAAGAATTGTCTGAGCAACCCAAACTTATTCAAGTATGTGAACCAGAACACATCTTCGATGAAAGCGAACCTACGGCCAAAGAGGTGAGAGATGTCATCCAGAAAGCAAGAGCAGCATCAGCGCCAGGACCAAATGGTATTCCATATAAAGTTTACAAGAACTGCCCAAGGCTGACAAGACGTCTATGGAAACATATCCGGGTCATTTGGAGAAGAGGTCGCCTGGCAGACAGCTGGAATCAGGCAGAGGGCTGCTACATCCCCAAGGAGGAGAATTCCAAGAACCTGTCGCAGTTCCGAACTATATCACTCTTGAACGTAGAAGGGAAGATCTTGCTCTCAGTAATGGCTAACCGCATGACAAGATACATGTTGGACAACAACTATGTGGACATAGCAGTGCAGAAAGGGGGAGTCCCAGGTGTATCAGGCTGCATTGAGCACACAAGCGTTCTCACTCAAATTATTAGGGAGGCCAGAGAAGGAAAAGGGGAGTTAGCTGTTATTTGGTTAGATCTTGCCAATGCCTATGGATCGATGCCACACAAACTTGTGCAGCTAACCTTGGAGAAGTATCATGTTCCAGCAAAGACAAGACATCTATTAGAGGAATATTTCAACAGACTGGAGTTGAGATTCTCCATTGGAGATTACACAACCTCATGGCAACGACTAGAAGTTGGTATAGTCACTGGCTGTACAATCTCAGTCATACTATTCGCAGCAGCTATGAACCTACTGGTGAAATCAACAGAGAAGATGAGTAGAGGCCCATGGATGAGAGCAGGCATACGTCAACCACCAGTGCGTGCATTCATGGATGATATGACAATCAGTACTAAGACTGCAATTGAAGCAAGATGGACGCTCAAAGAAATAGAAGAGCTTATCAGTTGGGCTAGGATGAAAATCAAACCATCAAAGTCTAGAAGTCTGGTGCTGAAGAAAGGAAGGGTGACAAACTACGACTTCCAGCTTGGACAGGAGATAATCCCATCAGTCTCGGAGAAGCCAGTGAAATGCCTGGGGAAGTATTTTGATGACACACTGAGGGACACCAAGAACACAACCAACACTGTAGAACAACTACAACAGTGGATGGAGGCAATAGACAAAAGTGGACTGCCAGGAAAATACAAAACCTGGATATACCAGCATGGAGTACTCCCTCGGATTTTGTGGCCTTTGCAGGTGTACGATGTACCAATGTCCCGGGTAGAAGCTATGGAGCGCCTGACTACAAAATTCCTTCGCCGATGGCTAGCAATACCACAGTGCTTTAGTAGCGTGGGACTCTACAGTGTAGGGACTAAACTACAATTACCGCTATCATCTCTTGTCGAAGAATACAAGGTTACCAAAGTGCGACAACATCTAACACTTAGAGACAGTAAAGATGAGAAGGTGCGCGGAGCCAGGGTGAATCTAGAAGCAGGCAGGAAGTGGTCTGTTCAAGACACAGTCCGGGAAGCAGAGTTACGCCTGAAGCAAGCAGACATTGTGGGAAATGTAGCAGTCGGAAGACTGGGCCTGGGAACAATTACATCAACCAGATGGAGAACAGCAGGCAAAGGAGTGCAAAGGAAGCTAGTGCAAAAGGAAGTCCGGGTGATGGAGGAAGACTCAAGAATGGTTAAAGCAGTAGGCATGAAGAAACAAGGAAGCTGGATGAATTGGGAAGCAGTAAGGCAGAGGAAAGTGACCTGGAATGACATATGGTCGATGGAGCCAAACAGATTGCAGTTTCTCCTAAGATCAGTATATGATGTGCTACCAAGTCCAACAAATTTGGCAGTATGGGGCTTAACTGAGGACCCAAATTGCAAACTTTGTGGAAAACCAGCAAATTTGGAGCATATATTGTCATCATGCTCCGTAGCATTGTCTGAAGGCCGATATACATGGCGGCATGACCAGATACTTTCGGTGCTTGCAGACTCTCTCGAAAAAGCCAGGAAGAGACCACCACCAAAGGACAAGCGGCTCAAGTTCATCAACTTTGTAAGAGCAGGAGAGAGGGAGAAGACAGGCAGCACTGGGGAGGGTAGAGGACTTCTTGGCACGGCAGGAGACTGGCAAATGCGAGCTGACCTGAAAACCAGAATGCAATTCCCAACGGAAGTAGCATCCACCAACAAGCGACCTGACATAGTGATCTGGTCTCCGTCAAGTAGGCAAGTCATTATAGTGGAGCTGACAGTTCCTTGGGAGGAGAGAATGGAAGACGCATTTGAGCGGAAAATGGGGAAATATCAGGAGCTTGCGGCAGATTGTCAGGAGAGAGGGTGGAGAGTATGGTGTTTCCCAGTGGAGGTTGGCACGCGGGGCTTTGTTGGACAATCCTTGTGGCGAGCCCTGAGAGTCATCGGAGTTATTGGGTTAGAGAGAAGACAGCTCATAGGGCGACTAAGCAGAGAGGCAGAAATAGCATCGCTATGGTTGTGGAGAAGAAGAGAGGGACAGTGGGGAAGACAGTGAGAGACAATTGTGAATCTTAGATTAGTTCACAGGCGGATAGCTGGATGGTCCCGGGCTGGGAGCTGATCACCCCAGTCGGCGCACCTCTGGAGGTTGTAGTGGACAGCGCCGAAACAACCGAGGAAGGAGGATCCACCTGATGACGGGATCATCACGCATCTATACCACCAAGATGTTTACAGGTACTATTAGTTTTATTAATTATTTCTGAAACTTGACATTAAATACATGTATCAATTGCAGAGCTTAGGATTTTGAAAAACTGGTTAAGTTGAATGTATAGAAGACTTTGTTGTTAGAATCTAGAATGAATTTTATATTACTTTGTGCCTTGTATTATACATGTATGTTTTAAAACATGGTATTTTAGAGTTGATTCTGAACTTTTAAAACTGAACTAGACACCTGTTCAGGAAATCTTAACATTAAAAAACCTTAACTTGAGAGGAATTTTATGTAAACATGTATAAGTAAAGGAACGCACTGCCTTCTATATGTTTTAATTTTGGTGTAAGAATTTACCAACGCAGATTAAAGTCAGCTTTTTTGACCACGACAGCTAATACAGGCAATATTATGACGAGAGCAGATCCATCTATGACTTTATAAGGATAAACTAGGATAATTGTGTACTACCATTCGTGGCCATAAAAATGAAACTATTTAACTGACTGCGTTGTTAAACTCTTATTCCAAATCACTTGAAAGGCAGTACAATAATAAGACCGTGATCGGCCACAATCTCTCTGGGTAAATCAAAATACTGAGAGTACTGAAAGGGGTCTTGAAAGTTTGAATTTGTAATTGTTCACGTTTTCCTCCATTATGTTCCAAAAATTATGAGTTTGAATTAGTTGTTTCAATCTACATGTAGTATGCTAAAGTTCGGCTTTTTGCAATAGCCTGATACTTTGTCATAATTTTGCTAAATCCCGACCGGGACTGTTCTTCATAATTGTAGAAAATTGACATAGCGGTATATTACGTAAAATAAGACCCCAAGAAATATTAAAAAAAAACTACAACAGGGAAAATCAAAACAACTATATATATATATATATATATATATATATATATATATATATATATATATATATATATATATATATATATATACCTCCCATGAGGTGCGAAGGTCCTGGAAACTTCTACCAGTATACATGTAGGTCATGGAACTTAGTGTATATGTCAAAACTAAATGTGGAAGAAATATGATTTTGATATGTATGGATATTTTATTTATTTTTAAGCATTATAAAATTTTAAAATTTAAAATAATAGTGCATTCATACTCTTTCGCCTAGCTTTTAAACTAATCTAGAAAAATACAATTATTTACACATGATAAACTTAATTTGAAGATTATTTATTACTTTAATTACATGAATTAACGCATTTATACAAATACAGGCTTACATAGGTTATTTACTCTCCTCCCATTTTATCTCAATTATTTCAACATTCATTCGAAGTGGGAAAAGAAGTGAAAATAGATAAATAAATAAATAAACCAATTCTAAACCCAATTACAATTGAACACACTAAAAATCTAACCTTCCATTTAGAAAATACTTCAAATAACATGAAATTCAGGAATCAGAATAAACCATTGAAAATACCTTATAAATCAATCACATGACCAGATCTATGTGACCACTCCACAAATGCTATAAATAGAGTCTGCAGGTGACTCAAAAGAGGAGTAACCAATGTAAATAAAAACAAACACAAAATATTAATTCGAATTAATTCAACTAAACAATGTATTTATTCACCACTAATAAACCATTTTCTATTACGTAATTAAATAAATCATTGTCTGTAAAAGTAAAATTCCTGAAAAGTGAGAAATTGATTATAACAGGTCAATAATAATGAAGAAATCAATATTCTGAAATTAAAATATTGAAAACCTACAAAATTTCACACTATGATTAAAAATTGTTGTTAGTTTGTAGATTCAGAGAGATTTTCTATCCATTTGGGTGTTAAATTTGATATTGTTGATAGGCAAATCAATGGTGATAAGTGTACATGTATATAGAGAATGAATGTGTTTGTTTATAAAATGAAATTTGATATTTGTGGGAAACAAAAACCCTCCAGATTAAAAAAAATTGTCGAAAAAGGATACAACAACCAACACATGCACCAAATGTACATTTTTTAACTCTATGAAAAACATGTTCGGGGAACAAATACCATCCAGTCCAGGATTATTTATCACACGATTAAAAGATAATTTGCCGTACGTCTATCTTATTATGGTCGCAGTAGATATCAATTTTCTTAACGTTCTTTGACTAATTTATCATATCTTTAATATAAAGAAACATAACGATCGTAACCTGACCAACACTGCAGTTCGGATTCTCTGTCATTATTGTTTTTCATATAAAGAACACTGTAACATCTTTCAAGTCTTCGTCAATATTACTTTGAGTGGACCCTTGATTCCATCTTTATGTATGTATCTCTTGTTAATTTTACAAGCGACATATGGATAAGAGAAATGCTAGATGAACGGTCTAAATTTATTTTATTTGAACATTAATTGATTTAAATTCATACTGTAGATGCAACGTCTCTTTCTGGCTTTATTTAAAAAAAAGATTAAAATTCGTTTTAATTTACTATGACGTCACGATTGATGGACACTAAAATATGAATAACATATTTTTTTCCAATAAAGCAATTTATAAACTACTAACAATGTTCATACTGAGGCGGAGAAAAATTGTCAAGATAAGAGATTTACACATGTAAAACGTCACAACCATACATTTATTAATTCTATCTAAGAATCAAAATTCGGTAGACACGCACATATATATATATATATATATATATATATATATATATATATATATATATATATATATATATATATATAACAGAAAGCCGATTCAAAACTCTACCGGTTTCATTATAATATATATATATTCTTCATAATCTAGTTTGATAGACTTAAATGTATTGTTTTAAAAAAATTGACGTGATAAAAATTACTTTACATTTGGTTTTTCATCCATTTAAAAAAATTACTAAATAACTAAATAAAGAAAGAAGATGAAATAAAACAAAACCATTAATGAAAACATAAAAACAATCTCACAAAAAATTTAGTCTAAAAAGCATTTAGTTGTGTATTCTTCAAAACATCTTTGTAATGTACACACGTAATCCTCGAAGATTTTTTCTTCCACAAAATAAACAGTTTTCGGATTTCATCCTTCATTTAAACCAAATAATTCTTGAGAACTATTATTTTACCGGCAAGGACCTACTTAAATTCATTTGTATTTAACTAAATGTCAAAACCTTTCAAAGATAAAAAAAAAAAAGTAAGAAAAGAAAACCAGTAAGAGGCCTTTACTAGTTTGAACCGACAAAAAAAAATAATTTATTAAAAAATCTGAAAAGCAATAAGTTCTGAATATGAAATTAATGATTTGGTATTTCGATACAAGGTCCACACATTCTTATCTATTGTCTATAATTGAGCAATACCTAGACAGACATCACCTGTTGCTGTTTAATGAGCAGGAGAGTGTTAGTTCATTTTATATCCTTTGATATAAATCCATTTTCCTTTCCTTTTTCAGCGGTTTCATTCATTGTATAGGGAGGATGATGACAAGTTTTCGTTGTTATATTTTCAAATATAAAGTTTTATACTGTAAAACGACGAACAGAGAAGATATCTCTTTGTTGTTTTTTTTTATAATTTCCAATGGGAAACGTTTGTCTACAACATAATTGCGTTTTTAAATTTTAAATGGTTATCATGCAATTTTGTTTACAGCTCAATTATCTGTTAAGTTTGATCCGTTTTAACCTTTGGAACAACGTCACTACGGCAGACAACTGTACATAATATACAATTAAAGCCTTTTAATGAGGTCAAATCATATATCTTATCGACGGGATATACTAAAGACCTGAATGACATTCAACTTTATAAAAATGGTATATTTAAATTTCTCTGTGCTGTGTCAAATTGAATGACTTTGAGTTTGTATTTATTATATTTCATTGTGAAATGTGGTAAAATAAATATCATGAAATGACATCCATACATGTATCAATTATTTACGCAAAAATATGAAAGAACTGAAAATATGAATTGATCTGAAAATTTGAGCTAAACTTATTTATTATTTATTCTTTTGAGAACCTCATGCAATCAAATAACGATGATGCATAAACTGAGGTGTAGATTTATAATTCCATTTAACGAAAAATTATCCGGCTTCTTTTCTACTTTAAAATTGTGCAGATTCTACCGGATGAACATGATCTGACATGTACCTTAAAAATAATATATTTCTATTTTATTAGGTGGGCCTTTAAAATAATATAAACTAATGCATTAAATTTTAATTCAATACAATGCAACAAAAAGATCAAAATGGTTTGATATACATAATCTCCAAAAGGATAATGATGAGTTTGAACGAACTTTGTATTGGAATAATTTACAAATCAATGCGTTCTCCATTACTTCATACATGTTCTATGGCCATTATCATACAATTACCGTTAGAAATGCTTACAATAACAAACTCGATTCTTAATAATAATAGTAAAATGTTAAACTTCATAACGTGTTGATGAAAATATATTAAGATTTACCATACAAATTAGTACAACTAACTCGTAATTTTCTCTTTGTGGTGTGCTTTATATGTAAACAACCAATGATGATTCATAAAGTGACTTGATTTTGAGTTTCATAGAGATTAAAACTAAGGCATTTGTATCTTTCATGAATTATTTTAAATAGAAAATTTAAACAATACAAACTAACTACATTTCTACATAAATCCTTGAATTCATAACGTTATAATTTTACGTTTGTTAGGGAAAGTTTTCATATCGAATGCCCTTGTAAGTACTAATGGTATTAAATGTACAGAAAACATGTATATGTAATATTGATTTTCATATTAATAAAAGCCTAGGTTTGAAGTTCATTACACGATATTGAGTTTGTATTCTACTTTACCCTATGATTTCCACTGCTTATATGAGATATTGCAAGAAAATGGAAAAAATATTAGTGTCTGGGGATATTCAACTCAATATCACAAGCTGCGTGATAATGATAAGAATTACTGATATAAAAACATTTTTGTACATCATAAGTGCATTATCAGAGGCGTATATCGATGTCCTATATGTTGTCATACTATAGTGGAGAGGTGAAGGCGTAAACTTGTTGAGTGACCTTTGTATATACCGAATAGGTAGGGATATTTAACTTCATCTTCTGTGTCTTTGTATTGAAAGTTGTTTTGCTCTTACTTTTTCTCGCATTATCTCCGGTGTGAGATCGTTTTTTTCAGTGTGAGACAGAAGTGTAAGATTTTTCTGTCTTACACTGTGTACTACTATTTTGCTTAACAAACGTGACTGCTGTAGGGGAATGCAAAATGATTAACTGAGATCATCCATTAAATAATTGTTTTGCTTATTTAATAACAATTAATCATATTTTTTTCTTTTGCTGTCTTTTGAACGTCATAACACTAAGACATCGTTTTTTAATGTAAAATTATGCAAGAAAAATAATCATTCATTTTATACTCATGTGGGAATGTCAAATTCTAGATCTACCTCGAGGCGCAGATTTACGGTCTAGAACTCGGCAAAGCCTCGTCCTTGACCGTGAATCTTGTCCCCTCGGTTGAAATTCTATTAATCTCTGAACAATATATATTCTCTACGACCAAACTTTATGAACAGTAACTGGGTATCATTGATCACTACTTTATACTAGAAATTCTGGAATATACTTGAAACTCATTTTATTTTTACAATAATAAGTTTTTATGCAACACACCAAATCTTGATTTCTATAACTGAAAAAAATTAAGTAATTTACATACAAATCACTTATGATTTGATAAAGAAAACCATTATAATCTGAAAAACCTGGTCTATCCGAAAAGATGCTTAACTCATACGCCACTTCCTTCTTTTCTGTTGAAACAGTGAAAATACTTGTGTCCTGTGATATACTTTGTGAGGAAGTATTAAACAACTAGTGCTTTAATCGATTGTCAATACACCTGGTACGTGTATACATATGGATGCATTTAAAATTAAACTTCATTTTTTTTTATATTACGAACCATTTTAAAGTCTTCAATAAGTCTCCCGTTTCTGTTACTTTTTGGTCAGTTTTTGGTGGGATTGGATAAATAAGACTCATTTTATATTGTGTTTCAAATATATGAAAAAAGTAGGCGTGTCTTATTTTCTTATGACTGTATCTTACTGTAGTTGATAAACATTATCCAATCAAAAACCTTAATGTGAAAAGAAATAGTCCATAAGACCCTTGAACAGTCATTGTTGCTCGCACAAGAAGAATCTTAAAAGACAATAATGTCCAATAAAACATATGTGGATCCTTTTGATTATACCACTGTATATCCCATTTTAGGAACTATTGTGTCCGTGGCTATTTTGCTCAATGTCATCAGCTGCATGATAATGATAAAAAATAAGGATTTAAGGAAAAATCGACAGTTTTTCGTGTACATCACTATTTCGTTGACTGAGATAATTAGTGACGCTTTGTATATCGTCATATTATTTTGGAGACGGGAAAATGCAGAGTTCTTTTGTTTGTTTATTTTTCTTTTTTTTTGTCTAGGTAGAGAAAACATTCAACTTCAGCTGCTTTGTCTCTGTGTTGAAAGATGTTTTGCCCTCAATGTGCCTCTGAATGATATATTTCGTAAAATGGTAACCGTTAAAGGGAGACTTACTGCTTTCGTATCATGTGTGGTTATATCTTCTCTCATTATGGCGCCAATCGTTTCCATTTACGCTCATAAAGATTCTTATGCATGTGGACCAGCAACTTTATTCGAAAATAACTCTAGATTAGTTCTCCGCTATATAAGAACTGTACTCTCACTTCAGATCGTGTTCATGCTTGGTATGTACTTGTATGTAACAAAGAAAGTGCAAACCCTCACAGCTCCAAATCTTAATTCTACTGATGTGAGTCAGGTAGGAACCGTACAAAGCAAAGCAGAAAACAAGATGGAGACGGTGTTAACTGGTTCTTCCCGGGACACAAAAGAAAATTCAAAAACCTGCGTAACCCAGACCACGAGCGCGACGACTTCAAATGCTGAAACCGTTCAGAAAACAGACAAGGAATCACCAAAACAATCAATACATCCACATCTCCACAAAAACAGTAAAAGACAAGGTGGAAAGTGGAAGCCTCGCACATTGAATATGCTTCGATCTGTCATTCTAACTACCGTATTTCCTTCCATTCCTATGCTAGGACTTCAGATTGTTGACTATATAAATCCTCGATTTATGAATACTACGCATGATGTAATAATTTCTCTTTGTAACGTCCTCCATGCTATTGTTTTTCCTCTGATCTTTATTATGACTGTTAAAAATATAACATGTATGTGTTGCAAGAAGAGAAGAAATATTGACACTTCAAATTAACGGGGATTGATTGTCAACAAATTACACTTTAGATCTACATAATAATTAGTATGAAATTTTAACATTTTGGCACATAACCAAAAATTAACTAAAGGAAAAATTAAATCAAACATTTTTTTTTTAATTTGAAAATTTTCGTATATTAAAGAATTCCATTAGTCTATATTTGTTACTATTTTGTTGTTGGTAAGAAAGTAAACTCGTTTTTGTGTTTAAAAAAGTGTACATCACTGTTGTATATTTTGTGAAGGAAAGAGATGCACCATGACCCATAGACTTCAAAATGAAGCTTGTTTGATCCAGCAAATGGAGAATGGTAGGCTGATATTTCAAAATTTCTAAAATTATCGTTTTAATTATGGGCGAAATAATATAATAAAATTAATTGATTTTCATCGTAAATGGCTGATTGTAGATGTATCAGTAATTAAGGAGTTAGTTCTCCCTTTTTCTTCATTTACATATAATTTTTAAAGTATTTCAATGAAATTAATCATTCGTAATTAAGCAAAGTATATATATATATTTTTAAATTTCAATTGGCAATAAAATTTTACAATTTTAGATACGTCAAATTGAAAATTCAACATAACGACATGCCGAATATCTCAACAATCTAAAACGTTTTCAATAAACTTCTGACCATAATCACTGCTCGTCTTCTTTTCATTTGCACTGTTTTCAGAGAACCCTAACGTTTCATATTTCAATCATATGAAAATATTTCATGTGCACAATATCTTGGTTTGATTTTTATTAATAAACCTACCATTAATGCAAACATGAATCAAACCTGGTTCATAATGTATTTTAAAAGTAGAAAACTAAAGTATATGCTATTTCATTTTTTCATGTAAAGCATTCAAATGAGTGGTGTGTTTATTATTAATATGACTTTAGTTAAAAGGTGTTTTCCATTGATATTTTTATTGTAAATTTGAGAAATGTAAAAACTTTTATGAACCTAAAATTTGTAGAATTTGAAATATTCATGGGTTCTTCAAAATAGAATACAATACTTTTAGCGCAACGCATTACGTAGTGTTCCTCCCCCCCCCCCCCCCCCCCCATTTCATTTGCTCATAATTGTACATGAATATAAATTGATAGCCTTGTAGTAACCATTAAAGATAAATTGCATGTGAAATAATAGCATTGTAGTAAATATAAAAGATACTCTCCTTTTATGTATAAAGATAAGAAACGCTTATATACATTTTATAATAAGCTATATGCTAGCAAACATATTCCAGATAATGATATCGATACCAATCCGTCTAATATTATTTGTCAAACGTTAACAATTGAGGAATAAGAAATTTGTCTTAATAAGAATTAAAAAAAGGCTCTAAATATTATGAAAGGCAGTTAATCCCCGGGACAAGATAGTTCACCAGTACAATTACAAAAATATATTTGGGAAGAAATAAAAATATTTACATTTTCCAGTGTCTTTGCCTGTGATAACATTACGTATCAATTTTGTACTATATAACCTATAACTTCAAATGTCGCCAAATTGAGGCGCCAGCGGGGTTTGCTTCTTTATGTTTAATAGCACGATGGTTTAAAATTATATAAATATAAGTAATAAGGAATCATTCTTTTGATAATTATGAGCTAATAATTTCGGTCGGGGCGTGATCAAATCTATCATAATGCCCTTCGGGCTTTACTGGATTTGATCACGCCCCGACCAAAATGACACATGTATCACCTCATAATACTAAAAGAATGATTCCTTATTCCTTATATACATACTGTGCCTCTCAAATAAAAAGGTTTGAGAAAGGCACACTGTCATTTGCACAAAGGAATGCCATTATCTATTTAATTCATAAAAAGGATGAAATAGACCAATTAAAATTATAGACCTATACTTCTTCAAAATATTTACTGAACAATCAATGCAAAAAAATTGCAAATAGAGTTAAAGGCCGTGAACAATTTAAAGGAGAAAAAAAGATAAAAAAAACAAACCCCCCCCCCCAAAAAAAAAAAAAAACACCAATACTCAAATACACATTACCTCTTGAAAAATTGTATTTTACTTAGTATTGTACAAGGTATAAACAAATTTACATTATGTACATCATTTTTAAACTTTAAACCACTTTTTTCTTGATAAAGACGGGCTTCCCTGAACATTACTAGACATGCGGTATTTGTTACTAGGATTAGGTTTCCAAAAATAATTTCTTATACTTGCAAAACATGACGACGTGTAATATTTCAATGATATCAAATAATTGTCTTTTACTTATTAACAATATTTTATTGTCAATGAGTCCATGACTAATTAAGTGATATTCCCTTCTTTTTGGCCAATGGCGCTTCTTATCAAATGATAAGGAGAAGTCCTGAATAAAGATGAAAAATGAAGACTAATAAGGTTTTACGTCCGTGCGGCTTTATTCAACAGGGACAAGTGTATTATAAAACATAAAATAAAAATAAACTAGATGTGGCTCAAGGCCCTCACAAACAATGTCCCTAACAGTAATTTATTCAATGTGAAAAATTCATAAATTCAAATAGCTTCAAAATAATATTCAATACCAAACCAAAAATGAAAAGAAATGGCATGACTTAAGGTTTATGCTTTCAATTATTATTTTTAATTCAAAATTATAAAAGAGACATTGAAAATATAAAAAGAAACACATACATCGCATATTAACCTAACGCAAACACCTAATTTAGATCGGGCGTGATCTACTCACAGAATCGTAACTTGGCGCACATGAGTTATCACACAAATCGCGTACGATCGACAATTTCTAAAAGTAACATTTCCGATTAACAAAAACGATCAATCAATAGCTTACTTGCGTTTCAGACAATGTTAACATCACGTATGTAAGTCAATTGACATTAACAGTCTGTAGAGTGACAGTCGTTGTAAACAAGGAAAATATATTTTAAAAACGTCGAGCCCGATTCTAATTTCTACTAAAAATCTATGTACACAAATTTTTGCCTGCGTAACCTCTACGCTACATCATATGTGCAATTTTAGAAATTAATTCATAAGACCTAAATAACATATGTACATAGTTAAAACAATAAAAGTGTATATTTTGACCAATCTAATGTTATATTAGGAACTTACAAAGAATATTTAAAAGCAATTTACAACTCAAAATAATTAAGCCTAACATTCTTCATGTATTGGAAAATTATTATAAATTTCATGTACTAATGTAAATAGCTATCTATTCAACATGATGATATAAAATTGCGTAGTATTATATACCAATAATAATTCCAATATAAAATAAAGTAAATAGTCATATTTACCTGAATAAAGATGAAAAATGAAGATTAATAAGGTTTTACGTCCGAGCGGCTTTATTCCATATGGAAAATGACCGACACGGGGACGCGTACCCAGTCTGCCGAAAATGTAATTTTGTGAAAATTGACCAATGAAATTCTTTCTTTAAATTAATCTTTTGTTTAGGGGTGTAAAAGTCACCAACGAACGTGTTCATGCGAAGCGCGCATGATGATGGCTAATTGATTACATAATAATTTGATAACACATTAGAGGTGAGAGAAACTTGGACTATACTTAACCCGAACACAAAGGCTAGCTAGCTTTGAGCAATCTAATAAAATTCTTGTTCATTAACTTTTTCACCTACACAATTTACCTGACAGATCAATTACTTACAAGAGCAATAGATGACAAAACATAAAAGACATAGATTTTAGCAACCCTGACAGAAGGTAAATAATATATGTAATGTTACATAACACTTACTCCGAAAAGTAAATTGAGACATGTTACATGTTATTAAATCAATATGTTCAGAAATATAATTTTAGTTCATTTGAAGACAAGTTTTCCTCACGACATAATTTTACATACAAAATGAAGGAACACAATTTTTTTCTCTTGTTTACCTGGGAATATGGACTCCACTCAAGTGATAGACATGAATAACGATTTTCCTTCATTTGATGAGATTTTTTCGTGTGCGTATATTATCAGACATTTTTTTGTGTAGGTGTTACTGTGATCTGCTTAATTCTAGCAGCGTATCGTAATGGATTCTGACTCTCCAATTTTAACACATGTTTTCTATAATATCGTGTTGTACAGTGGATTATTCAGAGGATGCATCAGGCACTCCCCCCCCCCCCCCCCCCCAAAAAAAAGTCATTATAGAGTTAATTCATACACCTCCTGGCAAATAAATGCAAAACTTACATGCATTTACTAGCAAATCCATATTGAATGTTAATATAAGACTGTATAAAACTATAACTTATCTGATCCAGGGCGCCCCTTGCACCCCAGGTGATGATTTATCTGAGGGTCTCTGCAGAGAAGTTGCCTCGCTTTTTATGTGATAAATTGTATATATATATATATATATATATATATATATATATATATATATATATATATATATATATATAAAGCACTAAAAATAACCAACGACACGAACAATAAAGTAAAATATTGTCAAATTTTCGGGACAACCCGTCCCTTCTTCACTTTAGATAACGAGTGTTGTTGGTTTGCTAGTGCTTCTTATATATATATATATATATATATATATATATATATATATATATATATATATATATATATATATATATATATATACACACACGCACACTAAAAAAATGAATGTAAAACTTGCTAGACTTAGTTATCAACTTTTTGGAATGTCATGATATTTCATTACATTAGACTGATTTTAACAGGTTAGTATGAGAAAAAAATTGTGTTTAATGGTGTACTAACGTTTATAGAAAGCCCATGGTAGTTAAGCTTTTCTTGAATTCAAATAGTTTTTGACAACTCTTTCACTTTTACTATAATGCAAGCTTCAATAGTTATACTTTTTAAAACTTCATTTACATTGTTCCATTTAACTTTTCAGCCAGTCGTAGTAAGTTAAATTTCTGCAATGCATAGGATTTGGATAGGATTACTGCAGATGTTAAATCTACAAAACTTTTAAAACTGTAAAAAATGTTATTTCTGTTATGTTTAATAAAAGGAATATCACAAAAGTCAACATTTTAAAACTTCATTTTTACCCAACATAATCTCTTAAATCCAGACTCTCGCAAGGGGCTAAGCTGACAAGACCACCATAAAAACAAAAGGAAATGTTTCTTGTAAAGCAGAGGTTTTAATTGGATAACTGCAGGTTTTAAATTCAAATACTTTTAAACGCTGTAAATATTTTTTATTTTTACTTTTTAAGTATATCATAAAAAGAAATAAAAACAATTTGAAGACTTTGTTTTAACCCTAGATAACCTTTAATATCGCGCATTCTCATTTAACGTTAATAGATTCAGAGGGTTCAACTAATATTTACTTTTCAGTGATTTTTGTAATAAATATTAATGTTGATAAATTTCATTGTAATTAATATTGATATTTATTGTTAAAATGTCATTTTAAATTGTCATATCTAAATAAAAAAGTAGTCATCTGGAAGCTGTCTTTCTGCCTCCCTTTTTTATGCAGACTTGGACATGTAGAGGAGGAGACATTCCGGAAACATCTTGGCTAGGGCACCATCCAGGTGTGGGCATGTTGAAACAAAGATCTCGAGGATCTAAATAAATTAATTATCATAACATTCCATATAACCCTTAGTGGACTTTTATAAATATCCTTAGAGATGGTTTCTAACAGTTCGTAACATCAGACGATGGAAAGGTCATCACTGATGCCTTGAAAGATATAGATAGTAGAAATAGATGAGCTCCTTGAAGCCTATTTATTCATGAATATAGAGTTAAAATAACAAGACATCAATATCGCATCAAATACATATAAAGAACTGGTTCAAGAACCATCCTTTAATTTAGAATTTTTTGTTGTTGAAATTATCATATGATAAGAGTTTGCGACTGATATTAAGAATTCCAGAAAATTGTACCAAACTTAAAAAGAATGTTGTCTTTTCTTGTCTGCAAAGAAACAAAGACGGATTATTTCAAATAATTAAAAAAGGTTCATTTGAAAAACGAAGCAGATATAAAGATGCTGCACTTCGATACCTTACTGCAAGTGACTTGGCTCTGTACAGCTCAAAGGAAAACAATTCTCGCCAGTCGGATAACGGTCCGCATCGTTGATCTTGATGGTATCGCAAGACTACCAAAAAGTCGAACTAAGGATCTCTAGAGCACTTTAAAAAATTCAAAATTAATGCTAAACAAGGGCACCGCTAAGCAGAGCATCCCCTCGCGACATGAGTTATTGTGTGTAGGGATGTACTATTTAGGAATATATAGTTATTTTATTGATAAGACCACATTCTACTATCCCTACATTACTGCAAAAAATACATTTTCTTTACCTGTACTAGATCTAAATCCAAAAAATAGCAAGTTGTTGATTTGAACTGCTTACTTTCACTTTGGTTTCAAAGAAGTGAAGCGGAAGATTGATAACTCTTACTTAGAAAGTTCGATTCATAACTCGTATAAAAAAGTTGGTTATGACATTGATTTAATGAAATAATAATTTGTAATAGTATTAATGGTTTTGAAAGGCACATGCATTCTTTATTTATTATTTTACAGAAGTGTGCAATCTATGATAAATATTTTTAGTTTTGAACGAATTATGTCATAATGTATGCCCCCCTCCTGTAATTTTATCTAAGTTTTTGCATTAAAAATTGACCAATTAATATGACATTGCATTTGTTTTAATCTTTTACAATGAGGCATACTTGTGCAAAGGTCAAGGAAATTCCATTGGAGTACACACACACACAAACATACATACACATACGAACACACACACGCACGGTAGCGATGCTATATCCCCTTTGCAACAAGTTGCGCGAGGGGATAATAAATGCTGTGCTCACCAGTAATATGTGGGTGGTGGATTTTGCTATTGTCGTGAGAACTCATTAGCTAAATACGACATACATTCTGCATATAGAAAACTGAATTTTTTTATTAACGTAAATAATTTTGTACAGACATATAATAATGCCATTTCGTATTTTAAACGCACCCTTAAAAAGAACCAAAAAGACTGACTAGCTAAAACGATATGGAGCTGTGCCATATAAGAACTTTAGGGATAAATCTTAGAAGTGTATTTACTTATTAATTATTGCTCAATTTGAGTTTTTGCTTCCCTTGGTTTGAGAAACCCAAGTAAATCGAGTTTACCTAAGAAGAAGACTTTGTTTTTCAAAGGGGCATGGTCACAATTTTGGTCAAAATTTTCCTATTTTTATGTTAACAATGCTTCGGTTAGACATGTTTGCTTTATGTGTGTGTGTGTGTGTGAATGAGCGGACGTATTACTAGTTAATACTGGCTCACTTCCGGATATATTGTTTCAATAAAGCTGCATATTCATTTAATAACGTATACCTGTTTCTAAATAAATCAAAGTTTAATCAATCATTAAATAGATCATGCCAAACCACTATATGAGAGAAATCGTAGCCATTGACTGTACAAATCATCACACTTGATAAGATCATACATAAAGCATGAATGCATAAATTCATATTTTCTAGCTAGATATCTAGTAATGAAGCAAATTGTATTGCTTTCGAGCCACATGCAAGTTCTTGTTACCCTTACTTACCAAAATTGGTACGTCATAAATATACGTAATAAGGAATAATTCTTGGAATATTATGAGGTGACAATTTCGATTGGAGCTTGGTCAAATCTATCATAAAGCTATTCTGGCTTTATTGGATTCGACAACGCCCCGACCGAAATTACCACCTCATAATACTCAAAGAATGACTTCTTATTCCTTAGATGAAATAATGACAACAACAAACCGTCAACCATCTCAAAATTCCATAAAACGAAATACAAATTCAAAGCGAGCAACAATGACCTAAAAAAAGATAGAGGTAGGATCAGGTGCTTAGGAGGAGTGAGCATTCTCTGCTGACCGGTCACAGACATATATCGAGATATATGCTCTCAAGTTGTTAGTTAATCTGAAAATGTGTAGTCAATTATAATTGACAATAAGTAATACAAATTTTATTGTGTATTTTTACGAGAAACTTCATGTTCAAGACTGTGTTTTGGCAAAGGACGGTGCAGGTGATGAATGGTATGGTATTTAAGAAATTTTCATTGTGTTAAAATATACATGATTAATTCACTGAATAGGTACCAAGTGAAAATAGTATGTCTTATGTATCAATATTTTTAAGGAAACATAAATGGTAACAAGTTTTTTTTTCTCCCACTCAAATTTCTCTACACACCACTATACCACTAAATATACATTTTAATTCTTATATAAGTCTATGTTTTAATTATATTCAATTTAAGAGAGATATATATATGGAGAGAGAGAGAGGGGACTATAAAAATATTTTCGTTTAAATATTTCATTCACTTACGTTTTATGTGACAACCATATTATTACATTTATTTAGTAACTACACCAAACAACTAATGGTCATTGTGTGGATTAAATTTTTTATAATCATTAAGCCTCAAGCTGAAACACTCGGTATAGACAATAAACATACAATACATTACACGGTGTAGTACCTAAACGGTTGCTATCCGTAAAAAAACGACGTTCGCTGTTTCTATTCGAAAATTATACGGTTACTAGCTGAAAAAGATGTCCGACACAGTAAGTATTTTTCTTTTCAGATTGAAAAAAATTCTCATTTTCTCAAAGATTTTAATTAACATGCAAACTTGACAACCCTTACGGAACGTAACACACATTTCAACACTAAAATATCCAGCTACCTACATACAAGATGAAGAATTGACTTAAAACTTCGTGAATAACTGTCGTAAATTTGGGCACATCTGCAGTCGAATTAAGTTTTTGGACATGATTGCGCCAAAATCAAAGTTTTTTTTTTTAAATTGAAGCGACTGATTTCTTAATATTTGTACACAGAATAGTTTGATTGCAAGAATTATCCATTTTCTATGTTTGTATAAAAACTATGACGATTTTACTCGATAAGCCGTATGTTACGGCTACTATTAGACAACGACACCGGTTTCTATTGGAAATGTGCACTTTCTAACCTCAATGAAATAACATCCATGTATATGCATTGAATCATACAGTTGAAATATGTAATTCTATAGTAACCGTTTAAAAATACGACTTTCGCAACTCTCCAACCTTTCCAACAGAGCTCGAAACCACCTCAAATGTATCACAGGTGCTTGGGGACGGGACTCCCCCCCCCCCCCCATATCCCCCCCCCCCCCCCATTTTTTCATCAATTATTTTTTAAATTATAAGTTGATGTATGCTGCACTAGAAAAAAAAAATCACAATTAATGCGAAATAAGCTATGTATAAAAAAATATATACCACTGGTATATTTTTATATATAGCTTGTTTCGCGTTAATTTTGAATTTTTAGTGTAGCATACAATACATCAACATATAATTAAAAAAAAATAAATGATGAAAATAACTGGGGAATGTGGGGTGAATGTTGTTGTGGGTGAGGGGTGGGGTTGGGGGTGTCCCGTCCTCATGCACCTGTGGAATGTATTACATAGTCGTTAATGACACCCCCCCCTCCTTTTTTTTATTTTTATAGAATTTGATTTAAATACATTATGTTTTACTATCCGTCGTGATGTGAGCTAGCAGTGCCCGAGAAGTTGAGACTGTTTACCTGTATGACCTACCTATAAATGTACACATTTCATCCTTTATCAATTTTTTACATTTCATGAAAATAATATCGTTCCGCATGAGGTTAGTTAATGTTTGCGCAGTACTTGCCCGCTGACAAATGAGGCGAAAGGGACGAAAATAAAACGGGCGAATATTTCCCTGTATACAGTAGTACATCATAAATTTTTGCGAGTAACAAAAATTTTAACTTTGCAATTTGGAAATTCTAACTTGCATTTTTTGAGATGTATACCGCTATATATAGTGAATTTTGAACTCTGATACCCATATGATGTCAATAGAAAATCATGTTAAGGTGTTCTGAGACTCTTCCGAATGGGAAAAAGATATAAGATTTTCCAATTACAAATCTCCAATAGAAATCTGTTTTTATTCCTGTGAAAATCTCCCGGTAAAAAAGGGATACCCTCCATAAACAATTATTCAATATTTTTCTTTTAATTGATTTTAAATTTTCTTATTCTCTCTATGTGTATTTTGTAAAAAAAAATATGGCTCAAAGGTGAAAGAAACAGTAACTTTGGACAGACTTAATATGTCACAGGTTACTGTGGAATCATGGCTTTTAAGGGTGCATTTCGTAGATTAGCGCTGCAAGGTTGAACGCGATTTGGTGGAGTTGAAATCGTTGAAGCACTTGATGTTTCACATTCTGTGTGATGTGTTTTAGATTTCTTAGGCTTGTGCAGCCATAAGTTTGATTTTCTTTTTCTAGCTGGAAAAGAAATTTAAGTTTCATATAGTAGCCGGTGCATCGTATTCAGTTTATAGCCGGTGCGAACATATCAGTATTTCAAATAGCAACCGTTACTTTAAAAAATCATTTGTTGTCAAATTATTTCGATCAAAATATACTTTCTTGTTTATTTTGTATTACTTAATGAATCAGAATAGATAAATGCCTTTTTTCATAATATAGAACAAACAAACTATGATTTGTAGATGAAAATATCAGCTTAAAACTTGGTTGTAACAGCCTTTTAGTTCGTCACCGACCTAGGAAATTTCTCTATTTCTGGTTATTCATAGGACTATTTTCCAAACTACATTTATAAGATATTATAATAATACCTTACATGTTCCGTGCACACGGATTATTCAAACACTTACATGGTTTGGGTACATTTTTCGTCAATTTTGTGGCTTGATCCATGCGTTTCGTGCATGCTTTTTTCAACTAGCAACCGTTCAATTTTCGAATAGAAACACCGAACGCTGTTTTTTACTGATAGCAGCCGTTTAGGTACTACACCGTGCATTATGTGATTGTAACTTTGTGTTTTTATTTTGTTTAAGGTACAAAGCCAAGATGTTGAAGGTAAATTAAGACCAGTACTACGTGCATTACATGGGGTAAAATACAAACTTTAACCAGTGGGTAAAAGCAACAGATGTTTGTAAGTATGCAACATACTGTTAGTTTATTTAACAAGAGGCCAATTGGCCTTAACGGTCACCTGAGTAGCATATATCCAATACACAAACTTGTCATGGAGTCTCATATATGCATCTAATTAATTAGGTTTCATACTGGAGTAGAAAAATTATAAATTTGTAATGACAACCACATTTAATTCAAAAAGAACTGTGAAACCTATAATTTTGGTGAAAAACTAAAAGATCTGGTCTACAAAATAATGAATTTAGTTTTCCTTTCAGGTGTGTGGGAGTAAAGAAGATAATTTTTTAACGTTATATGCATTAGCATCTATACATCCATTTTGGCCCTGCCCTAGAGTCAAAACCCATACCCCAGGGGACATGAAAATTAAAATTTCAGTAGAGGACTTCCTGGTAAACATAATTATTAGTCGGTTTTTTTATACAGATTTGTGAGAATAGAGAAGAAGATTTTTAAACATTATATGCATTAACACTTTATTGCCATATTGCCCCCCCCCCCCTCATGTCCTGAACCCCTGACCCAGGGGCCATGAATTTCACAATTTAGGTAAAGGAGATTGTGGATATCATAACCATGTATTCAGTTTTTTGCCCACATGTGTGGGAGTAGAGAAGAAGATTTTTTAAGATTTAAATCATTTTTACTATATGGCCATATTGGCCCCACCCTAGAGCATGAACACCTAACAAAGGGGTCATGAATTTCACAATTTTAGTAGAGAGCCTCATGGACATCATAATCATGCATTTAGTTTTTAACAAATATATATGGGAGTAGAGAAGAAGATTTTCTAAGATTTAATACATTTTGACTATTTGGCCATATCGGCCCCACCCTAGAGCCTGAACCCCTGACCGAGGGGTCATGAATTTCACAATTAAAGTAGAGGGCTTCATGGACATCATAACCATGCATTTAGTTTTTAACAAATATATATGGGAGTAGAGAAGAAGATTTTCTAAGATTTAATACATTTTTACTATTTGGCCATATTGGCCCCACCCTAGAGCCTGAACCCCTGACCCAGGAGTCATGAATTTCACAATTTAGGTAGAAGGCTTCATGGACATCATAATCACGCATTTAGTATTTAACAAATATATATGAGAGTAGAGAAGAAGATTTTCTAAGACTTAATACATTTTTACTACATGGCCATATTGGCCCCCACCCTAAAGCCTGAACCCCTGACCGAGGGGTCATGAATTTCACAATTTAGGTTCAGGGCTTCATGGACATCATTATCATGCATTTAGTTTTTAACAAATATATATGATAGTAGAGAAGAAGATTTTCTAAGATTTAATACATTTTTACTATTTGGCCATATTGGCCCCACCCTAGAGCCTGAACCCCTGACCCAGGGGTCATGAATTTCACAATTAAGGTAGAGGGCTTCATGGACATCATAACCATGCATTTAGTTTTTAACAAATATATATGGGAGTAGAGAAGAAGATTTTCTAAGATTTAATACATTTTTACTATATGGCCATATTGGCCCCACCCTAGAGCCAGAACCCCTGACCCAGGGGCCATTAATTTCACAATTTTGGTAGAGGGCCTCATGGACATCATAACCATGCATTCAGTTTTTTCCTCACTTGTGTGGAAGTAGAGAAGAAGATTTTTGAAAATTTGGCTTTTTTTTCATATTTGGCCCCTCCCGTGGCACCCCAGGGGTGGTAGAGCCATAAATTTCACAATTTATATTCTTCTTACCATAGAGATGCTTCTCACCAAAAATGGTAACGATTGGCCTGGTAGTTTTCAAGAAGAAGTTAAAAATGTAAAATTGTTAACGCACGACGCACGACGACGGACGAAGACCAATTGCAATAGGTCACCTGAGTGACTCAGGTGACCTAAAAATAAGATGATATCCTGCGCATGAAGCACGTAAATTGAAAATAAACACATGCATATACCAACAAGAGGCCAATTGGCCTTAACGGTCACCTGAATAGCATATAACCCATACACAAACCTGTCGAGGAGTCTCATATATGCATCTAATCAATAAGGTTTCATACTGGAGTAGAAAAATTATAAATTTGTAATGATGACCACCTCCCTGCCTGAAATCTTTCAAAAAGAACTGTGAAACCTATAATTTTGGCGAAAAACTAAAAGACCTGGTCTACAAAATCATGAATTCAGTTTTCCTCTCATGTGTGTGGGAGTAAAAAAGATAATTTTTTAACATTATATGCATTAAAACTTATACATCCATTTTGGCCCTGCCCTAAGGTCAAAACCCATCCTTGAGGGGACATGAAAATTAAAATTTCAGTAGAGGACTTCCTGGTAAACATAATGATTAGTCAGTTTTTATACATATGTGTGAGAATAGAGAAGACAATTTTTACAAATTATATGCATTAACACTATATTGCCATATTGCCCCCCCCCCCCCCCATGTCCTGAACCCCTGACACAGGGGCCATGAATTTCACAATTAAGGTAGAGGAGTTAGTGGACATCATAACCATGTATTCAGTTTTTTGCCCATATGTGTGGAAGTAGAGGAGAAGATTATTTAAAGATTTAATACATTTTTACTATATGGCTAATATAGCCCCACCCGATAGCCCTAACCCAGGGGTCATGAATTTCACAATTTTAGTAGAGGGCCTCATGGACATCATCATCATGCCTTTCTTTTTTTTTTTTTTACAAATATATATGGGAGTAGAGAAAAAGATTTTCTAAGATTAAATACATTTTTACTATATGGCCATATTGGCCCCACCCCCTAAACCCCGAACCCCTAACCCAGGGGTCATGAATTTCACAATTTTAGTAGAAGGCCTCATGAACATCATAATCGAGCATTTAGTTTTTAACAAATATATATGGGAGTAGAGAAGAAGATTTTCTAAGATTTAATACATTTTTACTATATGGCCATACCCTAGAGCCTGAACTCCTAACCCAGGGGTCATGAATTTCACAATTGTCGTAGAGAGCTTCATGAACATCATCATCATGCATTTAGTGTTTAACAAATATATATGATAGTAGAGAAGAAGATTTTCTAAGATTTAATACATTTTTACTATATGGCCATATTGGCCCCACCCTAGAGCCTGAACCCCTGACCCAGGGATCATGAATTTCACAATTTAAGTAGAGGGCTTCACGGACATCATAATCATGCATTTAGTTTTTATCAAATATATATGGTAGTAGAGAAGAAGATTTTCTAAGATTTAATACATTTTTACTATATGGCCATATTGGCCCCACCCTAGAGCCTGAACCCCTGAACCAGAGGCCATGAATTTCACAATTAAGGTAGAGGGCTTCATTAACATCATAACCATGCATTGAGTTTTTTCCTCATGTGTGGAAGTAGACAAGAAGATTTTTGAAAATTTGGCTTTTTTGCATATTTGGCCCCGCCCGTGGCACCCCAGGGGTGGTAGAGCCATGAATTTCACAATATTGATTTTTCTTACCATAGAGATGCTTCTCACCAAAAATGGTAACGATTGGCCTTGTAGTTTTCAAGAAAAAGTTAAAATTGTAAAATTGTTAATACACGACGCACGACGACGGACGAAAACCAATTGCAATAGGTCACCTGAGTAACTCAGGTGACCTTAAAAAACCAACAAATGTTCTCTATAACGTCATCTTTTAAAAGTAAAATTTTAATGTACTAGAAACAGTTGCATTTTTACTATATTTACCGAAACTTTTTTATTTTAATGTGCATATTTTTTTATCATCATTAAGAAAATACATATGTACTTAACCTATGACATTTAAAAAAAATCTTCATAAGTGTCTGTTTTCTTCTGAATTTTTCATGGTTGAAAGATATTTAGACTTTTGAGTGGACACTAAACATAGAAATAACTTTGAATGCTATGAATTTAAACGTTTATTATTAATTCAGGCAAAAGATGAAAATGTAAGGGTCATGTGGGAGGATTGACATTATTATAGAGGACGAGAATTGGAAAAAATGCAATGACAGTAACCATACCTTGCCTATGACATGAATCATATTATTAACTGAACACTTAAATTGTACGCTATTGATTTTAATTTTAGCAAACTTTTATTCCTCATTTATGGGCATAAAATGTTATATTAACCACACAATTTTTAGAATAGTTTACTAAATAGAGCCTTTAATTTTATTTGACACATTTCAAAAGGGTTAAAATTAACAATTGCTTTCTTTGTTTTTCAAGATATATCATACAGTTAGAAGATGTCAGTGAAGTTTTGAGGTTATGCACTCCATTTTCCGTGTTACATAATGTTTTTCACTACCAAAGCAGGACATTTTGAAAATCTCTGTGTTTTCATATGGAGCAATGCCACTGTTGTTACTAATGGATATTGTGTTATTTATTGTTCGTTACTAACAATTACACTGTAATATGAGAATAAAAAAACAAACACATTTTTCTCTTCTTATGAATTGTACTTATAATTTTAAAAGGCAACAACACAATGCATGCATACATAATAAATGCATTTATTCAGAATGCCAATCGGTACTCTTATGTGAAAGTCAACATTCAGTAAGAAGTACGTGTATTAAGCTATCACAATACAGGAATGATGTGGTATCGAGCAAAAAAGAAAGAAATTTAAAAATTTCATCAAAATAAACCATTTTATATATCCCCTCCTTTTTATCCATAGGATTTAAAGTAAAAAAAAAACTAATGAATAGTTATCATAAATATTTGTAAGCGGATAAAATTAATTGAAATAAAAAAGTTTCAGGGAAAAGGAAGAAGAATTGAAACATTTTTTCACCAATCAAGTAACAGCACAGACTTGGTCCATGAGAAAGAGAAACTACTCAGATTCTAGCTGGACACATGCATTGTCCAAAAATATAAGTTCTACCCACTAAAACTGTGCGTTTTCCTGTGAAGCGAAACAGAGCGCAGTTGAGAGAACTGTGGGCTTAGTTCAACCATCTGAACAATCGTATGTGCTAATAGGACTATGCACAAAGTTTTATCTGTTAAAATCATTGAACTTAAAGATATATGTAATGATAAACCACTAATCAGAAGTTGCAGGTTGAGTTGAGCTCAACAAAATAGCAGCCACTGAGAAAAGCACATCAGGGTAATTTCACCATGCATCGGACATCCGTGGTTTTTTCCTACTGATCATATGGTCCAAAAGTTAAAAAGTCACACGTCTTCTCCAACTTTTTCCCTAAAATAATTGAATTTGATTAAAACGTTAACAATAGAGCAAAATAATGCAGTACAGTGCTAATTCACCATGGATCGGAAAATAGTAACCAAGCATCGAACAGCCATACAATAGCCTGTAATAAAAACGATGTTTTGTACTTTAAGCAAACAAAAATCAGAGGTCCGGTAAAATGTATGTCCTAAATTGTGTCGATGTAAAATCCTTTCCTTTACAGTCAGAAATTAAGGGTTTTATCTAGATATATATTGGTGAGTGGTCCTTTATCGTGCCAGCAGCCACATGAACTTTGGTTATAACATACCTATTCCGTAAGACTCTAGTTTCCAGTTGTCGCAGAAAAACTTCAATTATTTTCGAAATTAATTTGACTCTATATTCAATTTATATAACAAAGAGTGTCTTCCTATGGAAGGGAATTACCGCAAAAATTCTATGTATCTTGCTTTTATTCTTATTATGCTTACTTCTTTATTCTTTTTTACATTTACACTTGCATGTCACTTTATTGTTTTCATATTCATGCTTATCTAATTTCACTTTGATTCTCTTTGATCCTTCATTGTTTGCTTAATTCTATGTTGCAACATTCTCTTCTTATTCGTGTAAATTCTTTCTTCTATCTCTGTTACAAACGTGAATTCAAACACGCAAACCATAAAGCACTTTCAATAAAGACGGATAGAAGTTGTATGAATTTAATGCTGCATTATGACGCCAGGCGGCAGTGTGCGCGCTACAATTGCTGCTCCCGAAGATTTATTAAAACGAAACTAACAAATGGCATTAATTAAATAAATTCGTGAAAACATCTCAAATTAAGGGCTTAGTATAGGAATATGAAATACATGTTAATATAGTCAACCTTTTACAAGCCACGATATACGCAGACTCAAAAAGATACGTTTTTTTTGTATACATGTAAAATGTCTCCGCGCGGTTCTAAAAAAATCATGGGGGGGGGGGGGGTCTGAGAGATTATTTTGTATTAATTTTTTTATTGGTTGATTAAATAAGTGTGAATTTTCCATTGGGGTGGATCTGATCTAATTCTAGATCCGCGATGCAATGTATTGTATATATATGCAGTAACTATTTTTTTGCAAATTATTTGCAGGAACGGTTAATTTTTAGAAGAGGAACATGGCATTAGTACTCATTGGCGGATCCAGAGAGGGGGGGGGGGGGGGTTCCGGGGGTCGGAACCCCCCCTTTCTCTTGGACATATGATTGTTTTTGAAAACGTTTAAATGCCTATTTAAAGGCAGTTTTTCCCATTTATAATAGAAATACTGTAATCATCTCAAATAAATGCTTTAAAATTGTTTATTTAAAGAATTTCGTATTACGTCCCATAATTTTGTTCTTATATGAAAAATCCCTATCGATTTTTTATCGAAATAAAGTACATTGTACTCCCCTTCAGCATCTGGTGTTTACTACACTGAGTAAACATGTGGAGAATTAAAGAAAAAATACATAAAATTAACAGTATCACAGATTTATAATAACATCTACAGTGTATTTTCTACTCTATTTCTTCTTTTTTTTTTAATCGAGTATAGTTCATACAGTTTTGAACTGACAAGCTTTCAAATGTACTGTTTACTTAATTAAGTTAAATAATTATAATAGATGATTTTTACTTCGTTTCATACGAAAAATACAAAGAAAACTCATGACCCGCTTACGCGAGTTATGCTATTTTTCTGGAATGCTAGCTACCTTCATACCCAAATGAAACACAAAAGGAAATTTGTTTTGTTTCCAAGAATCGGAAATTCAAAAATACCGTGTAAATTAAGGGTTTTATGTAAACCATTATGAAAATGCACAACTTTTGAAAACTTTTTTAAGTCTGGATGATGTAGCGCACCCATTACAGAGGTCACATCAACTTCCCTGGGACGACAATTGCTTATACCATTGTATTACACATGTACCATCTTTTCAGCAGATAAATTATCCCTATTCTTTTGTCATATCCCATCATTTAGACCTTAAAGAAGGCAATCGATATAAAGAAATCAAAATCGATAAATAGTCCAGAATTTAGAACATCAAAGACATAAAAAAAATTACCAAAATATCCATTTTTTAAAATAGTTTGTCGTATTTAGTCTGAGTTATTTTTAGTTTCTAAGTGTCTCTTTTCTATCAAGCATTGACGCACTTTCTCATTGCTGGAAACTTGGGTTTCTTAAAGCTAGATATTATGCAAATCTTCCTGACCAAAACCAAAACGCCAAAACGCTCAATAATGCAGTGCACTCTGATGTTGAAATAGATGTGAAATAGATAGTGATGTGATAAATGTTTATTAAATTCAGTTGTATACGCACGGAAAACGTTAAAAAAGTCCTTGTTTATTGACAAATTATGAATTTTGCACATATTGATTTTCATCAAATGGAACCCCCCTTTTTCCAAATTGCTGGATCCGCCTCTGGTACTTGTCGACAGGACTTTAATTTCATTAGAGGTGAAAAGAGGCGGGATGATGCACGGTTCTGCCCAGATGTACCCGTGGAACATGTAGATTAAAAAGAAATAAATTTTAACCAAATTTAAAGATGTTTATGAAAAACAATAAAAGGACTGGGGTACGAAATGCTTAGAAGTAGCTTTTCCTGTACTCTAGTACGTGTGAAAATTATCACTTGTATGAATTAGTGATGGGAAATCGGAAAATTTTCATAATCAATTATCGGAAATAATCGAAAGTGTATAATCGATTAAATAATCGAAAATTTTCAAATTATGTTTAATTGAATGAAACTCTGAACAAAAACTTGCGTCTTGCATTGTATATACAGTAATATATATACTTGTTTCAGTTGTTTGAAATTATTAAATATTTTTTCAAATAAATCAAATATGTTAATAAAATATATATATTATTACATGTATGCACATACAATCTTATTTATTGCACCTGGTTAGAATAAAAGAAAACTAGGAATTGTACCATTTATAATGACTAGGAAGTTAGGGACAAGTTCAAACTTCAAACAATAAACATAAACAATTTAAAATATAACAAATTAATTTGAAATTCAGAGTTCAAATCCTATTTCAAAAACATTAAACCAAAACAATTTAACATTTAAACATCGTGAATAGAAAGTTTACTACTGGCCGAGTCACATGACATACCACTTCAATGTTTCACCAGTACATTTCAAGGTTTTTATTCAAGAAAATGAGCAAGTCAACAATCAAAAATACTTTCACACCGTGGATTTAAAGTTTGTATTTGGATATGGAAATATTTCCGGAGTCATGTTATTATTGGGATCTTCATTAGTGGCATTTGCCTCGTAAGTGAGGCTTGCACATCGCGCCGCCATTCAATCGCAACTTCTCGGGCCTTTCTGGCAAGTCGGAAAAACACCTCCAATGTATTACCTAGGCGTCCATGACAACCCCCCTTTTTTATAAAACTTGATATTAATACAACACATTTTACGATCTGTTGAGATGTAAGCTAGACTTCTTTAAAGTAAATGATATACCCTGAAATATAACATAGAAGCGACTTATAAGGCTGTCTAGCCGATAGCTATTTTAATGGGAAGCGACTCCATTTTGTATAAAATTCTAACATCCGGTGATGTTAATACATTCGAGGTGTTTTTCCGAGCTTGCCGGAAAGGCCCGAGAAGTTGCGATTGGCCGCCATTTTGTTTAAACCTATTTTCGTTTTGATGTTTGCAAAAGTCAAGTTGTACAAAGAATTTTCGTAACTTACGTTTTTATTAAATTAAATAATCGATTATGAAAATCTTAATCGATCATCGACATCGGGAGACATTTAGCGACCGACTTTCGATTGTCTGCGATAATCGGTCCATCACTAGTATGAATCACTATGTACATGTACCTCTCGTTAGGCTACAGTACTGTGTACCCCTGATTAAATGCGATGCATTAATATCCGCGTGAAATTCCGGGTTAAAAAACTTAAAACTGCAGGTTTTAAAATCATGATTCACTTATTTTTTTCTAAAAGTTTTGAACTTGTGATGTGAAAACAAAGTTTGGTGCACGCGATTTTATATTCTTGCGATTCGGCACAGAACGGTGGAATCGCAGAAGTAAATATACGTATACGCGCTAAAATTAACGAATCTAAATTATCAGTGACTTAATTACACAATAAGTAAACGAAAACTAACCAGGCAAAGAGATTAAAATACGGTGTGATATAACTGTTTATACGTTTTGGTTTGAAATCTAAATCAAATCCTAATAAAAATTCTTATATAAAGTTCTAAATGAAATATTTTTTTTTTCCAAAATACAAAACATAAATAATGTATGCTTCTTATTTACACAAATTTTCGAAGTGATAAAAATGTGTATGTATCATTCACAGCCATGCTTATTGTAGGTTAACTTTGTTTTTTTTTTAAAATATAAATCATGTACATGTAACTGAATGTCCATGTTTAGATTTGAAGGTGTTTATATAAGCTATGATACATGTAACTTAGAGACATGAACCTCATACATTTATACCTGTCAACTGGTCTTGATTAAATGAAGAGTTGAATTGACCGACCAGCTTCCATATCAAGCTTGCGATGATGATAATTATGATACGGGTGCTAATTATGAGAACTGTAAGATTATATCGTCTCATATAAATAACTGTTGCGAAGACTTAGTATTTTATTTTATTTTAGGAGGGGGTCCAGTCACCCTATCACCCTTGAAAATTCACTTTTTTAAATTCACATAGTAAACCTACTAAAATAGAACTCGACCTACCCCCCACCCCCTCCCCGGCAAACAAAATTATAAATTATCCCTTAGTACATAAACCTCCCTTCCATTTCTTGATCTGAACATATAAACATTGGAGCGAAATGTCATGGTGCGAAACATCCCACATTTAGCAAGCTACGTTGTTTTTTTTTCCAGGGAGCAGCAATTGTAGCGCGCACACTGCCGCCTGGCGTCATAATGCAGCATTAAATTCATACAACTTCTATCCGTCTTTATTGAAAGTGCTCTATGGTTTGCGTGTTTGAATTCACGTTTGTAACAGAGATATAAGAAAGAATTCACACGAATAAGAAGAGAATGTTGCAACATAGAATTAAGCAAACAATGAAGGATCAAAGAGAATCAAAGTGAAATTAGATAAGCATGAATATGAAAACAATAAAGTGACATGCAAGAGTAAATGTAAAAAAGAATAAAGAAGTAATCATAATTAGAATAAAAGCAAGACATAGAATTTTGGCGGTAATTCCCTTCCATATGTACCCCACATGTGAATTATTGGGAAAAATTATTGGAATGAAAACCATTCGATGCATGGTTAATTTGTGTCCAATCTATAATGAACTGAATATATGGAGCAAAAAAAACCTTGACATTAATTGACCGAGTCTGAGAGACTTAAAGGGACTTGGACACGATTTGAGATCAAAAATTTTATTTTTATTTTTTATGTATAAAATGGTTTACTGGAGCATTTTAAATGATTGACCAAAATGTTAAATGTTAAAGTCAAGTTACAAGCGAGATACAGAGGTAAGAATTGATTGTTATGTAAACAAAGCTCGAGTCTTATAGTTGTTTACAAAAAATGTAATGTAGAAATTTACCATTTCTTAGACAAAATGACATGTAAAAAACAATTTAAACTAATTCAATATGTTCATAAATACTATTATCAACAAAAGAAAGGTACATTTGATTGAAACTTACACCAATACAACACATGTGTAAAAATGACTATATTCGAGCTTTGTTTACAAAACAAAGAATTATGAACTCTGTATCTTGCTTATAGCTTGATATTTTAGTTTCAAATTTTGACATAGTATTATAAACTTCTATATTTATCAGTATAAACATTGAAAATGGAAAAACAAAATTTGAAAATTTTAAGTCAAATCGTGTCCAAGTCCCTTTAAAGGTAAAATGAGATGCTCAAAGTAATCTGCATCGCTTAACAAGAGTATATATAGAGGGACGGCATTCAATTAAAACACACTTTCGAAAGGGAAGTATGGAGGAAAAACGTCTGAAAATAGGGTTTAGGTTCTTTAGGGGGAACATTCCGAAAGTGAAATAGGCGACATTTGAAATTACTCAAACTAATCTGCACAGCCGTGCAGATAACAAGAGACAGTATATATTGCGGCAATATTTATTATTAAGCTTAATACTGCGACTGAGAGAGGGAGGCGCTTGTTCATAGTAAGCTTTGTTTAGTTTGGATATGAACAATGGGACAAACAAGTCTCAAGAACATTCACAGGATGAAGCTCTGCCATTCAGTCAACTGAATGGTCTGGAAAGGTGACTGAATAGCTATGCCATTCAGCCACATTTCCGTTACCTTTCAGTTGACTGAATGGCAGAGGTTCATCCTATGATTGTTGTCTGCCTAAACGAGAGAGGGAGAGAGTTCGGTTTATTCCGTGTCGAAATCGTACGTTATATATAATATTGAAATATGAAGCAATTAGATTGGAAATGTACATATACATTCAATGAGCTACCAACAATTATTAAGTCTGATAATTAGTTTAAAAAAATTGAAGTTTCACTATGTTTGAAACTTTTATGTTGCTAAATATAAACTATGTATACAATAAATTATCACATGTTCGACACTGTAAATAATGGCGTCAAGAAATCACGTTATTTACAGGAGATGGCGGGACATCCAGGATATTATAGGCCCAGCGGCACAATGGCTCTATAAAGGGCGCCGCTTATTTTGGACAACAGGTTTGATCCATTTTCATAGAATTTGGATATGCACATTTTGTTCCGTTAATGGATTGAAATCCACTAGTTTTTTTTAGGAATAGGCCGAGCTTATGAACTTAGAACGGGACGCGGCGGCATGGATACGCTTCCATTGCCTGTTTAGGTAGGTGTCCATGATCATATTTAAAAAATGGAAATGTCCTTACAAGTACTTTTACTTTAAATCATATATTTTGAATTATAATGTTTAAATTATAAACATTGCAGATCGTTCAAGTGTAAAAGAAACTACGCTCTTTATGCATGGAACGTTTCCAGCAGACGGTATGAATTCCTGAATGGCACTGTGCGCGAGTACAATCCAAGACATTTAAGAAGAAGTAAACATATTGTAATTAAAATGATATATGATTAAAAATGTAAATATTAGCATATTTTTCTACTCAATTTTTTTCCTTTTTTTGGTTTTGGAAGGGGTTGTGCAATATTTTTTGCAGAGTGTGAACGGCGAAACAACCGAGGTAGATTTCCGTTTACAACACGTGAGTATTTTATACTGTTATACTATTAATCGATTTTGACAGGCTCCTTTTGCTCTCCAACGAATTGATTGCCGATTAGTTCTTGTAGTATAAATAGCTGTCGAAGGGGGTATTTTTTTCAAACGTTTGCATTTTTTCTAGAAACAACATTGTTTTTTTTATAACGAATCGATCGCCAAATGGGTTATGGCGGTAAAAAAATTGGCAAAATCTGCATACGGTATGTTTTGGTCAAATTGATCAACTTTTTTCTGATGATGTCATCACCTGATGTCAGCCTTGTCGATAACCTCGAATCGAGAGAGTCGTAGAAGCGGTAGTAATTTTGGAGAGAGAAAACGTGACGTGTCATCCATCACCTTTGCTGAATGAGAATCCATGGAATTTGTTTCATCTTTTGACACAAGATGATAGTGTTGTTTACGAATGGTGCCGACAGAATGGGATTCTTTCAACAGGTTTTTCCTGTTCAGTGGATGATTGCAGTGGACTTGTGCTCCCTCTTTCGTGGCCATGGCGGGCTTGTCTTTGGATGTTCCAGGAACAGGAGTCATACCAGAGTGTCGAGGACGTATTTATTCTTTAAAAGAGCAACCTAATTCTTCAAGATATTTGCTCTTCACTAAATTCTACCTCTAAATGAACAACCTCGTCCAGTGTTCACGGTTCTCTGGGTTTTCTTAGACAAGAACTGTCATTAACTGGGCCTCTTACATCCGTGAACCTTTATACTAATCTGCGCCATCGCAAATTGCGGGGAATTGTTAAAATTGATGAATCCCCATTTGGTCATCGGGTCAAATTTCACCGCGGCAATCCAAACCGTGGAATGAAGGTAAACCATTTTCAAGTTTCCATTTTATTAGTTTTGCTTTAACTTTGCGATTACTTTTAATCCCTTATTTTAGTATTAAAATTTAAATTACTACACTTACTTATTTTATCAAAACAATTTATTGTTTGAAGAACCACGTATCTAAAAATAATTCTTTACAAATATTTTTTAAATTTTAATACTTTTCCTTAGGTTTGTTTTTTTGTAATGGTATAGCGGGAAACTAACAAAAATCTTCATATTCCGTCTTTGACAGGTCGGGGGCACCGTAATGCCCATCATTAAAAAGCAAGTACAAGCAGGGTCCACCATTTACAGTGATGATTCAAGTGCCTATTTTGCCCTGAACGAGTTGTGGTACCACCATTTCACTGAACGTCAGAAGTACCCGTTCAAGAAAGTGTACATCACTGAAGATAATAGGAGGAAAGTGTAGATAAACAAATCGTATTGAAGGGGCCTGGAAGCACGCCAAGGACCACTTTCGAAAAAAGTCCGGCCAAACAATTTCCCAATTTGAGGACCATTTTTGTGAGATAATAAATATATTTAAATATAATTACCTTGTTTATTTCACTATTGTTTATTAACTCAATGTTTCATTCATCTTTTTAGATTCATCAAAGCGGATGCGAACTGACAAAGTCTGCCATCCCTGGGCTTCGTTGATAGGAGCGCCAAGTCAAAGAAATTGAAGCAGCCATCAAATCAATAGACTGCATTTGTTTGGTCGTCCTCCGATGATGATTTCCAGTGATGATTGGCTCCCGAGTTCCTGTGCACTAGATAATTGAATGATAATTGTTAATCATAAATTAGATTAAATACATAGGCGTCCTGATTAAGGGGAAAATGATTAGCCGTTTATTTCGTGATAATACGAAATATATAAAATCAGAATCGAACATGGTGCTCTTTTAAATAAATGGCAGTTTACTCTGTTAATAAACTGAACCTAATAAACACAGAATAAGCTGCACTTATGTAAATAGCCTTTCATTCAAACAGAGCAGAAAATACATAAAAATAGCTGCTAAATAACCATGGATTTTTTTCGTAACAAATCACAAAATTCAGCACACACGGAATATAATCTGCTATTTTATGCAAAATATGGTACCGATCAGATACAGCCTAGCAGAAAGTAAACCACAACTAAACCATTGTTTTACTCCAAAGTGGACACAGAGTAAACCCCGATCAGAAGAATACCCTTGAAAGCAGACACTACATATGTATTCGGAATACACAAGGGGCAGGAATTACAGGCAGCAAGATGGTAGGAAAAACATAGGTCAGCTTCACACGTTTGCGGGGGTATAAAAACGTACCCGAACATTTTAAGCTTACGTAAATAGCCACGGTAGTAGAAATGCACAAATATACAAATGCAGAAGCGCAAGCTATGCAGCATATAGTATTTTGTACGTTCAGCATTCTGATGAATGTCCCTAAATAAAATATCAATGCGCATTCTACTAATGTTGTCCGAAATCTGGGGTATCACGTGAAAAAACGTTACTCACTGCTTCTTATTCAATAGGACATATCTCTCTTTTGAACATTGGCAATGGGGTATTTCACCGTATTTGAACAGGTTGATATATTCCTCATGTGCAATATTTTTAAATGTGAGCATAGAAATTGAGGTTCAGACATAATTGTCCATATTAATTTCATAAATACTAAAAAAATCATTCAAAATGAGTTTCCAAAGGACAATTCAAAATGGTATATATTTTCAAAACGATTTGTATATACTGAAACTTGTAGTAGCCCACAATGCCTTGCAACTCATTCACCTGATTGATTTGTCGGTAAAAATAAACAGATGGCTAATATAGTATGCAAATTTATGCCGACGTCACAAAATCTAGTGGTCTCGACCTGTGTAATTCAAGTAAACTCCTAGTGGACCCAAATAGCTTGAGTAAAACCGGGGTTTAATTTGGGTTTTCTCTGGTGTGGTTGGGTCTGAACGGTACTGTAGTTAATTATTATAAACAGCAAGGCAGCAAACAAACCTATAAAATATTTAATTGAAGATGGCTTCTTTAATTCATGTCCTTAACCACAAATCATACATTAAGTTTTCTGCAAAAGTATCTTCACATGAACGTAAAAGCAATTGCAATTAAAAACAACAAAAATGAAAACATTTACATTTCTCCCTTGCTCGATGAACACAAATCACAACCCCCGATGATTTCTCGTTTCCCTACCAAAAATGCAGTACTAAATTGTTTCTACTTAATGATGAAAACAATTAAAACCCAAGAAATTCCGTTCTAAAGTTAGAAAGAAAAGGGTTTGACCGAAACCCACAATAAACCTGAAAACATATTTCTGTACTTTTGTTTAATTAAACGAGTGGTAGGGATCTACAGGTATATATTTTTCAATGTAGAAGACATTTTTTGCCTAGACCTGGTGCTGGTCTACGCCGTGCACACACAGTACAATTTTACAAGATCTTTCGGGGGGATATTTCAGGCCAGTAAAATCTACTGCGTATAGAATCTAGAGTCTTATCTCTGCCTAAATGTCCTATTTACTAAATGTCCTAAATACGCATTTATTGTGTAGTTGGTACTTATAGAATTCGTTATTATTAACAACAATTATTTCCTGACAATTCCAGTTAAACTGAACCATTGGCGGTATAAAATACCACCTTTATTCATATGGGTGTCCTTTCTAGTCCATAACTGACGAATTTTAGAATTGGATCTGTTAACGGGATCTAAAGTATTTACTTCGTTTGTATAATTTCAATCATTGCTTTTAAAGAAGGATTGTCAAGTTTGAGTTTTGAAACGTGGTCATCACACCATTGGTCCAACCAGTTAAAGGTAACCCCGTTTTGTTTCTTACCCGAGTTTGAAGAACGTTTAACCTAAACTCCGTCCATTCGCAGTTTTCTTGATTACATTTACGTCCGGGCTTTCTGGACATAGCGTCCGCATTTATATGAAAGAACCTGTACGATGTTATATATTAAAATCATACGTGTCTAGCACAGAAATCCATCTGGCTATCATAACGTTGGGTTCTTTAAAGTTACGAAGCCATTTTAATGACGGATGATCCGTTCTACGTAAAAACTTTCTACCCTATAGGTAATGTTCAAACTTTACTACGGCTAACAACTTGCGGTATTTTGTGCAAAGTTGGGTTTTAGGTAAAGTTTTATTACCAATGACTTTTTTCTGAATTTGAAATAGAACGTACAGCACCAATTCCATTTTGGAAGCGTCAGTACTGAATATAAAAGTGTCATTACTATTTGGAAACGACGATCTTGGCGAAGAAACTAAATGTTTCTTAAGCGTTTGAAATGCCTTTTCGCAGGACCTCTCCCACACGAATGGTACGTTGTTTTTATAGTAAGTCAAGTACATATAAGCGAATATGCCACTGTCGCAAAGGCTGGCATAAAATTCCTAAAATAGGATGCAAATCGTAGGAAAATGTTCATTTCAGTTGAATTGTCTTTGTAATGGTGCCGTGTTAACGTAGATTATCAGTAGATCTGACATTAAGACTCTTATAAAGCATCATCCCACAGCTGCGTGAGTCCATGTTCTATTCCTGTTGCAGGCGTAAATCGAACAAAACAATTCGTACCTCAAAACAGGGGAGTATATATGGTTAAGTCGTACCTAAAATGTTCATAATGTCTTCCACTCTTGTTATGGGCGAATCTTAATATGGCCGCATTTAAAGCTATCTTGACAATTTGAAATTCGCGTCCCTACATGTAAATCTATCAAAAACTTTGATCAAATTAGATAAAGTTTCTTTAAAAGGTATCCTGAAGACAATAACATCAAATAAGTAAACTAAACAACGTTCCCACTGTAATCCGATAAATTCAGTTTTTATCAATCTTAATTTTTTTTTCGAATGTGGCAGGGCTATAAGTGAGGCCAAAAGGCATAACCTTAAATAAGTACAACCCTTTATGTTTTACAAACGTAGTTTTATGTCTATCGTTTTCATGGACTTTTTCAGTACCCAATAGCGATGTCAAGTGTACGTCCCTAAACACTGAATGCGCATCTACAGACTTATCCATACGAGAAAGCGGGTATGCATCTATTACTGTTACTTGGTTGAGTTGACGTTAATCGACGCAGAAACGCGTACAACAACCTTTTGAACTAATACAATTGGAGACGCCCATATAGAACTATAATTAGTCTCAATAAAATCTTGATCTAACGTATTCCGTAATTTTTCCCCCCGCGATTTCTCTTTAGACCAGCGGTAATCGTCTGGGGTAATTCAGGCACGTAGCATCGGGGGGGGGGGGGGGGGGGGGAGGGGGGAGGGGGGGCGCCCATTTTTCTCGCAGCAACAAATTTCTTAAAATTTACATATAAAAAATTGAATTATCATGGAGTTGCCCCCCCCCCCCCCCACTTTTTTGGGAGTAAAGTGATTTTACTACTGAACGAAACAACAACACAAATCACTTACATAAAAACGTATATTAACAACTAAGAACAAAGAAGATAAAAGCTAACAAACCACAAGAACACAAGACAGACAACGTGCAACTGGCCTCGGCCTGGCGAACGGAACGACACTGCAAAGATTCCCTGGATCCCGAACCCGATCCCAATTAACATTTAAATTTACCCCCCGAAATACACTACATTCCCCCCCATTTTGAGGAGGAATGCCCCAATTCCGACCCACCGAAGCGATTTACATCACAAATACACAATGATACATAACAAGGTATATAGCCCCTGTGACGGACAATTCATAATGTACTTAAACTAAAATAAGAACACATACATTAACAGTCAATCAATCACAACGGAAAGTTCACACACAGTCACTGCAATGATCACACGCAACGCAGTCATCATCTTATCCGAGCATCAGGATACGCAATGGGCGGGGTCCTTGGCTCTGGGTCACATTGGCCTCTCACATCCATAGGGTGGTCTTGGCGTACAAATGTCCTCCCGCAATCCAGAGGGTGGGTTTGCCTTAAACATGGACACCTTGCTTGCTCCAATGCTGAGGTCTCTAGTGCTACAATCAAGCTCAACAGCATTCTCATGCAGGAAATCAATCCCCAGAAGCATGTCAACCTGTAATGGCGCAACGTATATATGATGCCTGACATGGGTCCCTCCAATCTCTACAAGAACATCCCCGAGGGAACCCACCGTCATGGTTTCCCCGCCCCCAGCTAGACTCACATCCTTGCTTGAGATAATTTCCGGGCGAAGAGACATCTGATCATGAATGCTCTGGGCCACAATGGTTATTTCAGCAGCTGTATCAACCACAGCGCTGGCCGGAACATCATTCACCTTTACTGGTATTTGCCATGCGCCCTCCGCATAACCTACTGCACCACAAGACCCAACTGACGACACAATGCCCTTCTCAGCCCCAACTGTCGGATACCCTTTTGACCTATCATGTTTGCTCCTCACACCTGTGCCAGCCAAGGACTCTGAATACTTCTTCGGACATTCCCTCCTAAAATGTCCCCGCTGCCTGCACTTAAAGCAACGACCCGACCACCGATAGCGCTTGCCTTTCCCAGAGGTAGATACTCCCCGGTCAGATGGAATAACCTTACCGCCAGGGGTACAATCCAGTCCTTGTGACTGCCTGCCAACGGACACCATGCGAACTTCCCTGTGACATGGGTTAAAGACTTGATGGCTGAGCTGGTATGTCTTCACTCTGTGGACTGCCTCATCTACAGTGGAGGGGGGACTTTCTATCAACTTTCTACCCACTCTCGTGTCATTGCAACCCATTGCAAATCGCAAGACTGCCTGCTCCTGAAGCACTTCTCCTGGGACTTGAGCCCCTAGAGCCCGTTGTGCAATCTCCATGACACGGTCACCTCACTGTTCTAAACTCTCCTCTACCCCTTGGGTCATAGAGTAGAACTCCACCTGAGATGCAGCCTGAAGTGATCCCTTACCAAATTTCTGCTCAAATCGCGAGGCTATTTCAGGGAAACTCAATTCCTCACTCCGCGACGAGAGAAGATAGAAGTACTTTAGTGCTGGCCCCTCCACTGAAACACTTAGAGCTAACAGATAGTCATCATCATTCCACCCATAATACCTGGCAAGTGTTCTAAACTTAGCATAGAACAGACCCCACTCTAAGCTACCAGTATACTGAAGACACTTAGCCTCTGCTGGGACATTCCGCCCTGACCTGGAACAACTATGTGACCCATTTTCCCTAGCCAATGGAGGGACTAATGAAATACCACTTTCCCCCTGTGTCATACCAGCTGCGAGGTTACCATCAGGTGCCACCCCGCTGCCAGAGTGACTCCTACCATACCCTTGCCCTGCCGTAAGACTTGAGTGGCCTTGGGTTCCAGGGGAATCCCTACCCTCATGTGAGCTCCCCATCTGAGGCAGAGAAGCCTCAGATACCTTAAGGGTGGACAGGCCCCTATCACTATACAAAGGTTCCCCGCCGGATAGTGCCCCCTTACTTTGGCCAGAATGTATCCCAGCCTGACTGACTAAAGCATGGTTTACCTGACTCTGCCCAAATAAAGCTCCCTGGGACAGAGCTACCCCCATACTGACTGGTGTGACCCTAGTGTAGCAAGGAACACTTGCTACACTCCTAGTAACTGTATCTGTGACCCCAGTGTTACTAGAATGGGAAATGGCATCCCCCCTGACTGGTGTGCTATGTACACTATTGTTGTCCTCCCTGGGACTAAGTCCCTGAGAGCAACTGCCTACCATGGAGCCTGGCAGCCCGATCAGCAGTTGTGTCACTTGGGCCAACTGGAACTCCAAGGCCTCAAGTCTTGCCATTAACATAGGATCCCCCGGTACAGTCCCAACATTTCGTGCATGTCTATCTCCAGCTGAGTCTACATGTATATCCCTAGCTGTGCCACCACCATTACACCCCTGGTGGAGAGACACCTCTACCTCCCCAGCACACCCTGGTGGACTAAATGGAGATAAAAGACAGCAAAGCTGGTCATGCCAGTCAGACTTGAGTCCCTCCCAGGCAACTGTATCCCTCCCTTGGGCCCCCGCTAAGCCGTCCGGCTCAACTACCATGCCCCCCGGGACACCCATGCCACTCACGAACCAGGAACTCTTCCTACCCTGACTACTCAACCCCAGCTTTCCCTCCATTGTCACAAGATACAATTGAACAAAAATGCACTGCCCTACCACAACAATAACATAACACAAACCCAAAAACTACCAAAATTTAAACATGGCCGAAACACGTGGTGTCCCCTAAGCACCACGCCGGTCTAAAAAGACCGCTAAATTACCCTGCTCGCAGCGCCAATAAAGTGATTTTACTACTGAACGAAACAACAACACAAATCACTTACATAAAAACGTATATTAACAACTAAGAACAAAGAAGATAAAAGCTAACAAACCACAAGAACACAAGACAGACAACGTGCAACTGGCCTCGGCCTGGCGAACGGAACGACACTGCAAAGATTCCCCGGATCCCGAACCCGATCCCAATTAACATTTAAATTTACCCCCCGAAATACGAAAACAAGGAAATGAGGAGTGAAATTGAAGTTATATACTACGCCAGCCCCCCCCCCCCCCCCCCGGAATAGGAATTTGAAGATTTTGGAAAGCTTTTTATTTATTTTTTTTTGCTTGTCAAGATTTTTTGGATGAGTCTGCCCCCCCCCCCCCCCCACTTTCAAAAACGATGCTACGTGCCTGTAATTTTATATGTTTGTTTTCTCCCGTGTCAAATTTTGTTTTTCTCGATCCGTGTTAAGTTATCTTTACTCTCTAAATTCAGAAAAAAAATTAATACACCTTTTTTAAGGTCAAATATAGCATTATTTTCTGACAAAAAGTGAAAACCCAAAATTCCTGAAAGGTCATCTAGATCTGCCACAATTAAAGTAATAATAAATGCTGTATCTCCCAAAGTGAAGTAATCTCAGTTTGACCATAAACCTGAAGTGGTGTCCCGTCAGCTTTTTCAACTCAGTTGACACCTTTCGTAAAAATTGATCACATATATTTGATTTATCTAAAAAAAAATTTGACATCAACGAAACAGCAGCCCCAGTATATGCTTACAACATGGTTGTATTGATATATTTGCAAACCAACAAGAACCTGTCATGAACAGTGGTCGAATGCTTCCTTGTACCCGAATCGGATACTTAGTTAATACCACGGAACTGAACTCTTAATCGCAATGACAGTCAGGTGGCATTTGGGTTGTTCTTAGAGAATGGGCATGAATCGGTTCTGGGGTTTTTTTGGCTGATTTTAACAGGTTGGGCACAATACCCCAAAATGGTAATAGTCTCGATAAAACGGGATTATCCCTCTTTACAGTAATAAAATATATCCCATAAACGCGGAATTTTTACACTTCTTCCGTTTGTATACGTGTTTTCCTTGTAACGAAGAATAGGCGGGAAGATGTCAACACATGTGGTAATTATTTTATGCAAACATTGTACCTGCATGGCAAAAAAACTTAAATTTACAGCTGCGTTTTCATAAAATACAGCATTGAAATACCATGGGGGCACATTTGGTGCACATTTTCGAGGTAAAATCAACATAAAAATGGTAGTACTCACTAATAAACTTCAAATCCAACTATCATACTAGAAAAGTCAGTCCTTTGGCAGCCATATTCAATGTACTTTCATTTAAGATTGTGTCTCGACCCATCACAAGGCGCAAAAGATGATTGCACATTTTTATGGAAGCTTTAAAGTGTTATAATTTAATGCTTTTAGTTTTTGATAAGTCGTACATAAAATTATTCGTATTTTTCTAATTTGTAATAAGATGTGTTAATTACGACATGTATTATCTATAAACATTATAAACCCATGGTAATGTATTTTTCAACATTAATGTTTGAAATTTGCATATTACTTTTCTATGAAAGAATATTATAAATTAAAAAAAAATATTAAAACCAAATCACACACATACTGAAATCAATGTTGTTATATATTTTTTAGAAATAGGTAATATTCTTCATAATTAAGTCCAACACATTTTTTATAGAAAAAAATAACAAAATCTGGTAAAACCAGTTTTCTTGCCATCGACAACAAAAAAAGAAAACGTCAACCAACAAGAAAGGAAAAGACCGTGAATATTACCAAAACGTTTAGCGCAAGAAAGGAGACAATGTTCACTAAGGTAAAGTTCCATAAAGCATTCGTCATAGTAATTTTTAAAGTAACCCATACTAGGCACCCGATCCCATCTCTATCATTCTAGGGCTCCATGTTTGCTCTGCTTTGAATTTGTATTTTGTTCTATGGATTTTTGAGGTGGATGACAGTTAATTAATGTCATTTTTCATTGTACATGTATACATAAGATAAAAAAAATCAGTTTTGACTACACACAGTCATTCCTTCTGTAAATCCTTCAGAAAGTTTATGATACCCTCTTTTTTTCCCTTCTTAATCTTCTGCCATTCTTTTTTCTTTGTATCCCCCATTGAATGTTCCTCAATTTTTGTTTTTAATTCTTCTTTTGTAAAAGATAAGTAATTTTCTGAAATAATTTGTTGTTTCTTGGAAATGATAATTGGCTTAGGCTTCAGTCTCTTTTGGAGGGAGTGTGTTTTGGAAACTTCCTCTGCATAGTCTTTAAAATTTTTCATGCACACTTCATGGAAGTTGCAAAATTCGGCAGCAAGCTTCTCTCCACACAGCCCCTCTGTGGAATCAGAATCCACCATTTTACTCTCTTTGATGATGGATCTTAAAACAGAAGTTGAAACATAAAAATAACGATATTGAGAAATAAAGAAATAATAATAAAGTTATATAACATTATTGCACCCCCCCCCCCCAAAAAAAAATAAAAAAAAATAAATGAAACATACCTAAACTGTAGAATTTCATTCTTAATTCCGTACATATAGGAATACTCTGGGTCTGTAGAGTCAGATATGCCCAGTATATTTACCATATATTCGTTCACCTATAAAATGTATAAACATTATGAAAATATTTATATTAGGCAAGAGACCTAGAAATGACTACGGGGGCCATTGTAAAGATGGCCATCACGGGTCCATCAGGGACGAAGTATGTGTATGGAGAGGTACTAGTATTTTCTTTTTTTTTTCAACTTTAAAATTAACTTCCCATCCCCCGTGTTTATTTGGATTTTAATTATATCATTAATCTTTTAAAGGATTTTTCAAAACTTGAACACGTCTTATTTATTTAGGATGATTTTGTTGTATCTGAGGGCCAATCAAAGGCAACAACTCATGTGGCCACTCAGACTGAAGAACAACACATGATAACGAACTCGAAGATGTGTCGTGTATGCGGGGAAGGTGAACTTGCAACACGAGTAAGATGGATCGGGTGTGATGGGGGTACCAAAAAAAGAGACTGTGAATACTGGTGTCACTGCCATTGTTTGGGTTTTAGGGTGAAAACCCAGGCTGCCCTCTCCAGACTACAGTGGTTTTGTCCGGCACATCGGTCCGAGGCCATGAAATAAATTAAATTTTGGTTACATTGTCTTGTTGTAAACTTTTAATGTACTAGGTTAAGTTTTTTTAAAAATATTTTTGAATATGTTTTTTTTGCAAACACTTAAGAAAACTTATATAAGTGCTCAGCCAGTATAAAGTATTAACGATATGAAATAAGCACATTTATTTGTCTTATAGTCGGGGGTGACTGATTTCCACTTAAATTTAAAAAAGTTACGAAATTGTGAAAATTACACATCATTTTATTTCGTAATTTTCATATTATTCTATTTATCAGGGTGAACACTTAGAAGTTCTTCTGATTGTATAATTACATTATATATTTTTTAAGCTTAAATTTTATTCCTAACTAGTTAATTCATAATTTACATCATGCCACTTTTGAGTGCAACGTCTAAACACGAGGTACAATACAATTAAAGTAAGATTAAGCTATTTCTTTTTTATTACTTTTGCCAGTCTCTCCACATTCCTGCATGCCCTGATCCAGCCTTGCTCATTTGGTAGGCCCGATGGCAACAGCCGCTTGACGTTTCGATTGAAACTTTCAAGCACAAAATCTCCACCCTCTCCTTTACAATCGTTTCCTGAAACACTATAGGATTCGTGCTTCTTCAGAAAATTCAGCAATTCTGGCGGACATTTAGTTCGCAATACTGAATCTCTAAAGAACGTTTCCATATAGAATGGCATGCTCAGTCCAAAGAACAGTGGTGCAAAACGTGCTTTGGCAACGTTAATTGCATCGGAGTTGTTCCTCCTAATACCTGCTCTAAAGACGTGCAGTGCCAAACAGTAACCAAACGCAGCATCTGATAAAAATCTGTGCTTTTCAGGCCGATGAGGTATCCATTGGAAATACCCATCGGCTGTTGGAAACTCCTGCTGGATACGGGCATAATCGACATATTGCTGCAAAAGTTCAAACGAAAAGCTGAACAAGAAAATCTGTATTATCTGCCAGCTTTTGTGATGATCTAAATATATAAAAAAAATCAATATCATTATAAAAAACTTCAATTAAAAAAAATATTAGTAAATTACTTATTTCTGTTTTTAAAAAATCTTAAAATTGAAATTACCTGTTGCATTTTGGCAGGACAGCTGGGCTTTTGGAGAACAAAACCCAAGCATTTTGGCAAGTCTGTAAAAAGTGTATACAGTTTTGTATATTTTGGTGTTAACCACCCCCCCCCCCCCCCCCCCAATTTCTCTGTTTCTAATACATGTATTATGTACAATGTACATATAAATAATTTACCTGCTTAGTCCAACATCCCACAGGAGTTTAAACAAAGCTTTTACCATGTTTATTTCATAGTGTCCCAGTCCTGTGGTATACAGAAACATGCATTTATTCGAAAATCATAAAAGTTTGGAAAAAAATACATAAATGTTCAAAAATAACAATACAAATCATTACCTGGTACAAGCATAATATGTTTGTATTTGCGACACAGTTTAGGGTCACAGTCGTGTTTATTTGTGTTAGCATGGTCTACGAGTTCCGCTTTGGTTAAAAATTCGTGGTGGCAACTTGGGCAGCTATGGACGTTTTCCAGTACACGGTGCCCAATCGTGTATGGCAGGGCGTCGCATCCTACAATGGCCCAACTTCTTCTGAGAGACTGTGCTCAAAATGTCGTCGAAAACCTAAACATTTCAAATAATAACAATTTTATCAAACCTTGGATATGTCTAGACTGTTAAAATCTCTCTCTCTCTCTCTCTCTCTCTCTCTCTCTCTCTCTCTCTCTCTCTCTCTCTCTCTCACACACACACATACACACACAATTTACTTTTTCAACGGATTCGTAGGAGCAGGGGTTCTCGATTATTGGTTCACCCATGGAACACAAAGCTCTTTCCCCAGAGTGCCCACTTTCAATAAACGTGTATCTGTCATAGAAAAATATTTATTAGCATTCTCATATCTAATATAATGTATTTCATACTTTATATCAATAAATATCTCATTATTCGTTTACCTCTCGCTTCCGGAATTCGGTTCGAAAGCAACACCATCCATTATCTTCTTCAAGATATCATTAATAAAGGTGTCCCTTTAAAAAAAAAAAAAAACATGCGTAAAAATATTGTAAATCATTTTAATTAATTATCAGTACGAGTAAAACTCAAATTACCTGTATCGATTAAACTCGTCATGTTTCATTCTAATGTCAGTGATGATGGAGTTCACTTCCTCAGTCGACACTTGAGGACTCCACCATACAGCTGGAGAAAAATTATCTTCTCTTTGGAAATCAGATTGCATATCAGGTACGATGTTGACCCTTGTGGTGATGACGCTAGATTTAGACTTGTAATCTGCTTCCACGTGCCATTTTCTTTCGATTACCTATAGATAGATAGATAGATAGATAGATAGAGAGAGAGAGAGAGAGAGAGAGAGAGAGAGAGAGAGAGAGAGAGAGAGAGAGAGAGAGAATATCATTTTACGACTTTTGTTTACCAAAGTAATGTTTGTTACCAGAGAACAATTGCACAAATTGTCTAACCTGATTATTATCAATGAATATAAATGTATCCCCTTTATTTGGCATTTGAAGTGCTTCTGTATTTGTCAGAAAATTTGTTATTGTGGAATATGATCCTGATGGATTTCCTAAAAATGTGAAAATGCGTAAAGTTAAAAATGGATAAAACCTACATTAATTAGTTTCTTGATATTATAAATAAGGGCAACTAGTAAAATAATTTACCGGCTAAGTTTATTTTCACTGCAGTCTTGCTGCCTGTTAAGAAATATGTCAACACGTTCTGGAAAAAAGAAAGCGGTGCCACATATTGTTTATTTGCGAGATAGTAACATGCATCAACAGCTTTTGCAATCTCCAATTGTTGATCACAGTGACCTCCAATGCCTTCCAAAAAAGAAACCAGAACTGGGTTTTTGTTCTTCAACCATTCTATATTAAAGAAAAAATGCACACGCTATAGTTTAAAAGTGGGGTTCAAATGGGAAAAAAATGTGATTACTATTGTTTTTAATTGAAATTTTATAATACAAAGATGATGAGAGAGATATTGTTCAATTGTATTGTGATATGAGAATCTTATATACCGGTTAGTTTAAATTCCTCTAGAAATGTGTCACTACCATAAACCTTTTTATTTTCATAAACGTCTCTGCTCAGAGAATTCGAAATCTTCGAACCCAGACACTTGGCTATGGAAGACAGCTCCTCGACAGTGAATTTGTAACTCATAATACCATCCATTACTGCCTTACAATTAATATCTGTTGGTAATTCTGTTGAGAATATATATATATATATATATATATATATATATATATATATATATATATATATATATATATATATATATATAATATATTATAATCATTAATTTTAATAGACACTTTATAATTCTATATTTTCTTCTTTAGGATTGATGAATTAAATAGGTGTATTACATAGTTTTAAAATTTATAGGTTTAGTTTAGTTTAAACTAAACTAAACTAAAATTTATAGGTAAACGCAATAACATGTTTCGTACCAGTCAGCTTTCTTTTTAGGGCTTTTCGACTTTTGGTCGAAAAGACCTATTGTTTTCGTTCTGTTTTATAAGGGCTTTTCGACTTTCGGTCGAAAAGACCTATTGTTTTTGTCTTTTTTTATTATTAGGGCTTTTCGACTTTCGGTCGAAAAGACCTATTGTTTTTGTCTTTTTTTATTATTATTATTAGGGCTTTTCGACTTTCGGTCGAAAAGACCTATTGTTATTCTTCTGTTTCTTATTATTATTCTTATGCTCGACAGAATTTCCGTCAGCGATTTTTTGAAAACGCGAAAGAATTTTGAAACAATTATACAATAGTCTTACAGCATCTCTAAGTGACACGCGTATGTAAGGTTTTGGACTTCCAGTTCCGGCACTTCCGGTTTTGACAAGGAAAATACTAAAAATTCATTGAAGCACAATATCTTTATTATATTTATAGTTAGAGCATTCAAGTTTAAGAATTAGATGTATCTTGTCATGATGTACAAAATCATAAGCGTAGCCATTTCTCTATCTCTTACCGTTTTTGAGATATTAGGGCTCAAACTTGAGATAAGGGGGGATGAAACAGAATTTTTTTTTTAAAAACCTTAGGAATTATATAAGATGCCGAGACATTGTTCAGATAGAAGTATTCAAGATATATACCAAGTTTGAATAAAATATATTCAGTACTTCCGGTTTTATGAGCCTATGAAAAATTGTCTATGGGAGTTTCAATGTTAAACTAAAATCATGCGTCGTTCGTTTTCTCAAAAAGTTTACAAGTTAACATTACAATATTTCAGATTTATAATGGTACGCACAATGCGCAGACCGGAAAAGTTTTTGGGTACACAATTCAAAAAAATTAGGGATCTGCAAGGGCCAACGTACAAAACAGCCCTTTAGCTGTAACTTTTTTATTTCTTTTCCGATTTTAAAAACCTTTTCAGTTTATTGTTCAAAATGAAGAGTATAATCTTAAAATTATGGTCCGAGGGGCCACTTTTTGAGTCCTTATAGGGATTAGGAAGGCCCAAAGATCATCATTTGTTTAAATTTCAAAATGTTTTTTAGTAAGAGTTATCTCGCTTTGCTGTAAGAATGTGGAGCATGAATACTATAGGCATACCAAGTTTTGTGTCCGAGGAAGGAATACTTACTTAAATATGATTTTTTGAAAATATTCCTCTGAAAATTAGAAGTGTAGCTACCTGTAAAGTTCTGGAGTTATCTTTCTTTTCACATTGCACTACTCATAAGTTCCTATCTAAGCAACTGGGGATACCAAGGCGTTTAGAACACTTGGAAATAAATCAGAGATTAATTTCTTTTTGAACATTTAATTAAAAAGGGATAATGGGGCTGTCGAAAAGCCCTTACTTTTTGTTGAAGACAAAAAAAAGTTCTAGTTAGGGCTTTTCGACTTTCGGTCGAAAAGACCTATTGTTTTTGTCTTTTTTTATTATTATTATTTTAAGACAAATTTCTGTCAGCGATTTTTTGAAAACTGGAAGGAATATTGATACAAGTATAAATTGGTCTTACAGCAAATGTATCAGTCTATGAAATACAAGGTTTTGAAGTTCCGGTTCCGGTACTTCCGGTTTTTACAAGGAAAATTGCAAAAATTGTTTGAAACTCAATTCTTTGTTTATTTTTTAATGTAGAGCATTCAAATTTTAGATTTACCTTTATCATGAATAGTTGAACAAAATTGTAAGCGTAGACAACTTTCTATCTCTTACTGTTTTTGAGATATTAAGTCCTAAACTTTAGAAAAGGGGGATGAAAAAACAAAAAAATTCAAATGACCTTAAAAAAATTATTTGACGCCTGAATATTATTATGATAGAAGTAATTAACATATATTCCAAGTTTCATTGAATAGTATTGAGTACTTCCTCTTTTATGAGCCGATGAAAATTGTCTATGGGAGTTTCTATGTTAAATTGAATTCACGCGTGTAACGTTCTCTCAAACAGTTATCATGCAAATATTTTTATATTTAATATTTGCAATAAGGGACCTGATGCGCAGACCGGAAAAGGTCCTGGAAAAAAACGTCTGAAAAATAAGGGATCTGTCGGGGTCAGTATTAAAAACAGCCCTTTAGCTGTATCTTTTTTATTATTCATCCGATTTTCAAAATCTTTTCGGTTAATAGTTTAGAATAAAGAGTACAATTTAAAAATTATGGTCCGAATGGCCACTTTTTGACTCCTTTTAGGGGTTTGAAGGGCCTAAAGATCACAACTTGTTTAAATTTCAAAATTATTTCTTGGAAGAGTTATCTCGCTTTGCTCTAAGAATGTAGAGTACAAATACTCTTAGCATACCAAGTTTTGCGTCCAAGGAATGAATACTTACTTTGGAATGATTTTTTGAAAATATTCTTCTAAAAATTACAGGTGTAGCTACTTGTTAAATTCTGGAGTTATCTTTCTTTTCACACTGCACTACTCATAAATTCCTATCTAAGAACCTGGTTATACCGAGGCGATTAGAAAATTTGCAAATAGATTAGAGATATTTTTTGTTTGACACTTTAAATAAAAAAGGGAAACTGGGGCTGTCGAAAAGCCCTTACTTTTTGTTGAAGACAAAAAAAGTTCTAGTTATTATTATTATTTTTCTCGACAGATTTCTGTCAGCGATTTTTTGAAAACTGGAAGGTATATTGATACAATTTTTGGACGGTCTTACAGCAAATCTATCAATCTATGGAATGTAAGGTTTTTAATTTCCGGTTCCGGTACTTCCGGTTTATACAAGGAAAAATGTAAAAATTGATTAAAACGCAATACTTTGTTTAGTTTTTATATTAGAATGTTCAAATTTTAGAATTAGATGCATCTTGTCTTTTTGTACAAAATTGTCAGCGTAGACATCTTTCTATATCTTACCGTTTTTGAGATATAAAGTCCTAAACTTTAGAAAAGGGGGGATGAGAAAGCAAAACAATTTAAATGACCTTTAAAAAATTATTTAACGCCTAAATATTATTAACATAGATGGAATTAACATGTATTCTAAGTTTCATTAAAATATATTGACTACTTCCGGTTTTATAGGTCAATGAAAATCGCCTATGGGAGTTTCAATGTTAAACAAAAATCACGCGTGGTTCGTTTTCTCAAAAGGTTTTCAAGTAATTGCTACAATATTTCATCTTTATAATGACACACACAATCCGCAGACCTGAAAAAGTTTTGGGTAGACAACTCGAAAAAATTAGGGATCTGCAGGGGCCAACGTGCAAAACAGCCTTTTAGCTGTAACTTTTTTACATTTCATCCGATTTTAAAAATCTTTTCAGTTTATTGTTTAGAATAAAGAGTACAATTTTAAAATTATGGTCCGAGGGGCCACTTTTTGACTCCTTATAGGGGTTTGAAGGACCTAAAGATCAGAATTTGTTCAAATTTCAAAATTTTTTTTTAGAAAGAGTTGTCTCGCTTTGTTGTAAGAATAAGGAGCATTAATACTGTAGGCATACTAAATTTGGTGTCCAGGGAATAAATATTTACTTCAATATGATTTTTTGAAAATATTTTTCTGGAAATTAGAAATAATGCTACCTGTAAAGTTCTGGAGTTATCTTTCTTTTCACATTGCACTACTCATAAGTTGCTATCTAAGCAACTTGGGATACCAAGGCGTTTAGAACACTTGGAAATAAACTAGAGAATATTTTTTTTAAACATTTTATTAAAAGGGGATAATGGGGCTGTCGAAAAGCCCTTACTTTTTGTTGAAGACAAAAAAAAGTTCTAGTTATTATTATTCTTCTCGACAAAGTTTCGTCATGGATATTTTTAAATCGGAACAGAAAAATAAAAATTTAATGATAGATTCTTTTAGCAATTGTTTAGTTCTCCCGTATGTCCCTTTTTGGACTTCCGGTCGATATACTTCCGGTTTACACATGCAAAAAACAAAATATTAAAAGGACCTTTGTATCTATTTTATTTTTTATGATAAACAAAGAAAATTTGGATTTAGATACTTCATAGTATAATATACAAATTCGCAAGCGACAACTTTTTTGTATCTCTTGTTGTTTTTGAGATATTAGACTTCAAACTATGAAAACAGGGGGGATGAAAAAAATAAAAATTGAAATAACCACCAAATTTTTTAAATGAAGAATGGAAAATGTTAAAACTGTCATAATTATCATATATGTAAAGTTTCGTTTGAAACAATTTAGAACTTCCTGTTTTAAAAGTTGATAAAAAATCGTCTATGGGTGTTTTAATGTTAAACTGAATTCACGCGTGCCACTTTTTCTCAAACAGTTTTCAAGTAAATATTTCCATATTTAATATTTATATTGAAGGACCTAATTTGCAGACCGGAAATTGTTTTGAGATAAAAAATTTGAAAGATAAGGGATCCAGAGGGGTCAAAGCTAAAAACAACCCATTAGCTGTATCTTTTTTATTTTTCATCCGATTTTTAAAATCTTTTCGGTTTTAAGTTTTGAGTAAAGAGTACAATTTAAAAATTATGATCCGTAGGGCCATTTTTTGACTTCTTAAAGGAGTATTAAGAGTGTGAATATTGCAACTTTTTAAAAGTCGAAAAAGTGATTTAGAAAGAGTTATCTCGCTTTGCTCAATGAACGTAGAACATTAATACTCTATATAGGCATACCACGTTTTCTTTTTGAGAAAGGAATACTTACTTTTTATGATTTTTTGGAAATATTCTTTTAGAAATTAAAAGTATATTTACTTTTAAAGTGCTGCAGTTTTTTTTTTTTTGACATTGAATTATTTATAAGGTTATATTTCTAATAGGCAACTGATTATACCAAGGCGGTGAAGAATTTTAAAATAAAAAAAAGATACGATTTTACCTGACATTTACAATCAAAAAAGGGAAAGGGGATGTCGAAAAGCCCTTACTTTTTGTTGAAGACAAAAAAAGTTCTAGTTTTATTTGTCATCATGTTTTTCTCGGCGTACTGCGCACATCCCTCGCAGAGGTACATGGCTCTATCTGAAAGAGCTCCATTCGAAATAAGAGCTCCTATAACTTCTTTTTTTATTTTGTATCCGTCAGTTCTGCGAACAGGATAGCTGCTTTGTTTATTGCCCCCACAGTATTCACTGTGTTTTCTACAGCTACAGGATAGTTTCCTTTTTGGTGGCATTCTTTGAGGGAAATATATTTAGAAGTAGTAACATTCACAAATATATGTACATGTAGTGAATAAACGGTTGTGTTATCATAACAGTTTACTAGTATATTTTTAATTATTTAATAAATTAATCATTTAATATGTAACAAATATACAATATGATTGACAAGCAACTAGTACAGAACGATATTACAGATTACAAATTACAGAACGATATAGGCTGACATAGTGTCTTATTTCTCTTTTCCAAAAAATCTACCAAACAAGAAAAAAAAAGGGGGAGGGGGGTATAGGTTACGATCTTGAATTATTAATAATAGAATTTTCCAATACGTTAAGGACACATTATTCAAACAGATATATAGATGCATGGGTTGTTATGCATTTGTTACATTTTCATTGTAAATTGTTGTTTTTTTTAAATCATAAAATTATATGAAATACATGTATGTAAAGCTATCGTGTTCAAAATTTGATATTTCCTCATAATCTCTAAAAAAAAATTTCAGTATATTTAACATTAAAGTGAAATTTTCAATAAATAATTTGTTTAAAAAATTTCTCATATAATTATCTGTCCTTTGAAAATTATTGCAAGTACAGCGTTCCATACTTTATACGCCTTTTCCAAGATCAGATATTAAAATATTAATCATTGGCTGATAAAGGCACGTGATCTCTACTTCCTGTTAATGGTTGCAAAAGTCTGAAGTCAATGAAGAAATTCTCGGTAAATACTACTTCTTAAATAAATTAATTAAGACTTAAAAGGGAAAAAAAATTATCACATGCATTTTAACTTACGATTTGCGATGGTGAATAACGTCCTACCCTCAAATGCAGCTGTGAAGGACTGTAAAATCTGCCCAGCTGGGTTACTTTTATAGAGTAAATTCGCGCCACATTGTATTTTCCATCCGCTTTTTCTGTATTGCACGGGTTTTACGGTTTAAAAAAAAACAACAACAATATCCTTGTGTTGAGTAATGTTTTTATTACTGTAAAGAGGGATAATCCCGTTTTATCGAGACTTTTACCATTTTGGGGTATTGTGTCCAACCTGTTTAACTCGTGAACTGCGGATTGAATTTCTTTCATTTTTTTTAAAGTTCTGATAGAACTGAATTGGCGGACTCGAGTGATTACGATATTGTTTTTTTTTAAACTATTATTTCTTTTTTTAGAGGTTCGTGTTTGTCCTGCTCCTGATTTGTATTTTCCCTTTGGACTTGTGATTTTGTACACTGTTCGTTATTGCGACATGACATACAGAACTCACAATTGTTTGTTACGTAAATTCAGCTCGGGTCATATTTTTGTTTAACACTTTGAATAAAGACAAAAAAAATTCCAGGTTTATATCTAAAATAAATATGACCAATACTAAGACCTCTTTATTATGATAAAAACGAATATGCAGATAAAAATACAGCTTAAAGAAGTACACATTTACCGGTTTATGGAACCAGTGTAAAGAAAAACTTTGTACAACACTGAAGTACCCAGATTTTGGTTGATAAGTAGAAATGCCTTACTTTTGCACTGTTAATGTTAAAAATAGGAAAATAAAACTTGATCAAAATCCTGAAAATGTCTCTTTAAACAAACACGATTCCCTTTTTTTCTCTTTTCTATTTTCGTAGATCAGGATCCTGAAAAACCTTGGAACATTTTTATGATTTGAGAGGCAATAAATATCGATCATTGCCAGTCATTTCATGATCGATATAACTTTTTTTACCGACAATTTTGTTAAGAAAAACAGTTTGCAAGAATATTAAATAAACGTTTCCTTTTAAAATGATTAATTTTCAGCCTGAACTCATACAAAAACAAATAAAAGGAAATGTTTCTTTTTATAGTTCTGAATGGAAGATAGTTTTGATGGAATTGTTGCAGGTCTTAAATCTACAAAACTTTAAAAAATTGAAAACATATTTACCTGAGTTTTAAGATCGTCTGTTTGAGCTATGGCCATTGGCATGTAAACGTCAACATTTTTGACTTCTTCTCTAGAACCACTGGCCCGATTTCAAACTTGGCATATAGGATTTCTATGTAAACGGGATAACATGTTTATGTTGTCTTCTTACATACATTCATTTTCCAATTAATCATTTTATTACGTTTTTATTTATAAGAAAATAAACTCAATGTCTACCAAGTTATAGAAGTATAACCTTGGTTGGGACAGTTTATGCGTAAACTGCTCTAATCACGGTATACGAGTATACACTGTAGCTTTGGTAGATATTGAGTTGATTGCTGATAATTAATTTTCTGTCATTTACTTTACAGTTTGAGTGCGGTTTTTAAAAACTGATATTAATCTGTTCAAAAGTAACGTCAAGCATTTTAGTACGTTTTTGACGTTGTTGCAATTTGATATGTCTATTGGCGTGTTAGCCAGGTTATACAAATTTAACTTATTTTTCTATTAAAATAATCAAATCAAATACCGCGTTCAAACCATAATTAAATAATAATAACATAAAGAAAAATATATGTTGCAGCTCAAAAGTAGGCAAAAGTGAATAAAGAAAACGAATCTTAGAAAAATCAACAAAGTCGTATGCAATTGTTTTGAAACATGATCAATAAAAGATATAAATGGGCTTAACACTCAGTACACTTAGACATAATTTTCATGCTTAAATATCAGTATGTAAGAGTGGAACGTGTACTTATAAATGACCTTTTATGTTCTTGAAAAGTCACCCTCGTTAAGTGCATTTAATATATAAAAAACCACAATTATTCTTAAAAATTGTATCCGGTACAAAAATTGTTTTAATTAGTTTTTAACCCTAAAATTAGATACATCTTTCCACCAAAACAATTATTTTAGGTAAAACCATTTTTAAAAAATTCTCATGGTAAATCATTTTCTACTCTACGCTTTAGATTAATATCATTAATATAGAATATGCATGATGTATACTGAAGATAAAAAAGTTTATATATTTTTTTTTTTATAACCTTAATACTATACTATAAGATACAATTGTTGATACTGAAATTCATTTTTATATCTGCCCATTTAACAAGTTTTTCCTTATAATGCTCACCCATTTGTCAACTATTTGGCGAAAATTAAAATATATATATATTTTCCTAACATTGTCGGTATTATTAATTTTGACCGAGGATTTATGAGACTACAATCTCTCGAGCTACTCCTAAAGTTCATTGTATCAAGATACAAATTTTTATACAATGTAATTTATATTTTTTCAATCGTTGAATGTGTTTGACATCTGATTCAACGTTACTTGATCGAAACCGACACGACTTAAAGGGACTTGGACACGGTTTGAGATCAAAATTTTTTTTATGTAAAAAATGATTTACTTGTGCATTTTAAATGATTGACCAAAATATTAAATGTTTAAGTCAAGTTACAAGCGAGATACAGAGGTAAGAATTGATAGTTATGTAAACAAAGCTCGAGTCTTATAGTTGTATACAAAAATGTAATGTAGAATTTTACCATTTCTTAGACAAAATGACGTGTAAAAAACAATTTAAACTAATTCAATATCTTCATAAATACTATTATCAACAAAAGAAAGTTACATTTAATTAAAACTTACACCAATACAACACATATGTAAAAATGACAATATTCGAGCTTTGTTTACAAAAAAAAAGAGTTTCAAATTTTGACACAGTATTATAAACTTCTATATTTATTAGTATAACTATTGAAAATGGACAAACAAAATTTGAAAATTTTAAGTGAAATCGTGTCCAAGTCCCTTTAAACAATGTTGATGTGCATTGTCATTTACACATACTGCATTTTTATTAGCCGGTCCTTTGAATTTTGACACGCTGATCCTATTGTTGATTAGTTTGATAACTCTTTGATTTTATTTCAAATTTATCTTTAATTTTGTCAAATGTTGTTTGTTTTGTTGTAGAAAATATAATGAAGCAGATCAATGTCGGAACTATACACACAAAAAGTTGATTGGTCAGCCTAAAATAGCTGGTAAGATGTTTTCAAATGAATGATCTTGCGATTCCTTCGTACTTAATTTTTAATTTATTCACAGGAAGGTCCTTCTCAAATAACTGTCTTCTGAAAGTTAATTAAGATGTTTATCGTCAAGAAAACAGCATTATTCCTTATTCTGGTGGTAATCAGATGTCAGATAGAAATTCATTAATAAAACCAAACCTTTGTCACCAATGCCTTGTCGTTTTGAGATTGAACTTTCTACCACCTTTTTGCACAGTAACGAATGCTTGAAAATTATCATTCTTTTCAAGTTTTGGCTCAAAACAATAATCAGAGTAACTGTAGTGTACTAAATAATGAGATTAATTACAAGAATCAAATTAGACACAAATTCGATAAATCACTATTAAATGAAAAATATTTATTAAAATTTTGGATGTATCAAAAACGCCAAAAATAACATTAAAATATTTTATATATATATTTAATTTAAGTCACGTCATTTTTTGTTTAGTTTTTGCTGGGACTATATGTAAATAATACGTTAATTTGCCCCATCCTCAAAATTATGCACATTTTTACTTCAAGCAATTTACACAAAAATGTTGTTAAATTGTAATTTTCATTTTGATGGTCCCACTATCTTAAATCACTTTTGGAATATAGGGCGCGCTCGATTTGTCTACACCTTACAACCGGTGTACACTTTTCTATTATCAAATGCAAAAAAGTAAACAATCTTCAAAGATCGTAACCAAGTGATGCATGTAATGATGATAATCCTTTTAAAATCTAAGTAATAATTTGAATATATAGGGTTAAACTGCTGTGACAGAGCTTGATTTGAACAACCTACTATTTTACAATTATTTCAAGACAATAGTTTCCAAGTTATGTGTTTTTAAGGCTGACGTTTACAAAGTTTAAATACCTAATCATAACAAAATTGTTGGTTCTTATAAATCGGTCTCTGTGAAAGAACGCACACTAGCTGAGCTTTTTTACGATAACACAAGTCTGGAAAGAAATTGCTTATTTAAAGAAGGACTGAAGATGAACGGAATACTTCCAAAAACGGGAATTTAACAGTTAAAACTGTAATATCTGAAAGTTCGACTTTTGCTTAGGATATTCTGAAGTACTTCTCTGGCATTTTTGCGTGCTTCAAATCCTAAATGTATTGGGGAAATGGAAAACTCCTCCCAATACATTGCAGAACTGTTTTTTGCATTAACTATTAATAATTTGCTTGCTTGATATCTTTCTACTTATCGAGGAAAATCAGACATCTCATTGTATCGGCAAGTCCTGTAAAGAACAATGCAAGTAGAGATTGCATAGAGATGCCTATATCAGCTAATCACAAAGTTAACGACTTAGATAACCGTAATGTCGAAACATAAGAACAAAGTTCGGCATTAGCTTACAAAATTAAGCCACAAAACTCGAAGGGAAAGTAAAGGGACTAGATTTCAGCTTTCAAATTAACGCAAGCCACCATTTTAGCAACAGTTATACCCCTCTACACCATGCAATGCAGATCTGCTGAGCATGAAGGCTGGTCTACAGTGCTTTCTATACCCAACACTGCCCACGCCGTGATTTTCCCTTTAGTGTTCATTGCAAGTGTCAAAATAATAAAGTGCTGCAAGAAATAAAATTTATCTATTTAACATTTCGCATGCACGACCGATAAATTTAGCAGATGACACCAGACTCCAGACTTAGCACTTGCTATTACGTAATACTTGTCGACTAAGCATTTCAGATCACCAATTCATTGATAGCAAATTTGTTGACAGATTTTTACTAACTGGGTGTTTTTTTAGCTCACCTGAGCTGAAAGCTCAAGTGAGCTATTCTGATCACATTTCGTCCGTCGTCTGTCTGTCCGTCCGTCTGTAAACTTTTTACATTTTGAACTTCGTCTCTAAAACCGCTTGGCCAATTTCAGCCATATTATTATGTATCGTGAAATGCAAGTAAATGTAATGCAGCGCCGTCACGTGTACCACGTTGTCTCACTGTTATGTACGGTGGGTCATGTGGGTCAGTACTTGTATGGAACTTTATGTGTATGTGTTAATGTGTATGTTCTGTGTACGCAGGTCTCGGATAGCGAATAGGAATGGAGTGACTTGTGAAGTTGGTGTCTGCTCTACCTACCAGTGTCCTGATGAGTATCAGCCCATGAATTTGTTCTCTATACTTCGTGTTATATAAATTGTGAAAACGTTACTTTTGGTGTTTTTGTTTATCAATTCTGGAGGTGTTTTGAAGCCTGTCGGCCAGCCCGCAACAAAATATTCAAAGTAAATAAAATAATTTCTTTATGAGTACACAAAAAAAATCTATCTGAATCATGTAAATGTTTAGAAAAGGAAATCGTTTGTTTTCTTCTCCCGAATAATTTGGTTTATTCAACTCGCATGTTATGCATCGACTGAAAACAAAACTTTAGAAATATTAGTGAATAAAATGTACACAGGTTTACTTTTGATTTGCCAAAACATTACAACCTTTATACATGTATATAATGATGTCTAAGTCGTAATACAATCATCGGGGCAATATTTTGATTTACGGCGATATAGCGCGGTATCTCTTTATATCGTTTTTTTTTTGTTAACAACTTTTGTACACCATATTTTTTTAATTAAAGTATAGTTTAATTGGCTGGGAAAAACTACTTGAATATCTTTCATTATGCACATCAGAACTTAAGTATCGTTTATAAGTGTTCACAAAATTTGATATAAATTCGGAGTCGGAACTAAGCAGGTTTGAGTTTTTCGATCCAAAGTATGTATCTAGTGCATGGTGAACTCGCTCTAAAGTGTAACAGGAATGTTGTTTAATTCATAACGAAAACCAACATTTCATAGGTAGTTCATAAATATATGTAGGTTTGCGAAGTCAAAAATAATATACCCTAATGAATACGGAGACTGTCTCTATTTCAACTTTTTTTAGTTTCATGGAGGGGTTTAATCAAGGGCGTGCAATGCCATTATTGTATATTTAAAAAAAAAATCGTAAACCTTTGTACCGTTAGGCGATAGAAATCTGTTTTATTTATTTAGAAAACATTTTCCAGTCTGATCCATCACGGGCTGTGAACTGATTTATTGATTATTCATTAGCTTTAGTTTGAATACGGGGGGTTTCATCTTCATTTTATATATTATTAAATTCTGATAAAGGTATTTATACAGGAAATTTGGAAGATTTTTAATAAAAATATACATGTACATACCTGTGAAAAAAGCGAAATTGATATCAATGAAAGATATCTTCATTGTCACACGTATCAATTTCATATCAATCACGTATCAATTTTTTACTCGAAAAAAAAATCACAGGAACGAAAACAGATTTACTACGGAGATTTATAATGGGAAATGTTTACTGTTCTTCATTCGGAAGTCACTTGGAATACCTCGCGCAATGTTTTAACGTTATCATCCGAGCTTGCTGCAATACAAAATCCCCCTAGACATCACATTTTAGCTGATAATTTAACAAGGCATTTAAGTTCAGAAATCTTGAAACATTTTTCATTCTTTTGAATGTACATCGTATGAACCCGGGGATATTTATAAATATCGAGTTATTAAGCAAAACGTGAGGATATCTTGGAACAGAGTATAATTAATTTAGTACACTTTAAAGATTTGTGTGCACGATAACAAAACTAAATGCGTCACATGAAATTGTATTTTTTTTTATAGATGTTAGCTATAATGAATTAATTAATCTATTAAATATAGCAAAGATTTAACTCTTGCGGTACAGAATCAAAGCAGTAATATTCTAAAATATAAATAATTAAAGGATTTGAAAGTAACGATTAAAACTGATGTCCTTCACTGAACGTCTTTTTTTTCTTATTGCACTGAAACGTTCTAACTTTTTTTTTTTTTAATAATTATAATAAACATTACAAAATATAATCATTGTTCTCTCTATCAAGATTCCCCCTTTCTATCGTATATCTTTTATTATTATTCATCATTTATCATTACTGTAACTGTTTGACAAACGCCAATCGTTTAAGTTGGCGATGTATTCCGACTATATCAAATTCAAAACGAATTGTTTTGAATTGACATTTATTTTTTCTATAAAAATATAAGGTCAATGTGTCTCTATAGACATAGGAGTTTTAAGTATAGAATGGAGTATTCTTGTTCTAAAAATAGATCCCATGCCGATCCGCGCGACTGATAAAAATAGGGTACCTTATTTTGAGGCAAAGTTATCACTTTAATGAGCAAAGTTCAAACTTTTTCTCAACAAATTAAGATTAATTCTATGTAAGAATCAAAGATATATAAAAGGGTCTGGCCACACATAGTCACCGATTTTCCTTATTTTCACACATGGACACACCCAGGTGAAAAACGCAAAAAACCACTAAAAGTTGGTTGCTGGGGGTAACCGTTGTCATGGTAACCGAGGCTTAAGATGGAAAAATAGCAAAACTTACCTACTTTGAAGCCATATTAGAAGGTTTTGCCCACTAATGTAAACTATCAAAGACATAAAACAGCCTTTGTCTTATTTTCAGTTATTTAATTATATCAGGAAATTGATGGAGAAACCAATATTTTAAAAAAGTTACCATGGAAACCGTTAGAAATTTTTGAAATCAGTTTTTTGCGGGTTTTTTATAAGCCGAAATGGGAAACTGTTAAATTTTTACATCCAGATTAAAGTCTATGGTATATATTTTTGCAATTATATTAGTTGGAACGTGAAAATATATCAAAATTTGTATTATGTACCACAAAAATCTTTGTTATGCAACAGAGAAGTGTTGTTGCTATCGAAAATTAAGTTGCATAAAAAATCACACAGGAACTCTTACTTTTTGAAAAGTCCATAGCAGCGGCAGTTATTTTTTTTTTTTTTAGAAAATTTTACATTTTTTCAAGTGTCATTAAAGTTAAGGACCTACTTTATTTTTTCTCACCATTTGATTTTATATATTTATTCGTTATAAGTGAATAATATCCATTCAATGATGCCTAAAAAATTAATAATTTTCCTTATTTTTAAGCTTGTTACCATAGTAACTGTTCTCAATTTTCATATTTAAATTCTTACTTGCACAATCACAATAGTGTTTACCAAATAATCCAAGATTTGCATTTTTTATTCAAATTAAATGAAGAAAACAGATTTTAAAATTTCTGTTTAGTAACCATGGAAACGATCTAAAAATATGCGTTTCTCCATGAATTTTCTTTCTTTTGAAAAATGGCAACTTTTTAAATAATAAATTCTACTCTTGAAACCCCATGTTCTGCACATTACTCACAATATGTTCTCAAATAAGCATAAAAATGCCATTTTTACATCTTTACCTATGGTTACCATGGCAACTGGACCACATAGCAACAAACAAAACGTTAGGCTTTTTTACTCACCCAAGTCTATCAAATTGTCAAATATGAAGAAAATCCATGACTATGAATTTTGATTCTTACATAGAATTGATCTTAAATGGTTGTAGAGAGGACACCAATGAACCTCCTTCATATTTTTTTTTTCAGTATTTATAACATCAAAATAGGTCTGTATCTGCGCAGTTCGACAGCTGTTCTGACTGATAAAAAAAGTATTGTTCTGTTCTTGTATGCATATTTGGCAACATTTTTTGGCCATTTTCGGGCAGAAACAAGCCAGTTCAATAAATGTGTTCATTCTTATCCTCAAATGTACAAGATGGCCGCACATCCCCCTTAATTACGGACCTTGACTGCATCTAAACCTTTTTTTTAAACCTGTACAAATAAAACAACTCTGGTTAAATGAAACGGACAGATAATTCCTATTCTTGATTTGATAGTCTGACTTACGATTTCAGCACTCAAACAGTGAAGCTGACGAGATTCTTGCCTGCAACAGTCTATAGAAATGCAATACGACTAACACCCCTCTCCTCTTCCCGGACTGGTGCATGGTGCTAGAGATGTAAGGAGTCCTAGTGTATATTTTCTTTAAGAATGTGAACCCCTGATGAGTACAGTTCTGAGAATATACTTTTTCTTCCCCACAGCGATTACAGAAATCCATCATGGCCATTCTATGTGAAAGTGCTGTCAGTGATATGCTTTAAATTTTGAAATTTTTAATACCTTTCCAATTCAATTAAAGAGAAAAATGTGTTTTAAAGGAGTTTCATGATTAACTATTGTTAGAAATATTTCAACATTTTAGGAAGGGGGGGGGGGAACGAAATAATTTTTTTTTATTAATAAAAAGTTATGTACGTATGATGTTGTAAAAAATTGCAATGATTAGTTTTATTTTGACTTCGCCTGTAATTTTTGAGAGACTTTTAGGGTAAGAATTAAAGTATCAAAAATTAGAAATGTTGGCCATCTTTGAGCCAACTGCTTTAAAATAAACAAACACATTTTGATTTTAATTTTTTCTCTTCCCTCATGAACATCATGCTATATTTGTACAATTTATATTATGTGTGAATAATCTTGAAAAATTATAATAAAAAAAAAATGTCCTTTGACTTAAGTTTACATGATTTTCAGCCTTAAAACCGTGTATCTGGGCCCTAAAAGAATGACATTGGTTTCCATGGCTACCAATGTAATAGACATTATTTTCGTGGTGGGCATTGTCATACCTGTACCTTATGATTACCATTCATCTGAGAAAGTTTCATGAAAATATGAGATGTAGTATGCCATCACCCTAAAGTAATATTTTGGTCTCTCCAGAGAATTGATGTAAAGACATATTAAGCAAACACACCAGACATTTGCATTATCAGGTTCCAAAGACCTCAAGCTCATTACCTCAGAAATGACAAGTAATAGGCAGTGCTAAAACGTCCTTATTATCATTATAGCCATATTGACAAAAAAATATGTTAATTACATGTAGTAGTGATAAACACCTCCCTTTGTGACACCATTCGGTACAAACATACTGTATTACATTAGTAAAAAAGCTGATGTTTGCAACCAGGCTGATTAAATACTTGTTTCCATGAAAACATACATCCTTATCTTATTTACCACGATCGTTTTAAACATATCTTTGTCATTTTGAAAGAAAACCCCCGATGATTGCAATTTTAATAGTCAAAGATAATTATCACTTAGGAAACACTGGAATAAATTCACGTAGGCGTTTGTATTTTAATATAGATGTATTTTACTTTATATTAATGAAAATGGAGAAAATAATGATGATTGAAGACCTGTGCTTCGCACGGATTTTTCTTTTTAACATATTGCAGCAAATTAACGCAAAAATCCCAATTTTTCTGTATGCCTATTGGTAAAATAAAGAGGATTTTGCCAGTCCCGTTTTGTTTTATTCAACAAGTTAACAATTCTTGATTATAGTTGAATGAAGATAATATATGTGACATATCTGAAATCATGTTTCGGTCTTTTTATTTTAAAATGAAAAATGAAAAAAAAAAATGAAAATGCCACTTTTCCTATCTGCTGCATTTTTAAAATAGAAAGTTCACCTTACATGTATTTGTAAATGCAAGCCATGGCCTAGTTTTATTCATTATTCTTTCTTCAGCTTGACCATTAATGAGTCGTAGTAAGTGAAGGGATAAAAAAAAATTCCCTAAGTAGGCGTGTCCTTAATACCTTGGTTGTGATTCAACATTGATATAATCCAATCAAAATCCTCGGTTAGGAAACACTGAATTACATATATACATATGTAAACCTGACTATTCACATATACAAACACAAGAAAGAAAAGTCTCTGTTCGAAAATGTCAAATAAAACCTATGTGGATCCTTTTAATTTTGGCACTGTTTATCCCGTTTTGGGAACTATATTGTCTGTGGCAATTTTTCTCAATATTGTCAGCTGTGTGATTATGATGAAAAATAAGGATTTAAGGAAACATAAGCAGTGTTTTGTGTATGCAGCTATTTCGTTGACTGAGGTTTTCATTGAGGCGTTGTATATCGTCAAGCTTTTTTGGAGACGCGGTGACGTGGAGTACTTTTGTATGATTATCTTTCTTCTGTATAGTCTAGGTAGAGAACAAATTCAACTTCATCTTCTTTGTTTATGTATTGAAAGATGTTTTGCCCTCAACATGTCGTTTAACAATTTGTTCCGTAAAATGGTAAATACAAGAGGGAGACTTACTACATTTATTTTTTGTCTGACATTATCCGTACTCATCGTTACACCGCCTGTTTTCTTCTATGGTGATAAATATTCCTATGCGTGCGGACCAGCAACATTATTCGGAAGAAACTCTAGATCTGTTCTTCGGTATTATAGAACTGTTTTATCAGTGCAGGTCGTATCAATGTTTGGTATGTACTTGTATGTAACATAGAAAGTCAGCTCCCTCACAAATCCTCATTCTGCTAATATAAGTCATTCAGTAACCGTTAAACCCAAAAACAAGCTTGAGACGGAAACAAAAGGAACTTCAAAAACCCGAGTTACATTGAGTTCTAGCAAATCTTCTTCAAAACCTCTACAGGAAACAAATGGTAAATTACAAAAGCAATCGAGCCATCCACATCATCAAAAGCAAAATGACAGACAAGATGGTCAGTGGAAACCACGTACATTGAGCATGCTTCGATCCGCCATTTTCACTACTGTCTTTCCTTCGCTTCCTATGCTTGGACTTCAAATTGCCGATTATATTAATCCAAGATTTATGAGCACCGCATTAGATGTATTCATCTCCATTTGTAACGTCCTTCATGCTATTATCTTTCCTTTGATATTTATTGTGACTGTTAAGAAAAATGCTCGTATATGTTGTAAAAAAAGCAGAAACACCAACATGTCCAATGATTGACATTTAATTTGCTCATATTTTCGAGTTTTTCCGATAACAAATGAATATAAAATGTTCTTGTTTCTGGCATTGAAAATAACCTTAAAGCTGAACACCGCTCGTAAATAGGCATTGTCCGCCAAATTTCTCTCTCACCACTGTTATCCCTATAACCCCTATATAAGCTGCAGACCTTTTAACAGTTTAAAGTTTTTTGCTGTAGAGGTCTAACCTGTGTGGACGTACATCTTGCCTCGACGTGTTACTCGGCATTATTATCCCCTCGCGCAACTTGTTGCGAAGGGGATATAGCATTGCTACCGTGCGTGTGTGTGTTCGTATGTGTGTGTGTGTGTGTGCTAGCCCCTTTACTTGATTTTATTGGATAGAACTTTTGATTTTCTACTACTTTTGTTCTTTATGTCTTAACAAAATATCAACTGATAAAAAGATACTGATCAAACCATATGAAAATTTTGATTCGAAATTTGTACCCCATGTTCGTGCCTAAGCGAGCTCCAAGGAATAGCGCCACTGGTGCAAAACAAGTAAATAGTGCACAACTTCAAACCATACTCTACCTATCCTGAAAATTTCAAAGTCATATCTCTTTTAGTTTCTGAGATCAGCTCTGCACAAAATTGGTCGTAAAAAATTACATAATCGACCGTAAATCCGGACCGGAAGTGACGACGACGAAAAATTCAAAAACATATAAAATTCAGATCATGTCCCATCATCTGTGAAAAAATTGTTGAGATCGGTTGAGTAGTTTTTGAGAAATCGCGTGCACAAAATTTGGAAAAAAAAAAATAAACAGTACGAAAACAATAAGGTCTTCCGTTGGAAACGGAAGACCTTAATTACACCATCGTAAAGGAGGGGGGCTTACATTATGACAAAGTTGGTTCAAAACTAAAAATATTTATCATAGATTGCACACTTCTGTAAAATAACAAATAAAAAATGCATGTGCCTTTCCAAACCATTAATACTATTACAAATTATTATTTTATTAAATTAATGTCATAATCAATTTTGTATACGAGTTATCAATCGAAATTTCTGTGTAAGAGTTATCAATCTTCCGCTTCACTTCTTTTAAACCAAAGTGAAAGTCAACAACTTGATATTTTTTGGATTTAGATCTAGTACAGGTAAAGAAAATGTAGTTTTTGCAGTAATGGAGGGTTAGTAGAATGTGGTCTTCCCATTAACATAACTATATATTGCTAAATAATGCATCCCTACACACAATAACTCATGTCGCGAGGGGATGCTCCGCTTAGCGGTGCCCTTGTTATTAATGAAATGCAATACGACTAACACCCCTCTCCTCTTCCCGGACTGGTGCATGGTGTTAGAGATGTAAGAAGTCCTAGTGTATACTCTTCAAGAATGTCAATCCCTGATGAGTACCGTTCTGAGAATATACTTTTTCTTCCCAACACCGATTACAGAAATCCATCATGGCCATTCTATGTGAAAGTGCTGTCAGTGATATGCTTTAAATTTTGAAATTTTTAATGACTTTCCAATTCAATTAAAGAGAAAATGTGTTTTAAAGGAGTTTCATGATTAACTATTGCTAGAAATATTTCAACTTTTTAGGAATGGGGGGGGGGGGGGTAATTCTGGAAGTGAAAATAAAAACGAATTAATTTTTATTTATCAATAAAAATTTATGTATGATGTTTTAAAAAATTGCAATGATTAGTTTTATTTTGACTTCGCCTGTATTTTTGAGAGACTTATAGGGTAAGAATTAAAGTATCAAAAATTAGAAATGTTGGCCATCTTTGAGCCAACTGCTTTAAAATAAACAAACACATTTTGATTTTGATTTTTTCTCTTGCCTCATGAACATCATGCTATATTTGTACAATGTATATTATGTGTGAATTATCTTGAAAATTTATAATAAAAAATGTCCTTTGACTTTAAGTTTACATGATTTTCCACCTTGAAAACCGTGTATCCTGGCCATAAAAGAATGACATTTGTTTCCATGGCTACCAATGTAATAGACATTATTTTGGTGGTGGGCAATGTCATACCTGTCCTTTGACTTTAAGTTTACATGATTTTCCACCTTAAAAACCGTGTATCATGGCCCTAAAAGAATGACATTTGTTTCCATGGCTACCAATGTAATAGACATTATTTTCGTGGTGGGCAATGTCATACCTGTACCTTATGATTACCATTCATCTGAGAAAGTTTCATGAAAATATGAGATGTAGTATGCCATGACCCTAAAGTAATATTTTGGTCTCTACAGAGAATTGATAGCAAGCACACCAGACATTTGCATTATCAGGTTCCAAAGACTTGAAGCTCATTACCTCAGAAATGACAAGTAATTATAGGCAGTGCTAAAAACGTCCTTATTATCATTATAGCCATGTTGACAAAAGAATGTGTTAATTACATGTAGTAGTGATATACACTCCCTTTGTGACACCATTTAGTACAAACAAACTGTATTTGCAACCAGGCTGATTAAATACTTGTTTCCATGAAAACATACATCTTTATCTTATTTACCATGATCGTTTTAAACGTATCTTTGTCATTTTGAAAGAAATCCCCCGATGATTGCAATTTTAATAGTCAAAGATAATTATCACTTAGGAAACACTGGAATAAATTCACGTAGGCGTTTGTATTTTAATATAGATGTATTTTACTTTATATTAATGAAAATGGAGAAAATAATGATGATTGAAGACCTGTGCTTCGCACGGATTTTTCTTTTTAACATATTGCAGCAAATTAACGCAATAATCCCAATTTTTCTGTATGCCTATTGGTAAAATAAAGAGGATTTTGCCAGTCCCGTTTTGTTTTATTCAACAAGTTAACAATTCTTGATTATAGTTGAATGAAGATAATATATGTGACATATCTGAAATCATGTTTCGGTCTTTTTATTTTAAAATGAAGAATGAAAAAAAAAATGAAAATGCCTCTTTTCCTATCTGCTGCATTTTAGAAATAGAAAATTCACCTTACATGTATTTAGTTTTATTCATTATTCTTTCTTCAGCTTGACCATTAATGAGTCGTAGTAAGTGAAGGGATAAAAAAAAATCCCTTAAGTAGGCGTGTCCTTAATACCTTGGTTGTGATTCAACATTGATATAATCCAATCAAAATCCTCGGTTAGGAAACACTGAATTACATATATACATATGTAAACCTGACTATTCACATATACAAACACAAGAAAGAAAAGTCTCTGTTCGAAAATGTCAAATAAAACCTATGTGGATCCTTTTAATTTTGGCACAGTTTATCCCGTTTTGGGAACTATATTGTCTGTGGCAATTTTTCTCAATATTGTGAGCTGTGTGATTATGATGAAAAATAAGGATTTAAGGAAACATAAGCAGTGTTTTGTGTATGCAACTATTTCGTTGACTGAGGTTTTCATTGAGGCGTTGTATATCGTCAAGCTTTTTTGGAGACGCGGTGACGTGGAGTACTTTTGTATGATTATCTTTCTTCTGTATAGTCTAGGTAGAGAACAAATTCAACTTCATCTTCTTTGTTTATGTATTGAAAGATGTTTTGCCCTCAACATGTCGTTTAACAATTTGTTCCGTAAAATGGTAAATACAAGAGGGAGACTTACTACATTTATTTTTTGTCTGACATTATCCGTACTCATCGTTACACCGCCTGTTTTCTTCTATGGTGATAAATATTCCTATGCGTGCGGACCAGCAACATTATTCGGAAGAAACTCTAGATCTGTTCTTCGGTATTATAGAACTGTTTTATCAGTGCAAATCGTATCAATGTTTGGTATGTACTTGTATGTAACAAAGAAAGTCAGCTCCCTCACAGCTCCTCATTCTGCTTATGTAAGTCATTCAGTAACCGTTAAACCCCAAAACAAGATGGAGACGGAAACAAAAGGAACTTCAAAAGCCCGAGTTACATTGAGTTCTAGCAAATCTACCTCAAAACCAGTACAAGAAACAAGAGGTAAATTACAAAAGCAATCAAGCCATCCACATCATCAAAAGCAAAATGACAGACAAGATGGTCAGTGGAAACCACGTACATTGATCATGCTTCGATCCGCCATTTTCACTACTGTCTTTCCTTCGCTTCCTATGCTTGGACTTCAAATTGCAGATTATATTAATCCAAGATTTATGAGCACCGCATTAGATGTATTCATCTCCATTTGTAACGTCCTCCATGCTATTATCTTTCCTTTGATATTTATTGTGACTGTTAAGAAAAATGCTCGTATATGTTGTAAAAAAAGCAGAAACACCAACATGTCCAATGATTGACATTTAATTTGCTTATATTTTAGAGTTTTTCCCAAAACAAATGAATATAAAATGTTCTTGTTTCTGGCATTGAAAATATATGTGTAAATCACCTTAAAGCTGAACACCGCTCGTAAATAGGCATTGTCCGCCATATTTCTCTCTCACCACCGTTATCCCTATAACCCTAATATAAGCTGCAGACCTTTTAACAGTTTAAAGTTTTTTGCTGTAGAGGTCTAACCTGTGTGGACGTACATCTTTCCTCGACGTGTTACTCGTCATTATCATCCCCTCGCGCAACTTGTTGCGAAGGGGATATAGCATCGCTACCGTGCATGTGTGTGTTCGTATGTGTGTGTATGTTTGATGTATGTATGTATGTATGTATGTGTGTGTATGTATGTGTGTGTGTGGACGTGCACTCCATTTCAATTTTCTAGTAAATTAATAAAAAACCTTCCAAAAGAATTTCCTCAACCTTTGCACAAATATGCCTCATTGTAAAAGATTAAAACAAATGCAATGTCACATTAATTGGTCAAATTTTTATGCAAAAACTTAGATAAAATTACACCATCGTAAAGGAGGGGGGGGGGGGCCATACATTATGACAAAATTCGTTCAGAACTAAAAATATTTATCATAGATTGCACACTTCTGTAAAATAAAAAATAAAAAATGCATGTGCCTTTCCAAACCATTAATACTATTACAAATTATTATTTCATTAAATCAATGTCATAATCAATTTTGTATACGAGTTATCAATCGAAATTTCTGAGTAAGAGTTATCTATCTTCCGCTTCACTTCTTTGAAACCAAAGTGAAAATAAGCAGTTCAAATCAACAACTTGATATTTTTTTTTGGATTTAGATCTAGTACAGGTAAAGAAAATGTAGTTTTTGCAGTAATGGAGGGTTAGTAGAATGTGGTCTTCCCATTAACATAACTATATATTGCTAAATAATGCATCCCTACACACAATAACTCATGTCGCGAGGGGATGCTCCGCTTAGCGGTGCCCTTGTTATTAATGAAATACAATACGACTAACACCCCCTCTCCTCTTCCCGGACTGGTGCATGGTGTTAGAGATGTAAGGAGTCCTAGTGTATACTCTTCAAGAATGTCAATCCCTGATGAGTACAGTTCTGAGAATATACATTTTCTTCCCCACAGCGATTACAGAAATACATCATGGCCATTGTATGTGAAAGTGCTGTCAGTAATATGCTTTAAATTTTGAAATTTTTAATGACTTTCCAATTCAATTAAAGAGAAAATGTGTTTTAAAGGAGTTTCATGATTAACTATTGTTAGAAATATTTCAATTTTTTAGGAAGTGGGGGGGGGGGGGGGGGTCAAATTACCAAATTCTGGAAGTAAAATAAATAAAAACGAAATAATTTTTTTTTTAACAATAAAAAGTTATGTACGTATGATGTTGTAAAAATTGCAATGATTAGTTTTATTTTGACTTCGCCTGTAATTTTTGAGAGACTTTTAGGGTAAGAATTAAAGTATCAAAAATTAGAAATGTTGGCCATCTTTGAGCCAACTGCTTTAAAACAAACAAACACATTTTGATTTTGATTTTTTTCTCTTCCCTCATGAACATCATGCTATATTTGTACAATGTATATTATATGTAAATTATCTTGAAAATTTATAATAAAAAAAATGTCCTTTGACTTTAAGTTTACATGATTTTCCACCTTAAAAACCGTGTATCTGGGCCCTAAAAGAATGACATTGGTTTCCATGGCTACCAATATAATAGACATTATTTTGGTGGTGGGCAGTGTCATACCTGTACCTTATGATTACCATTCATCTGAGAAAGTTTCATGAAAATATGAGATGTAGTATGCCATGACCCTTAAGTAATATTTTGGTCTCTACAGAGAATTGATAGCAAGCACACCAGACATTTGCATTATCAGGTTCCAAAGACTTGAAGCTCATTACCTCAGAAATGACAAGTAATTATAGGCAGTGCTAAAAACGTCCTTATTATCATTATAGCCATGTTGACAAAAGAATGTGTTAATTACATGTAGTAGTGATATACACTCCCTTTGTGACACCATTTAGTACAAACATACTGTATTTGCAACCAGGCTGATTCTAACTTCATTTGTTTCCATGAAAACATACATCTTTATCTCATTTACCACGATCGTTTTAAACGTATCTTTGTCATTTTGAAAGAAAACCCCCGATGATTGCAATTTTAATGATCAAAGATAATTATCACTTAGGAAACACTGGAATAAAATCACGTAGGCTTTTGTATTTTAATAAAGATGTATTTTACTTTATATTAATGAAAATGGAGAAAATAATGATGATTGAAGATCTGTGCCTCGCACGGATTTTTCTTTTTAACATATTGCAGCAAATGAACGCAATAATCCCAATTTTTCTGTATGGTGAAATAAAGAGGATTTTGCCAGTCCCGTTTTGTTTTATTCAACAAGTTAACAATTCTTGATTATATAAGGAATAAGGAATCATTCTTTGAGTATTATGAGGAGATCATTTTGGTCGGGACCTGATCAATTCCAATAAAGCCCGAAGGGCTTTATGATAGATTTGATCACGCCCCGACCGAAATTATCACCTCATCATATTCAAAGAATGATTCCATATTACTTATATTTATATAATTTAAGCAATCGTACGATTTAATATTTAAATATAAATAAGCAAACCCCGCTGGCGCCTCAATTTGGCGTCATTTGTATAATGGGTTATATAGTACAAAATCGATACGATGTGTTATCACAGACAAAGACACTGGAAAATGTAAATATATTTGAATGAAGATAATATATGTCATATCTGAAATCATGTTTCAGTCTTATTATTTTAAAATGAAGAATGAAAAAAAAAAGAAAATACTTCTTTTCCTATTTGCTGCATTTTAAAAATAGAAACTTCACCTTGCATGTATTTGTAAATGCGAGCCATGGCCTAGTTTTATTCATTATTCTTTCTTCAGCTTGACCATTAATGAGTCGTAGTAAGTGAAGGGATAAAAAAATTCCCTAAGTAGGCGTGTCCTTAATACATGTACCTGGTTTTGATTCAACATTGATATAATCCAATCAAAATCCTCGGGTAGGAAACACTGAATTACATATATACATATGTAAACCTGACTATTCACATATACAAACACAAGAAAGAAAAGTCTTTGTTCGAAAATGTCAAATAAAACCTATGTGGATCCTTTTAATTTTGGCACTGTTTATCCCGTTTTGGGAACTATATTGTCTGCGGCAATATTTCTCAATATTGTGAGCTGTGTGATTATGATGAAAAATAAGGATTTAAGGAAACATAAGCAGTGTTTTGTGTATACAACTATTTCGTTGACTGAGGTTTTCATTGACGCGTTGTATATCGTCAAGCTTTTTTGGAGACGGGGTGACGTGGAGTACTTTTGTATGATTATCTTTCTTCTGTGTAGTCTAGGTAGGGAAAAAATTCAACTTCATCTTCTTTGTTTATGTATTGAAAGATGTTTTGCCCTCAACATGTCGTTTAACAAGTTGTTCCGTAAAATGGTAAATACTACAGGGAGACTTACTACATTTATATTTTGTCTGACAGTATCCATACTCATCGTTACACCGCCTGTTTTCTTCTATGCTGATAAATATTCCTATGCGTGCGGACCAGCAACATTATTCGGAAGAAACTCTAGATCTGTTCTTCGGTATTATAGAACTGTTTTTTCAGTGCAGGTCGTATCAATGTTTGGTATGTACTTGTATGTAACAAAGAAAGTCAGCTCCCTCACAATTCCTCATTCTGCTAATGTAAGTCATTCAATCACTGTTAAACCAAAAAACAAGCTAGAGACGGTGCTCAACGGTTCTTGTCAAGAAACAAAAGGAACTTCAAAAACCCAAGTTACATTGAGTTCTAGCAAATCTACCTCAAAAACTGTACAGGAAACAAAAGGTAAATTACAAAAGCAATCAAGCCATCCACATCATGAAAAGCAATGTGACAGACAAGATGGTCAGTGGAAACCGCGTACATTGAGCATGCTTCGATCCGCCATTTTCACTACTGTCTTTCCTTCGCTTCCTATGCTTGGACTTCAAATTGCCGATTATATTAATCCAAGATTTATGAACACTGCGTTAGATGTATTTATATCTTTTTGTAACGTCCTTCATGCTATTATCTTTCCTTTGATATTTATTGTGACTGTTAAGAAAAATGCTCGTATATGTTGTAAAAAAAGCAGAAACACCAACATGTCCAATGATTGACATTTAATTTGCTTATATTTTAGAGTTTTTCCCAAAACAAATGAACATAAAATGTTCTTGTTTCTGGCATTGAAAATATATGTGTAAATCACCTTAAAGCTGAACACCGCTCGTAAATAGGCATCGTCCGCCATATTTCTCTCTCACCATCGTTATCCCTACAACCCCTATATAAGCTGCAGACCTTTTAAGGTGGCTCTATACACCCACAGTTTATTCCAATTTTCCATAGAAGACCACAAAACATATACTTTTCAAATATTAAATGACGATAGGGATAATATAGGTATTTTTAAAGAATTTTTTAATGTTTTTTCGTGTTTTTGTAAAATATTTTTTTAAAAGACAGCTATCAACAAATTGAGAGAAATTATTTTGTCATATGATGGATATTTCCTTCGGACACATAAAAAAAATATATCGCTTCTTAACCTTCAAAAATGTTATTATTGCAATCTTTTTTAGTATTTCCCCAAAACATAATTTTTCATATTTTCTTACTCTGTTGAAAAATCATCTGAAAAAGTTGCTTGATGTTATAAGAAAATGTATTTTAATATATGTGACAAAAAATTGAATGAAAACCATTGCAAATAAACACAAAAAATATTTTAAATTTTATTTGGTATGAAAGTTCCTCATTTAAGGGTTATCGTTCCTAAGTCCCAAGGCCCAAACACCTTGGGGACTTTTCATTTCGCAGGGGTGTTAAGGAAGCATATGGGCAATTTAGCGTCTTATTTTGACTGTTATATTCAAAATCGTGAAATTAAATAAGTATTTTGAATAAGATCAAAAACTTAGTATTATCCTTTAAAATAGATGTCAGTGCAATAAAATCGGGTAGTACATAACTGCCACATTGGTGCATTATCACGTGACAACTATAAATAGCTTACGTATATTCCTTAACATAAAATGAGATAGAACAACACTACCCCGCGGTTTCAAAAATAAAATAAACATACCAAGTGAGAGCAAAACATCTCAGTTTAATCAAAACCGCTGCTAGAATCCTATGTTTTTCCTTATTAAAAAGTTATTAATCCGGTTCTCGTAAAACCTTCCCAACTTTTATATAGTTTGCACGGAAAACGGCAAATTGCATTAAAACAACACACAACATGGGATTCTAGCAGCACTTTTCAATTTAAGCATTGATCAAACTAATGATACGTATAAAATTTCAAGTTCATTATATACGGGGTAGTGTTGTTCTAGTCGGATTTTTATATCGTAAACAACGACAGAGGAAAGCCTGGCCGAGAAATAAAAGCAAATTTACATACCTTTTAGCGAATGATTGATAAAACTAACATTTCCCCCAGTATTCTTATGTTCAATTCTCAATAAATCACACCACAATACTTTATTAGATTTCTTAGATTAGGTAAATTTTGAATATGTTTACAATGCTTTCCGATCAAATTCACACGACATTCAACTTTTAGTCATGACGTCATCAATGTGTAAATCTACGTAATACAAACTAATTTCTGGAAAAAAAATTGTCTTCAGTATTTTTTATTTGTTTTCGATCTACGTTTCGTGGCTTAGATATTTGAATATGTACATAATAAATAAGATTTGTGATTTCACGGAATTACATGTAACTCAGATTCCATATGCTTCCTTAACACCCCCGCGTTCTGATCAGTTGAAAAAAATTTCCTAAATGTAATGTTGGAATGATAAATACATACATATTTCATTATAGACTTTGCCCTGTATAAGTGAATATATTCGCTTTAATGCAAAACTAAGTCAAATAAATAAAGGGGAACATTGACTAGGCTAATAGGATTTATGTATCCCAACCTGAGAGAAATTCAAAGCAACCCTCTCATCCCCGTGAGGTGTCGATATTAATGTGCATTAAAGTATATTATAAATGAAATATTTTCACCTGTTTAGAATTTTCACGGTATTCAACTAAAAAATGCGTTTTAGAAATTTTTGGTAAGTTAAAAAAGTTATTGTTCTCAACGGGAATCGAACTCATGGCCTACTGGTTTGTAGTGAACCCACTAACCCACTGCGTTACTGTGTAACATATCGATGATGCTAAAGAAACTCTTAAAAAAATTATACTTGATTTTATTGTTTATTTCAATAAATAATACCACACAACGTGAAGGTGTTACATACTGCAGTACCTCATTACTTGTAAGTAATGAATTTTCCAATTATCAAATTAAATCTATCCATTTAACATATTTTTCAAAATAGCGGTTCCCATACAATTCACCTCAGTTTAAATCAGCCAGTACCGGAAATGCATGTTTCCAGATTTACTTTTTTGCGTACTGCGTCATCAAAAAGTGGTGTATAGAGCCACCTTAACAGTTTAAAGTTTTTTGCTGTAGAGGTCTCACCTGTGTGGACGTACATCTTGCCTCGACGTGTTTCTCGGTCGCGATAAAATTATCAAGTTTTACGCACTTTTTTCAAGTCAGAAGAAGACTAGCATCAAATAAACTGGTAAAAATATAATTTACAAACAGAATATGCACATAAAAAAAGAATTAAATGCATAAAATCAAAAGACCACGAAAGGAATACTACACATCGATCACGAGTATCAGGTGTGCAATCGGGTGTAACGGAATCGAAGGGTTTATCAGGCCGAGACCACTAGATTTTGTGACCGGCATAAATTTGCATACTAAATTAGCCATCTGTTTACTTTTATCGACAAACCAATCAGGTGAATGAATTGCAAGGCAACGCGGGCTACTACATGTTTCAGTGTATACAAAGAGTATTGAGAAAATATACCATTTTGAATTGTCCTTTGGAAACTATTTAAGAATGATTTTTCATAATATATGAAATAAATATGGACAATTATGTCTGATCTTTCGTTTCTATGCTCACATTTTAAATATATTGCAAATTAGGCCTTCTATCAACCTATTTAAATACCCCATAGCCAATGTTCAAAGGAGAGGTCCATCCAATTGAATTAGAAGCAGTGAGTACCGTTTTTCACGTGATACCCCAGATTTGGGACAACATTCATGGACACTCATCAGAATGCTTAACTGACGAAATACTATATGCTACATAGCTTGCGCTTCTGCATTGTGCATTTCTATTACCGTTGCTATTTACATATATCAAAAATGTACAACTACTTGTATTTATTTCTGGTGCACGATGATAAACTCAACAATAAACAATTATGCAATACCACTTTTTCTTATCGAAATCTGTTTGTACTTGTATGCGTATGTTTGCCAGTCTTTTGATACTGATCGGTTTTTGAAGCAACAATTGATCAACTATAACTGCAGTATTTTTCAATTTGAGCCTGAAACAAAGTTAATGGTACGTAATCTTTCCTGTTTTACCTTCTAAAGTAATAATCAAGATGTACAAATTTTTCGACAAGCAATTAAATATTGTGTATAAAACAGAGAAAAACCACGTGCGTTTGTTGAATCGTAAACACTTCATAGACCGTCATGCTTTGCGACTCATTCACTTGATTGGAGAATCTGTTTGACGTTAATATTGTCACATGTTAAATAATGCAATCCATATAAGGTAGTGTACCCGACCTGCTGATATACCAGCTACTTGTGTAACGGTACCTATTTACGAGCGGTGTTTTGCTTTAGTATGTATAATGTTTTAATTTTACAAATAAATTCATGTGTAAATTCTTGTCGATATAGTCGGATATACATTTATATCGGAGAATCAGTGTTTTCAGTCAGATGTGCGGAAAATACAAAGACCCTTTTCCACACATTTCCAAACACCCGATACTGCATTCTCAAATGTACTGGAACTGAAGCTCATTAGAGTGTCAAATAAAGAAACTTTTACGTGACTAATGTAATGTTACATGGATAACAAGGAAGCACAAAATTAATTAGTTACAAATGTGAACGATGAAGAGGCGTGTGGTATGTGCGAAATCTTCGACTTGGTTATATTTGTGACAATTTTCGTTCTTTTTGTTGACCCTGAAATGAAAGATTTTGCAGTTATGTTTAAGTTAAGTAAATCAGAATTCTTAGACGTTCACTACCTTTGCAAGTTTGTATGAATAACATGTACATTAGGTGAAATAATGATTCTAGTATCATTTTTTTTTAATTTCTGAAATTATTTATAAAAAAAGCGGCAAAATGGATTTAAATTTGTTTACAATGTAATTGTTTTTCGATCGATAAAATTTATGTATTTGGAAAGAATTGTATGAAATAATGGTTAATTATACATTGTAACGTCAACCATTTTAAAAGTGTTTTTGGTATTGTTTTAATATCTTGTAAAGAAGTGGCTGCAGGTCAAACTACATCTCATATTCATCTAAACAAGATCTTGTTACGTCTCATCATTGTTCGCATTTTTAACACTATCTATAAACATCAATGTGCAACTGGTATCTTCTCAAAGGCATTCGTACCGTTTGTAAAGAGTTTTGCAATGTTAATATGCAAATTTAAAAGATAGAACTAATATTTTTTTGTCGTAATAAGTAAATTTGAAGCATAAAAAATCAGATCAAAAACAGTTGCAACCCCTTTTGAATCAAATATCTATTAAAAAAATAGCCATTTCTAACAATCAATGTTGTTTTTAGTCATTATCTTAAGTGAAGTTTCTTTTTTTTTTTAGCAACATAAATGTTTGTTATAAATAATATATTTTAAAGTGATTTTTTTCACTAATTTATTTTTTATGGAAGACCAGTAGAAATTTAAGCGGCACATAGGGGGAGTTTAGTCACAAACTACTGTCGCCATAGTTGACTTAGCTTATAGTCGACCCCATGTTGTCTAAGAAAAACGAACCCGCAGTTTAACTAGCAGGTTAACTGGTCTAGGTAGTTGTATGATGGCGGAGAAAACCGAGACATCCAATGTTTGCTTTCGTAGATTAGCATAATTAAATTGTATTGCTACGTTTTAGCGAACACATTTGGGATTAAATTTGTTCACATTGTATTGTCCTTCCTTTATAAAGGATAAGTAATTTACATCGTACTTATACTGTTTTAACTATACGTATACATGTGCCAATATGCGCTCGAACACGGACATGCGCATCGTGAATTCATCTAAATTTAGAGGTTCAATTCTAATTAATATCGAATAAGTTGTCACTTTCATTTTTTAGGCACTAATGTAGAGTATTCATCCTATACAACTGCGCACATTCAATAGTTGGTCTAATAAATGTAATGTATAAAAAAAGAATTTCAATGTAAAGGTAATATCAATATGATACCAATTAAAAACTAAATTTCTAAAGGAAATACTTTGCATGGATAGTGAATATTCTTAAAAGATTGAACCAAGCTGATGTTTTATGACAAAAGCACTTCCAAGCAACGATGATCTGGTTAATACTCCAGTTTATCAAATTTAAAACAAAAACACTTTTGATTTGTGTTAACGCTCCCTCCAAACTACAGAGAAGGAAGCACGTCTAGTCTTGTAACTTAAACGACCAATGAACAAAGGTGCTATAATGGCAGAGAAAACACATTATCGGGGACTTTAATGGGCCGATATCAACTTATAAAAAAAAATATGATTGTAACTTAACACTACTAAGCTGAACAGGACAGACAATGCTGATCTTGTTTTTGAAAATTGGAAAATACAGTACAGATCTGCATTACCATGCACACATGGTTACATGCACAACACACCTTGCCAACAATAAAACTACCATAGAGTTTAGGAATTTTGATGTTAAGGGTGCAGTAGCTTATCGGGACATGCAAAGAATAGTCAGCAGATCTGCAGTTGATTATTATATAGATATCTGAACGCAAAATATTAATCAAAAATCATGAATGACAATGTCACCTTAGTACCATATCCCTTATATGGATAGATTAAAATGTTGCTTAATTACAAATTAAGCTTCAGTTTGGAGTCTTAACCCTATTCCGAAATTCATTTGACCGATAGCCCCACTAACATTATTTGATGCTTAAAAAACAGAGATTCATGAAATCGAAGATCAAGATTTAGAGGAATATCAGATCATCAACACTGTATCTCCAGGGGCTAAACTTGTATTCTTTAACAAAAGAGGCACGCAGTCCTTTTATTGTCAATCTTTTATTTGTATTTCACAAAGTGTATTGCTATAAACATATACAATACAATGCAGAGGTAATTAAAGTATTTAACTACTATATTAAAATAATAGTCTCGAATTTTTGGGCTTTAATACCGAGACATCGGAAGAGTTCTGTCTTTTGTTTTATACATTTTAAACATCATTTATACTTGAAGATTTGTTTTTATTTTTTCTCAATCAAGCTTTTTTGATTAACAATTCCTTTAAAAAATCCGGAAACCAACTGGAGTTTTTGGATTTTACAATTTTGCTCATGCGCATAACATTCACACCAAATCACGGGAGGCTCTTTAGTTTATGTTTCCACAAAATCACAATATAAACTCAGAAACGATAATACAAAAGCCTGTATAAAATTTTCATTGAAAATTGGTATTTATTTTGTTAATCAAAGAAAATACGAGAGATAACTCTAACTCAATGCATTTAATATGGAAAATTCCGAGAGTTCCGAATGTTAACATGGTGTGTAAATTTGAAGCGATTAAAATGTTGGTGAAAAAGTGTTGAATTCTTCATTAACATGAATTAAGTTTTTAGATGAAAGAAAATACAGCCTCAAAATGGTCTGTTATGAATAAATTGACTGTCATTTTCAATTCAATAAGTTTGGTTATGTAAAGTCATCAATATGTGTCCGATATCATATGCAATATGTCAACCCTTGCACGCACGGGTCAAAGTCTAGAAAATTTCTAAAAAGAGCACCTATTCCGATTGAATGAATATGGCCAAGTGACAAGTTCATCGCCTTAATTTTAACATGTAAAATCGTTAAGGATGATGCAAGAACACTGGCAACATACTACAGTTATTAGAGTTCCACAAGTGACTTAAAAATACCGCTATTTAAGTCTGATATCTATATTTCTGGATCGCAGGGCAAAAGGAAAGGGTAAAGTCATGCTATGAACATTGTCCAATTTGGAAGTCAGCCAGAATGGTGCGTACACGTTGATGGAGAATACTCTTAAAGCTGCTTGGTCCGATTTTTTTGTAATTACAGTATCAACATTTTTTCCATACAAATCATTAATCTTAGAAAGTTATGGACTTTCTCCTATTTACACCAGCAGAATCAGTCTCCTTTCAAAGTTAGAAATATTCAAAGTAAATAAAAATAATTTCTCTTTGGGCAAACGAAAAAACAAACCAAAATGCATCACGGGAATGTTTAGAAAAGGAAACCGCTTGGTTTCGTCCCCCGAATGATTGGGGTTATTCAACCCGCATGCTATGCATCGATTGTAAAGAAAGCAGACTTTGGAAATATTAGCGAACAAAACGTACACATGTTTATTTGTAATTGTCTGATCATTTCGACCTTTATTTAAAGCGATGTCAAAGTCGTAATACAACCATACCCGTCTCGTCGTCAGGGGTGAAATTTAACATGAGGCGAAATAACGCGGTACCTTTTAATGTCGTTTGTTTTGTTAGCAAATTTTGTACGTATTTTTCTTCATTGAAATTTGGCATAATTGACGGGTAAAACTACTGCAATGTCTATTATTATACATATACTAAGCATAGCCATCGTTTAAAAGCGTGCATAAAATTTGATATAAAATCGGACCAAGCAGCTTTAATAAACTATTGCAAAACTTTGTTTAAAGAATCGTAGTGCTGATAATACCTACATTAATGAAATAACGGAGCTAACACGAGACGATCAACATATCTTGTGTGCCAGGATTAAACGGAAGGTGGCCTAGTAATTTTGTCAAAGTTATTGTAATTTATATACTACACACTAATTGCAAACAAATGGAAGAATCCAGCTTTGCTTACTTATCAATGAATTTTGATCTCAATATCTCCCATAATGTAACACATTAAAATTACTAAATTTTATAGGTATGGAGTAAAAATTTAAACCACTATATGTTATTTAAGAGACTAGACTTTTACCCCAAAAACCTGATATCAACTATAAGGTCTCTTAATTTTAAATGAAACACTTTGCTAATAACGCGGATAAAGGCGACACTTTAGTTATAATGGACAGATATCACTACCAAAAATGTCAAGATGATCCCGGTAACGACGAATACTGACCCGGGTTGAAAATTGACCCGGGTATCATTTTTCAACTTTGAATGTTGACCCTAGGGTCATTTTTCAACGTTGAAAATTGAGACCAAAAGTCGTGAAATTTATACCCGGGGTCATTTTTCTACAGCTTGAAAAGGATTTTTCTAAACACTGATAACCTCCACACGTTGAAAATTGACCCTTTTGAAAATTGACTCCAACTATTTTGAACTGTCTTTTAACTTAATTATCACTTGTTCCACACGTTTTAAATGTACATGTTCATTCTATAAACTTGAAAGTTTCAGCTTTTATTCTGTCCGATACAAATGCGAACGTTGATGCTTTATTTCGGTTAATTTGTCCGATTACAATTTTAATATTCAGACTGAAAACTTTTTACATGCACCGTTAATTATACATTGTGCTATGTAAATAAAGCCAAGAAGATGATAATTTGCTTCTGAATCGGAAGGCGAGTTGGGCTAGCAATTTTAGTCATATAATTGATTTTCATTCCCTTTATGGACAGAATTTAAAGGTCACCAATGACAAATTATTTATTAGTCTTCATTGCTAGAATATTTTGTAGCTTAAAGAAAATTAGGCTCAAACAAAGTTGAATCTTTCTAGATACTGTATTAGCATGTGAACCAACAATATCATCAAAAATTTGTTGTATAAAGTTTTGCCAACAAGTGTTTCCATTTCCTACAAGATGTTCATTCTCTAAATATATTATTTATAAAGAATACATAACATTTTTTTTTGTTGTCCTTAATTAAAAGAATCTAGTATGAAGTTAAAAGATCGATCATATATATATATATATATATATATATATATATATATATATATATATATATATATATATATATATATGAGAAATATCAACTTTAAGGGTGATATGCGTTTAAGGGAATCAAACGAAAAAACTTAACCGTAGCATTTTGAATCGATACCGAACTGAATCGAATAAACCCTGACTCGTCCCAGCCTTACCAATTAAATATACTAAGTTTGAAATTGCCACACCTTATTTGTATAAAAAAAAATTCTAATTCTTTAATTTTAAACTAACGGTCGAATCCCAGTCGAATACTGTGGAATCATCATTGATTGTGAGGGACCAATATTCGTGGCTTTCGTGGGTAACGCTTGTCCACAAAACGTATTGTAACGTGTTTTGTCCTGGGTTCTCAGGGACAATATATGAAATAAATTTTCCTCTAATTCTACCTGAGTTAATAATGATTAGTACAATGATTTTTCTCTAATTGGGTAACGTTTAAATCAGTATCAATCATAAATGGGGATCATGTGTGAGATGGGCTTTCAGTACTGTGTGTCTATACCCGGTTCCTATTGAGAGAGAGGTACTTGGTGTCTCAATCTTCTTCAAATTTACTACACCAAGCACCTAACCTCAATTCCCTGGGTTTCTTACCACTAGCTTCTACTTAACCCTACCTCTTAACTCTTCTATCTTTCTTCTTTCTATTTTCTTTCTTTCTATCAAGTTACTTCTCTGCTGTTTCCAGACGACTCTCCCAGACTCTATAACACAGCTGTTTATATAATCATGGAGTAGTCCACTCCAAGGGTAGTCAGGTTATTCCATTTTCCCCACCCAAATGTAATTCATCACAACGTTTATTATAATAAGGCATAATCATTACAGTATATACAATTATTTGTTTAGTATTCATTAAAATTATCTCGATTACACAACCAATGTAATTACGTCCCCACGAACTTGTAAAACTCTGGCTACCCATGAACATCGACCCCTACGATTTCACAGTAATAAGCAGCTTAAGTTTGAAAAAGTCATATTTCTACATACAATCTAAAAAGGTTTTAAAAAAATTCAGATTGTCAGATCTTGTTTAAACAATTAAAAGGCAAATAATTTAAAAGTAAAATTTCATAAACCGAAAAATTGTATGCGTTTGTCAGAAAATTTCATCGTTTTTTTTTAATTTTGTGCAACTTTTTTTTTAAATTACTAATGCTTTCTTGTTACGAGCAACGCGTATGTTTTGATCTCATTGCTTGCAGATGCTTTAACATTCGCACTAGGCTGTTTTACAACAGGAGTATGAACAGAAATAATTATTAAAACATTACAATACTTTCTTTGGTGATTTATGCTTGATTTTAATAAAGAATGCGACATATTTGAAGAAAATACATAAGCCAAGTTAGCATCATATGGTGATTTTTTAAATGACCATATGGCTGTATTGTCTACATTTACATCATTTTTAACAATCGAAATTAATAAAATGATTGTAAAAAGTAAGTAAAATAAACTGAGTTATTATTAATGCACATGCAAATCAGACCGTTAAACTTAAGAAATTGCATTTCGTCTTCTATGGGTATTTGATTCTGACATCAGCATGATTATTTAAGTCTCACAAACAAAGTTTGGAGGCTTATTAATTTTTGTTCATGAATTATGACAAATACTTTTCAAGTAGATATCTTGATATAATAATCAGCTACTGTTCTGATGACTTTTCTGGGCTTGTCCCGATAAGCTACAGCATCAGTAACACGTCCAACGGTTGATCTATCCTCAATGGTAACAAGCAAGGAGTGCATATAATGACATGTTTGCCTGGTCAATAAGTACCGTACATGTAAATTTTCCAAAACTAGTTTAATGAAATGTTCAAATAGCCTTAAAAGCAGGATAAATAGCACAAAACAAAAAAAAAATTATTTATATTAAACAAATCATCTTCTGAAAATTGATTTATATAAACTAATCAGTTTCCATTCCATATACCTCTTAACCATTGAGGTATGAGATCTTCTCCATTTCAGAAAAAAAAATATTTGTCTATTAGGATAACTAGTTCCATTCATGCTATTTAAAAAAAAAAAATTCATGTGAACAATATTACCAAGGCCATTTCAGGGTCCACGCTATCAGCTGTCGGCAAAAATTGTAGCCGTTTCGGGTCACTTCTTAAAAATCATTTATACACACGATTCTCATTCAATGGCCCCTCCTTTAAATGCACTCCAGGCGATATAATTTTTATTTTGCACTTTACTCTCTGACAATCCATAATGAATTGGTCGTTTTTGTATACTTTGATTTAGCCAATAATCTCTTTTTTCTGCACATGCTTACTATTTTGTATACATGCTTGCTATTTATTATATGGCTTCTGTTACACCTCAATGCGGACTCATATGCTCTAATTATCGATGATGAAAGTCCGCCATACGTCATCCTCAAGACGCGGTCTTCTTGTTGCCCTTTAATAATTTTTTCTCATCTAAATATCGAAATCATGAAATCATATTGATTTCTCCCGGTTGAACTCTTCTCCGAAAATGCGATCTTTTATTGGCGCATTTTATCCATTCAGCTTTCCTTTCTTTGTTTGGAACTAACAGCGTGTGAACAATATCATGAAATTAGAGTTTTTTTCATTGATCGATGACTCTGCTTGTTTTGCATCCATCTTGTTGCATACCAAGGGATCATTCGGGCATACCGGTAAGTCAAGTTTCAATAAAAATTGTTTAGTTCACCAGCTTTTGACAAAATCGTACCCGTTTCGAGTTACTTCTTTAAAAAAATTATTCCACGGCCACAATTTTAATGGTATCGATGTTATAATTTTCCATTTGTACTGTGAGCAGTTACATGTAAACAATCCATACTAAAAGGAACGTTGTATATATATATGATTAAGCCATTAATCATTTTTTTCTGTGTTTGCTTACTGTTTTGTATTATCAGCTCTCGTTTCTATAAATAACGATGATATGAGACCACTTAACTTTTTTTTTCTATGCATGCTCTTTGTTTATATTTCTGGCATCTATAGGACCCTTGTTACACCTATATACGGACCCCAGTACTATAAATATCGATGATAGAAAACTCCTCTCGTTCACCTTCAAAAGACGGTCTTTGAATTGCCCTTAAATATTATTTTCGTTAAAATATTGGTTACAAAATCATATCTGTCTGAAAACTTTACTCTTTAAATGAGCTCTATCAATGGCGTTATTCATCCATTCACCTGTATTATCTTCGTATAAGACTAACAGCGTGTGAACTTTATCGTCAAATTGGCTTTTTCATTGATAGCTTTTTTGCATTCATCTTGTTTCATATAAAAAATAATACAAAGTTTTTTATACATCTATTTGCTTTTTTGTTGTCAAACCAACGAAACTCATTTAATATGTTTGTTTTTTTCTCGGTATTTCTCATCCTTTTTTATTCCATGCTATAATTTTCCATTTGTACTCATGCTGAATATTTTCATTTCCCGTTTTTATAAATAACGATGATATAAGACCAATGCTATTAATATCGATGATAAAAGTCCTCAATACGAAGCCCTATAGTCAGCCATTTTATAGGGTTCCTGTTATCTCAGTGAAAGTATACATGCAGTAAAAATCAAAATTCAGTCTACATTTTATAAAGATATGGATCTGTATTCATTGATTTCCTGGATAAAAAGGCTGCTGGAAAAAAATTTATAGAGAGGCGCTATCGCAATTTCTTCACAAAGATAACTCTGTCTAAAATTGTTTTCGTTGTGGTTTTAAATTCGTGGGTGAGGGCTACCCACGAATACCCCGAAAACTGAGCCACCACGAATTCAAATTTATTCATAGACATGGTCTATAAAAAAAGAGGTTAAAGTTAAAATACAGTAGGGGCTAATATTTTGATTTCCAAAGAAAATGATTTTGAAATTGAATAATTAAGCAATGAATGATAAAGAAATATCCTAAAAGACGGTGCATGATAAGGATATCATTTTTTATTATCTTAAAATTCTGATGTTTCTTGGCTGAGAAATAAGTAACAATGTGATGATGCTAGCTTTATTTAATCGTTTGAACCCTGAGGTATTTATGAATATCTTGTAATTAAGCAAAATGTCGATCAAAGACAGATTATAATAAGAAAAATATATTTTATTTAGTTTTTTCTTCTATTCATAAATTCATAAACAGAACGTACAAATTCAAGAAGCAATTTAATTATTAGTCTTACCCAGTGCATATATAAAGAACAACACATACCCATTTCATTATGGTTCGTTATGGAAAAGAATAATGTATAATTATATTTAATGACAACATAAATGATCAAATGCCTTGTCTATATCTTATTTCAATAAAAGACGTAATAACGCGTGAATTACATCAGACGGTGTTCTGTCACGTACAGTGTCGTGCAAAAAATATTCGTGTATATCAATATAACGTGATGTCATGTATTACGTCTGCCAAAGTTTATTTGTTGAAAAATTACAACTCAAGGCAGGATGGGTAAAAGATCAACAAAATTGTCACTAGATATAAGAACGGACATAAAGTCATTGAGATCTCAAGATTAATGGAAATTCTTGAATCTACATGCAGGCCAGTTTTGAAGGGTGGAAAGGTCCGTCGTACAAGTGTCAAAACGTGGAGAAGCGAAATTGCTAAGAGCTGAGGGAACGGAGAATATGCTAGAGACATATTACAGACGTGATAAACATGAGGGGCGTCACAAGTAAAGAAAGAGTATTTACATTGTACATACTTCTTTGTATGCATGTATGTATGTATTCATACTTATGAATGCTTTAAATTATACGCTTTACAGATATATTCCTCAAGGAACGACGGTTAGGAGCTAAAGCTTACAATAATCTCGAGCTTGACAGAATATCTGTTCTATTATTGGAGTACTGTTTGAAAGAAAAGGCAGAGAAAAGGAGAAGGAAATTATTCAACAAATATGGCGACTTCTATGTATCTATGTCACATTTTGTCAGGAATTTAGTTCGTCAAGCAAAAAAGAGGAAGCTGTAAGTGCTATTTTATGGGCTTATAATTTAGCAGCTTATCCAAACTCATGCTATTCTTCCGTAGTTACACAGGCACTAGGTAGGGGTGCTGAGAGAATGCAACGGGAAGGGAAGCGTGTCACACAAAGAAAACCTATTTTACATTTCCATTTATTTCCTCTGGCAGAAAAGTATGGCAATGAAAATAGCTCGTACAGAGAATTATCGCAACTTGTGATTAAGGATATCCTGGTTTTCTTAGATTTTCAAAAATTTTTAACATCAGACAATCCGATATTTCATTTAAAGATTAACAAGTCTCAATAGTTAATTATACAAATTGTTTGTATTTCAGAGAAGGTATCAACACATGTCCGGTGGTGTTTTTTTTAAAGATATTCAAATTAGGCTGGAATAGATCTAATAAATTCTTCAGACGAGTATATTTCTAGACAAATAAAAATGCATGAAAAGTTGGTTCTTTTAAATGAAGAGATACCAACTAACCTCTTTCATAACCTAAAACAAGAGAAATTATTCTTCTGCTTTGGAGGATATTCGTTTAGAGAAGAATTTTTCGAATTACACAGTTTAAGGCCAAGAGTTGCTACAGTGGCAGTTCCTGCATTGGTTTAATGACCGACTGTTATGAAAACATGACAGGTGAAAAAGTGAAAAAGCAGTAGATAACATAATGAAACATTGTCAGAAAAAATTAAGTGTTTTAAAAAAAGCTGGGTATATAAAAAGTTTTCCTTTTGAAAACTTAACTCTACCTTATTTTTTTTAAACCCGTGGACGGATGGTTGGTTATTACAATGATTGGCTATTTTATGTAGTAAGTATAGTACGCATGAGTGGAGATGTTATTTAAGGGCATGTATTGGGTAAATGAGGCGTTCGAAGCTTCCTAACTTAGTTCACGTTTTAGAGTTCTTCCCACCGACACTGGCATTAATTTGATATGTTATTCGTATCAATTGTTGAGGTTTATAATTTGTCCTTTGTAGTTTGATGATTGTAAAGATGGATGGAGTTAAACGGGGGATTGATCGATTGAGTTGATTCACTGTGAATTGATTTTATGAGAACAGATTGAGAGAATTTATGTAATGTGATTAAAATCTGAGCGCTTCGCCTCCTATCTTATAAGAATGCGTTGCGTTTTCTTTGGTAAATTGATCTGATTTATATTTGTTTGAGTGAAATAAAATTAAAACATTAGCTTACTTGTTAATAATAACGCCCAAACTTACGCCTACCTATGCGTGGACGTAAAATTTTGACTTAACTTAAGTCGGGCGAAAAGATGCATGCATTCTTATATGAACCGTAAATATTTGAACCATGGAACCGAATTTATATTGTATAGCGCGAAGTCTGGGTGTACAACCCTTTTGTGAAACGAGCCCCTGTCAACGCTGGAAAAAGCGTGTCACATGATCAAAACAAGCATGATGCGGTCGTGGTATGATTGACTCGTTTCATCTGTACGATCGGCTTAAATGGAGGATATTTACTGGCGCAGTCTTTATAGGCAGAGTTAAAAACAATAGAGGCGATGACGTTACAAATGATTTGTTTTAAATCAACGATGAATCGGGAGCGTGCAGAAAATGATTTTTCTTACCTTTAAAAGATCGGTCAAACTGGATCATGTGATCAAGTTTTAATTTCTACCTCGGCAAAAATTTAATAGATCTCTAAGTAACTTTGGAACAAAAATGAATAAAAGTTTGAAAGATTTTAAATAAGTTATATATTACTAATATTATATATACTTAAAATAGCGATTTAACATACACTTTACCCTTATCGTTTCAGTTCGTACAAGAATCTTGTTCATCGGGCATTGACCGAGGTGTAAGCGAAGCTGGTGTAGCACGACCTGTGTTTGTGTTGAGAGAATGGGACAGAGTCGTTCACGGACAGGTGCACGTGCTCCGGAAATAATAGAGTCTGACGAAGATGAATCTGATCTAGATGAATTAGAAGATCCGGTTGTATACAAACTAAGGGATATATCACATGGAATGTTTCAAGCCTGGAAATCTAGGTTTCCAGAATCATACAAAAATGTTCAAGTAAGTTAATTGACAGAAATATGACAACATACATGTATGTTTATGACAGCATGTTACAGATAACTTATCAACTAAACGATCATAATACAGGGATCAGTTTTTAATCGATGTGCAGGACATTTATTTCAGTGTTGAAGAAGTAATAAAATTATGACCATACCATTCATAGATATCCAATGGTGATTTATTTGAAAGTGCACCAGCTGCTGATGCTATAGTAAGTTTTTTTTCCTTGGAAATTATACAAATTGATGAGATCGATGCATTTTTTGAAAAATTCTTGAAAAGTTTTTCTCTATTATAGTTGAATTGCAGAAATATCATAATATCAATTACTTAAAGCATAATTTTATATTTAGCTCAATGTTTTTTGTATAAAAAGCTTTTGTATTTATACATGTCAACTTTTGTTTTCCGTTTTAAACATAATAAAGGTATGTCCTGTAAACAGCTTTGGTTTTATGGATGGGGGGATAAACATGGCATATTCCAAATACTTTGGCGGGCAAATGTAAGTTACAGCTCAATAAAGATTTTTAAATTTGTATCATCTTTCTCATTGCCATTTTATTTTAAAAAAAAACCGAGTTCAAAAAAATTATAGCTTTATTAGATATATATTTTACGAATTAAGCTTTCTTAGATAATGAAATTATATTGTACACCATGAAAACATTGCCCCTGATGATACAAAAACATTTTTTAGGCTAGTGAAATGGCCCATAGGCCTTTAATAGGTTAAAATAACTTTTTTTTATCATGAACATGAAGATTTTCCATTTAGGTAATGCGTAAATCCTGATATTTTTGTGATTTATTTGAAAAGAGATAAAATGCGATGTAACGGAACTTAATATCCTTTTTTTAGAATTAATCTGTGTGATAGCTGTAATCAAGATTTGTTGGATATGATATTTCATTTAATTGAATAGGCAAGAACGGTTACAACATGTTATTCGAAAAAAATATCGTGGAGAAATTTTAGTGGTGAGTTGTTTGTTATTTTTTTTATTTTTTTTTTTCAGTTCAAGTGGGATTTTCAAATCAATTTTTGTCTGGCGTCCGTCTGTCAATCCATCTTAACTCTTTTACATTTTCGACTTTTTCTCTAGAACCAATGGACGACTTTCAACCAAATTTGTCACAAAGCATCATTGGGTTCAGGTGATTTAAATTTCATAAAAAAAGAAGGCTGCACCCTTTTTCAAACCGAGATAATTATGATTCAGAGTTATTTTCTAAAATCGTCTTCCAAAAAAAAAACCAATTAACCCAAAGCTAAAACTTGTGTTGAAGCATCCGTCCTCAGTTGATGTAGATTTACGTGTGTTGTTTGTTTTACATATTAGGAATTTTTATATTAGAGTAAATCTTTTAAAATCTAATCAAAGAGAGATCCACCAAAAAGGCTGAAACTTGTGTGGAATCATTTTCAGATGATGTAGATTCAAGTTTGTTCAATTTATGATGACCGGTGATGTTTATCCGATCACCGTAGGAAGGCTCAAACAAGTCAGAGGGGTATATATACCTCCTGTTTCTGACACTTTTAAGTAGAAATAGTTGAATGTAAGAGAAAATTCCGCATAAAAAAGATGACTTAAGGATGACGTTTACTCAGGGTTTGAGTTCTCGCATACGGATTGTTATAAAGTTCAATGTCATGAGTAAAATTTATTCTAAACACAAAAAGTATCTGTGAAATGAATTATTATTGACATAACATTCGATATTTCTACTTTATTATGGAATTATGCCAAAACAAAAATAGACTTTTAGCCAAACAGAGGAAATTCGGACTAAATTTTGCAGATTTTGTTTTCTGCTAAAACATTTTTGGAAGTACTCTAATATTAAAAGCTAAGATTTTATATTTTAGTCTATATAATTTTGCATATTTTCTGGTAGTTTTACCTCATTTATTCATTATAAATACCGTATGGCATGAATTTAAAAAATATTGAAATATGCTTAAAAAAGAGAAAAGACACCATATCTCAAAATTTTGATCATTGACCTCTTATAAATTATATGCCAACAGAATAAGATCAATATAAGTAGTTTAATACTATTAATGTTTTTGTATTATCATCATTCAATTTTTTGTAAAATTGGATCAAAAATGGGTAGGAATTTGAAAAGTGATAGAGGAAATTCGGACTGGAATATTTATAAAAATTGTGAAGGAAAACTTAATGCTTTGTATGTATTTAGTGTCACTGCCATTCATAAATTGTATTTCAATTTCAAAAATGTTGAACAATTTGTATTATTTTCACAATTAAGAAATCTCAATCATAGTATAAAATTTTCAGTGATTTTCCTTTAATTTTCCAAAAATATACAATGGACATTAACTCAAAAAGTAGGTCATTGACCTACTTTTTTGAAAATGAAAAATAACACTACAATAAAAGGTCTATAACACACACTAGTTGGTTTTTCATTATCATCAGTGGAATTTTTTTTCATTCTGAGTAAACGTCATCCTTAAGCAACAGCCAAAATCATGATCAATTGTGGTCTGAAACAGATATGCAGTGTATAATGTATAAGGGAACTATTCATTTCCGTTTTATTTTCGCGCATTTCGCTCTTTTTGTCAGTTAGAGGATTAAGACTTGGCGAATTTCAATATCTCATATCTTTTTTACCAAAACATTGTTGGGGCGAATTATAGACAAGGTAAAATCGTAAGTAAAATATTAATCACTATGGGCAGGCATATGTCAATGTCAATATTGCAATATTTGTGCCTATATATATATATATATATATATATATATATATATATATATATATATATATATATATATATCTGTGCTTTAGTCAGATCGCGATTTTGACGATTTCTTTGCAAGTAAAATATCAAAATCATTCTTTTTAAATCGATATCATTTTTACTATATGACCCTGATATTTTGTGTATGACTCCATAAAAATGGTTTTATTTTGGCTATTTTTGCTGAGGTGAGCGATGTGGCCCTTTGGCCTCTTGTTTCTTTTTGAATAAAATTCAGTTAGTATATAATGAAGAATTTTTGTAATGATTAATTTGGTAGAAATCTGAAATTGGAATTTAGATGTCCAGTGGATATTTGGATTATAGGGTCAAGCTGTGATTCTTCCTGCCTATAGCTGGCATACACACCCATCAGAAAAAGACCTACAGGGGTTTAATGAGGGGCTTCCTATCAATTACCTGATAGCTGCCCCCACCATGAGGATACCCCAAGGTGTGGAGAACACCGTCAATGCCTACCTGGCATTTAGAGCTGTGATACTGGCAGGTACACAAACACACACGCACTCACGCACACACACATAGACAAACAGTCCAGCAAGTTTTGGTCTAATTTGAATTCAAAGCAGAGGTTATGGTAATGGTGATTTTGAATTAAATCTGCTTATTAAAAAAATGCATCACTTATTATTAAGTAATAAAAAAAGGAAATGACGTTTGAAAAAGGACATGGCGCAAATAAATGGGGAATGACGCCGCGCCACGCTACTTTGCTTTAGATATAATATCTCTCTCTCTCTCTCTCTCTCTCTCTCTCTCTCTCTCTCTCTCTCTGTATATTTGTATTGATAAGCATTTACATTTCAAACATTTTGTATTTTTTGTTACACAGAATTTCTAATAATTGATACCCCAAGTAAGTTTTTTGTATGTCATAATTGATGAATTTTAGCTTATCATTATATACAAATGTAGTTAACAATTTTCCATACTAAGTTTTGAGATAAACAGCTCCATGTGGTTGTGTTTGTACTTAAAGCCATGGTAGAATGAAAGAGGATTTTGTTTTATTATTCTGTAAAAAGGTGGGGCATTAATGATAGCTTTAGGTAGTGGATTAGTTCTTGAGCTTATTTGGTAGCGTTTGTAAGTTTTTAGAGAAAGGAACTTTTATCAAACTAGTAGCTATGTGTCTTACATTTCTGTTCATGTTATAACACAATATTCGTCATTATTATATGTATTTGTTCATCGTTGTAGTACCGGTAAATTGTTACATCCAATGGTTACTCTTTTAGTACGTGAACACAATAAGCGGAACTATGGCAGTAGAAAGATCCGCAGCGTGCTGTGTCCGGGACTAGGAACTGACATAGGGTTGATGGATCACGATCAGTGCGCGAACCAAGTAAGAACATTTACCAGTTTATAATTCAAATTTAATCGCAAAACTTGAAGCTGAAGTGTTAATGATATTGCAGAACTTAATGCAAGAGCTTTTGCTACCCAAGTAGGGATATGTATGAAAGCCATTTAAAAAGAAGCTGATCATGGATTTAGTTCCAGATTTGTAAAGCACAGATTGTGCTTTAAAAAAAGAAAAGTTTTCGTTTCAGAAATTTATATTCACTTATTTTTTTTAATATCAGCGCAAAAAGAAAAATTTTAGTTTCAGAAATTTATATTCACTTATTTTTTTTAATATCAGCGCAAAAAATTGTTTGTTTAAATAGATAATATATCATCAAGCAGATTGATAGTACAGTCATATTGTGTTAATCAGTTTTCTGTCGAATAATTGAAATTTGCTGCTTCTTTGAATAAAGATATAATCTAGACCAAGGTTCCAAGTGATTGCATCCTGATATAACTCTAGCAAAGGTATAAAATATATGATTTACACAATATGACTGTACTATCAATAACAATTAAATACGTAAATTGAAAAAAAAAAACAGATGTGTTTGGCCTACGAGACACATGGATTGAAACTCCCAGACCAGCAATTCCGGATCCATCCAGACAACATTCTTTCAATGGAAATGGATCAATCACATATGACAGAGGTAACGTTAATACATAAAGATACCAACAAGGAGGAGGTTGGGGAATATAAATAAGGGGGAGAGATACCTCTTATATACAGTAATAACAAATAAATTTAGAGAAAAGGAGCTAGTAGAATATATTGTTATCACATGATAATATAGTAAGGAATATGATTAGAAGGTACATGTACATGTAGATCGGTAGATACATAGGGAACAAATAAGGAAAAAAGTAAATACAAACCTACAAAAAAGATCAATTCTAATAATTAAGTTCATTTAGATTTTAGATCATATCTATAAGACTGTACAACATATGGACGTACTGCATGTTTACCTGCAGAGTCAAGGTCATTATACAATGGAAAGAATTGTACTCATTGACACGATTTAAACCATGCAGCATCAGATATTTAAAATACTTGCTAGATACATGTAAATACCTCATACCTGGGCTTTTTAACGTAATTCATGTAAAAGCCATTTCGACAATGAATATCAAATGTACTAACTCCATGGACAGTGTATGTCAACATTTTACAGTAGGAAATAACATGCACTTGTCTAGTAAACAATGTTATATACTTTTTTTTTTGCTTTATAGGAGTCGCGAATAAAAAAGTCAAAACCCATTGGCAACGCAGACATTTAAGGAATAAGGAAAGACCAATCTGGGAACTGAAGTCAACTTTATGTGTCACCAAATTAACATTAAAATCATAAAATGTACAATATTTGATGAATTTTTCAAATAAAAGTCAACACTTGATCTCTTGATATACATAATGTTTGCTTAATTTCTTAATATTTAGTAATCTGTTTCTTGATTATATGACACACATAGTACCTGTTTTGTAACTTGATAATTATGCATTATCCACTATAATTACTAGTATGTTTAAAATAAATATCGTCAATGCTATTTCGATTATCTTCTTTTGTATAAACGAAATGTGATATATATATATATATATATATATATATATATATATATATATATATATATATATATATATATATATATATATATATAAACAATTAGGTGATTAATTATGGTCTAACAGTATGAAAAACGTAAGAGATTGAATCGACGACGAAGAATTCAGCACCCAAGAAGACCATCATAAGTTCCTCAGTTCACCATAATGCTTACAATGATTGGTCACCAAGATATGCCACAAACAGTATATTCCAATGTGGAGGAATAAAAATAATTCATTCAGGAAATGAAACATCCCCATGGATTATGTTGGACTTGAAAGATGTAACAACATTTATATACTAACGCATATTTGTTAGAATGGACATTGCAGGTATACTTTTTCTTTCATATATATTTGTTATGATTTGGGTTTATTTAGATTCATTTTTTAGGCAAACATTTATTTTTCACTTTGAATATTCAAAGTACATTTAAAGGTGTACTGCAAAATATGCATCGAAATTGTTATTGAATATGAACATGTGAAAAAAAAATACAACCAATGAATTAACTATAAAAAGAAGCAAAGTCAAATATATTAAAATAAAAAATTCGTTAAAATTGTTAGAAATCCATGTAAGTTTGTGTATCAATCGTAATATAATATTTACGTCATCGAAGAAATTTTTATACCATTGGACACATCACATCGGTGACTTTTAACCATATTTACTACACATTTTTTATTGATTTGTTGGGAAAATATTTACGAACATTAGTAATTTGGATATTCCAACTTTTTGGTCATATTTGTTTATCACAACTACCGTGCTCTAACAGTTCAAGCATACATTATACTTTCATTTACAATAACATTTGTGTGGCAAACAATAACAGATTTCCTCCTCACCTGAGCTGACAATGACAATTTCTTTATTCTCTGAACTGCATAAATTACAGTGTTGAGAAAAATCAATTGAACAATAATACATATAATACATAAATCGCATGCATTGGAGAGTGACAATATAAAAGGGAAAAAAGAAAAAAATTATTATTAGCAATTAACCTAGAGAGCTATCTCTCTCAATCATAACTTTAATGAATTTACACAGATTGATCAACAATTTTTTATTATAAGTATTAAAGAGTTGTTGAAATTTGTAAACATTTGGTTGTGTGTAGAAGTATGAAGGTATGTATAAATCTCTCTTATCTTTCTTTGTTATATCTGTACAATGAAATAAATAATGAAATTCATCTTTCTCAATACAGCTACATATGGTACATATACGGTTTTCACGAGATATATCATACTATCTACCTCGTTCTATAGGCAATTTAGCATTACTTCTTCTAAAAGTACAAAAAGAATTCTAATATTTGGAAGGCAGATCTAATAAGTATTTTACCAAGGATAATATGGTTTTTAAAATTCTGTAGTTAATACCTTTTGATGAATTATACATTTCACTATTCCATGGCTGCTTGAATTGGTCTAGAAGTATATGAAAAACAGTTTTCTCAAGCAACTGGATATTAGAATTTTGTTGGTACAAAATAAAAGATGGACCACAATCATTCAATATTTAACAATAAATTTAAACCAGGGTCTGTTAACTTTACCCATTGCATAAAGTAGTTTTGTCGAAACTTTATTATTTTGTGAAAAGACAAGTTTACTCCAAAATGCTATCATGCGGACTTTAACATTAATTATAAGTGGGTATCGTCCAAGTTCCCCATAAACCATATGATTTGGTGTTGAAGACTTTAGGTTTAAGATATGTTTACAAAATTTCAGATGTAACTTTTCAACCAGTGCTATATTACAAAATCCCCAAACTTCACATCCATAAAGTAAAATAGGTTTCACAATTTTGTCAAACATATCTAATTTACAATCAATTGACATATTGTGTTTTCTACATTTGGCTATCACACTATACATAGTTCTAGTAGCTTTTTCACAAAGTTCTTTCACATTGAGATTGAATGACCCATTTTTACAAAAATGTACTCCGAGATATTTAAAATTATCTACAATTTCTAAACAAATGTCTCCATACTTAAATGAATAATCTACACGTGATTGTTAAAAATGACAATTTTTGCTTTATGACTATTAACTCTGAGATGCCAGCTTTTACAATATCTTTAAACAAGAGGCCCATGGGCCACATCGCTCACCTGAACAGCAGTTCCTTGGAACATTACATTTCGTAGCATATGCTTTTTCTATTTTAAACATTGAACCCCTTTCTGGGGACCCAGTTATGGTCCGAGGTTTATGGTTGGCTTGAACAACATAAATAGTAACATAGGAATGAAAATGTGTAGCACTGCGGTGGGACCGCACGTACACAACCTGAAAAACTGAACGTAGAAGAGTTCCACTTCAAGAGGAATAACTCTCAGACTGTACAGAACATCAAGAAAGATAACTCTTGGTTCCACTACATGAGAGTTTACACAATTTGAGGATCCTTGCATAGTAATCTCACAAACTGTAGCATTATAGTTCTCGAGAAAAACTTTTTAAAAACATTTTCAATATATCTTTCTATGTTAAACTTTGAACCCCTCTTGGGGCCACAGTATTAGTCCAGTGCTAAAGTTTTAATTATTTGGAATCTACATTATTTAAGGATGCTTGCATAGTTATCTCACAAGCTGAAGCATTATAGTTCCCTAGAAAAAGATTTTTCAACATTTTCCCTCTATATTTCTATGATAAACTTTGAACACCTCTTGGGGCCCCAGTATTAGATTGAGGTCACGGCTTTTATAATTTCGAATCTACACTATTTGAGGGTGCTTACGTAGTTATCTGACAAATTGATGCATTGTAGTTCTCGAAAAGAAGATTTTTAAACATTTTCCATATATACCGGTACTTCTACATTTAACTTTAAACCCATCTTGGGTCCCTAGTAATAGTCCAGGGGTCACTATTTTAAAACTGTCGAACCTTCATTATCCAAGGTTGTATGCATGATAGTAATCTCACAAATTGAAGCATTGTAGTTCTCGAGAAGAAGATTTTTTAACATGTTACTTTATATTTCTATGATAAACTTTGACCCCATCTTGGGGCCCCAGTATTGGTCCGGGGGTCACGATTTTACCAATTAGGAATCTACATAAGCGAAGGATGCATGCATAGAAATTCCACAAACTAAAACATTGTAGTTCTTGAGAAGAAAATTTTTAAACTTTTCCTTTATGTTTTTTAAAATGTTTAAATTTTGAACCCCTCCTGGTGCCCATCAAATTGTCTGGGAGTTACAATTTTTTGAATCTACATTATTTAAGGATGTACATGTATGCATAGTAATATCCCAAACAGTTGCACTATAGTTCTTGAGAAGAAGATTTTAAAACATTTTCCTATATATGTTAAAATCTAAACCCCTACTGGGGCCCCACTTTTTGTTCGGGGGTCACGATTTTTACAATCTTCACTATATATACAACCTTTTGTGTATGTATTGGCATTTTTGGTGAAGTGGTTCTTGAGAAGAAATTTTTTAAACATTTTTCATATGTAGTTCTATGTTAAACTTTGAACCCCGCCTGGGGCCCCAGTTTTGGTCCGAGGGTCACGATTTCTACAATTTAGAATCTTCATTATACATACAAGCTTTTGTGTAAATATTGGCATTTCTGGTGCAGTGGTTCTTGAAAAGAAGATTTTTAAAACATTTTCCTATGTATTTCTATGTTAAACTTTGAACCCCGCCTGGGGCCCCAGTTTTGATCCGAGGGTCACGATTTTTACAATTTAGAATCTTCACTATATATACAAGCTTTTGTGTAAATATTGGCATTTATGGTGCAGTGGTTCTTGAAAAGAAGATTTTTAAAGACATGCACCCTATACTTACTGTTTCGCAATTATCTCCCTTTTGAAAAGGGCTGTGCCCTTTATTTTAACAATTTATAATCCCCTTTCCATAAGGATGCTTTGTACCAAATTTGGTTAAATTTGGCCCAGTGGTTTTTGAGAAGAAGTTGAAAATGTGAAAAGTTTACAGACGGACGGACAGACAGACGGACGGACGGACGGACGACGGACAACGGGTGATCAGAAAAGCTCACTTGAACCTTCATTTCAGGTGAGCTAAAAACATCAAGTTGATGTTGAAGATCATCAGGAGATTCTGATAATAATATTCTATCATCTGCATTTAATAATACAAAAAGTCTTAGATATGAATTACATTTGTTTTCCAGTTGATATGATAGTGATGTCAAACCCTCTAGATCATTTGTTCATTTGTTAAAGAAAATTTCTTCTAAATCGTTAAGATAAAGTGCAAATAAAAAAGGTGACAATTTTCACCTTGTCTAACACCCACTGTACATGGAAACATATCAGAGGTTAAACCCATTTTTATAAATTGGAATAATGTGTCCATGTATCCACCGTGAAGGTATAATTCCAGTTTCAAAAATCTTGCTAAATAACTTCACATAAAGATTTAACATAATGTCACATGTAATTTTAAAATATTCATTAAAAATCGTGTCAATTCCACATGTCTTATTATTTTTCAGTGCTTTAATACATTTCATAATTTCATTACTTGTAATTGGCTGATTAATAAAATTTTTAAATTCCCTTTCGGATAACAATTTCATTTCATCTTCAGATAATACATGTTCACATGGTCAATCATTTTCAGTATTACAGCATTTGTTATAAATATAAAAAAGATCCTTCATGTCAGCATTACATGTTGACTTATAACCGCCCTATCGTATTTTTTATACAATCTTTTTGCTTTTCTAAAAATTTGTCTTGCAGATTTGCATTCTCTTGTAAACCATGGTAACTGTTTTTAAAAGCCCTGGGATTTTTATCGCATGAATACAGTTTTTGTGTACCAAAAACTTCTTGAGCACTTTGTACAAGTATCCTCTTCAAGTTTCCTATACAATATTATTAATATAATCTAAAGATACATGTTCAGTTGTGCAAATTTATCCTCCAGACTATTGATAAAAGATATTTTACTTTATCTCATACGTGTGGTGTATATTACCCGTGTGATAAACCTTTGCTATATCAAACGGGTGATGCTTTATCAAATACTTCCGTTCCGAACTATTTTTGACACAACCCCTCGCTTCAACGCTTCAGTGACCTATTTTCGAAGATTTGTTAGTACTTTCAACATAACTATATCTACTACAAAAATTAGTATAAAATTGATTTTGTCAAAGATTTAAATTACAAATATGAAGGAAAACACATAACTGCGTAGCACAGGCGTCGGAACCGGGGCGCTTTTGTGAGTTTGGCCGGGGTGGGGGGGGGGGTTAGCCCCCCCATACCTTTTTTGCAAAGCTATTCTTAACCGTAACCACAATACCCTTTTTTCTTGTTTGTCAAGATTTTTTATAAGTTTAGCCCACTTCCAACTTTCAATTTGCGTTGTGAAGTTTATAAAACTGCAAATTACGTTAACAATGAAGGAGTTAATCCTGACGACGCGATGAAATAGGAGCGCTCTGGTTGTGTTTATATACAAGAACTTACCGAAATACTGTTTCATAAGACTTTTATTCCACCACCAGTAAGCATCCTTATTCACTATTTTCAATTTCGAATCATAAGGCAAGCCTAGTGTTTGTTTTATTAAACATCAACAACTGTTCCTCGTTCGAGTCAATTCAAACTAACGAGCATTCGCAACTTTGTTTATGTAAACACTCTTGATTATTCAAGTCCTCTAATCGGAATTTCCATTAAATTAAGAAAATAAGCTCTAAGAAAAATATTTTAGAGCTAAAAAATTATTTTAAGGTTTATTTCAGTGAAACTTTACATTAAAACAGTTAGATTTATATCAGGAGTGACGTACTAAATTGTATTGCGCAAGGCCACAATAGCCGCAAAACACAACGTTGCATCATCGTTTTTAATCTTGGAAAAAAATACAATTCGGGTCACATAAGGGACTGTCTCAAAAGCTTCATAATATAAATCAAATTGTATGAGATAAATAGAACATCTATAATTGTGTGATTTTATATTTGCTTTATCCAACTCGTTGAAATGGTTATATTCGCTCGGCAAGCCTTGCGAATATATACACCATTTCAACTCGTTGGATAAAGCAAATATAAAATCACACAATATAGATATCCTCTATATCTACAACATTATGGTAAGTGACCTTTTCATCAATAACCCATCTTTTTGCAACATACAATTGTTTGACAATTCATAATAATTTGCTGAAGTGCATAAACCTGTGTTTATACTTTTAAGGGAATACATTATAACTTGAGTTGGATTGTGCACATCTGACAATAACTCTGAAAAAGGTAGCACCCTCATTTCTGATACATGCTTGATAAAACTTACACTTGCAATACAATAGTCTACTACACTGGAAGATTTACAGGTGTATGCACCATTTTTATCATGTTTGGATTGACCATTCAAAATAAAAAATACTACAGTTTGTACATATGTTGATAAGCTTCTTTCCATAATAATTAATGGTTTTATCATTTGATTCTCTGTCTACAAATAATCCATATTTTTGTAGTTCCATAAAATCATTAGAACTACGTGCTTTTTTAAAATGTTGCATCTAATACCGGGTTTTCATGATCTACGAGGTCGAAATAGTCTTTCTCACATGCTACTCTACTGTTCACCAATCACAAATCACCAATCAGGCATATACATTCAGTAACAGTTGAAAATGTTACAACATCTCTTTCAAGTTCGTCAAAAATTTCAAGAGATTAATAACGAGAGTTTACAGGTGGTATATAAATAGTTCCTATAATCAAGTCTTCATATAAATGAACTACATCTTTTTTAACTCTAATCCATAAAGCATGGTCACATTTATTATTGGTAATTAAAGAGACGAACTTACTTAAAGTGTTAAGTACAAGATGACCTGTGTTTACTAATGACGGTGTTATTTTCCACGTCTTTAACATCAGCACAATTGTTAAAGTTTTGGTTTCCGATAAACACACAATGTCATGTTCGTTGATAAATTCTAGAAAATCTGGAGTTTGTAATTTAGAACATATGCCGCAAACATTTAAACCTTTTAATATCGGACACATGGAGAGAGTTACGTTGGTTGTTTGCAGGTCTCACAACACTGTTTTTTCAAAGGTTCACGTCAAAACATGGCTGAGGGAAAATAATTCCCGAATTCCCCTTCGTTTTAGGGGTTTTCCGCCAGCGACAGGGACTGTACTTTTTATGAGATGAAAAACAACGTGTTAAATGGCTGATTTTCCCACATTTGTAAAAATACGAGGTCACTTGAATTTTTTATGCCAGTTGGTCAGGGGGTGAAAGGGCTCGGACATGATTTTCAAGCACATGTGTAACTTTGATGTAAACAAACTCTCGTGCCTTTGTAGATGGCTGTGTGTTCTTTGCTTCTAAATTGGTTAGGAACAATTGCTTTAAAAGTTGTAAAGAGCGATTTTCCCAGAAGTTTGTTTTAAACTCGCTACCCGTATCTAAAGTTGCATAATTTTGGTAAGAATATATAGTAAAAATTAGTACTGGTGTGCAACCTACATTTACCACATGAACTTCCGGTGCAGGCCCTCTTAGGTAATCCTAGCGTTGTGCTGTCGCATTTCTGGATTTTTGCTACCTAGTCCAGGGCTGCGCCGCGTTCGAATCGTGTCTTCTTGTTTTAGGTGCCTTTGGTTCCATAAATTGTACATGAACTTGTCTCCCATCGACAAATAATTTATCCGCCACCATTGATGCCCTTTTCCCCTGTTGTTTAGCCGTTTAAAAGTGCGGATACAGTTGCTTTCTGCTTTTGTGGATCTCTCTCGGAAAGTGCCCATTCACTCCGTAACGTTTGTTTCTTAAAATCGTTGGTGCCGCTCGTCGTAATTTTTCTGAATCCTTGAAGAGGACAAACTTGGCAACTATAGGTCTATGCTTCCCTGGAATCCTTTTCCTCACACGATGGACCCTGTGGAATGGTAATTCATCACTTATATTCATCTTCTTTTGAATGAAGCTTTTCAGAACTTCATCCGTGTCCGCCTCTGTTTGTTCCTGAATTCCGTCGAAAATGAGATTATCCCTCATCGATCTTGTTTGGAGGTCTATATGTGGCGCTCTTTTAGTTTCTTCAGCTCCCCGTTGAGTATTCGGACTGTGTCTAGGATTTCACTGTTTTTATTCATGATCTGGTTTGGTTGTTCTTTAAAGTTGGTCATACTTTCTTTGATCACTTTGATTTCACATTTTTGTTCTTCATAGTGACTATTCATAAAAGTCATGCAATGTCCATATCGCGGACTTTCGTTTTCATTTCCTGAACATCTGTATTTACTGCTCGCATGTTTCTTTCCAGATCGCTGAGCCTATTGTCAATGGTGTCGAGTTTACTGAGCTTTAACGACATTTGCTCGAGTTTGTCGCACATAAACTTGAGCGATTCGCGTATGTCTACATTTGGCAGATTTTGTATTGGAGACACAAACCCGGCAAATTGACCCTGAGGGGCCTGGGGACTATATGGTACAAACTAATTCTGGGGGGCTGGGGTAGATTGGTTTACAAATCCAGGGTTGAAACCAGGATTACACACGTTGTTTATCATGTGTGGCTCCATGTTACCATTACCGTGAATTCTTGGGATTTCTGATTGAGATGTACTCACGTGTACTTTGCTTTCGCTCTCACCACTTATATTAATGTTATTGCAGTTTTTCCTCTTTTTTGTCTTTTTTTGTTAACGTTTTCACTCATTTTACATCACAATCACTTACTGAAGTAACTACAGAAGTATAACGCAGTTCTTTCGTAAAAATCCAAGAAAATACTCCAAAAATCACGGACCAGATTTAAAACCGGCCTTATCTCCAATGCATGCGCACGATGAAAAGCTGAATGCTTAAGTGAGTTATTGTGATTGTCAGGCGTCCGTCTAAAACCTATTATTTCGCGCTTTCAAAACGATATCAAACATGTTTATATTCCGTCAATTTTACGACGAAGTGAAACAGTAGGGACAGGCTTGCGCCAAACTACATGTATTTCAATAGTGTGGAGTTAAATGCAGGATTCGATCAATTTCGCGTGTTGATTTCGACCCTGTTCAAATGTTTCTCGGTAAACACTTCCTGTGTTGATTGAATTATTATTTACATTATTATTTACCATAAACTACATCATTTTCAATATCAACGAAGACGTAAAACATGATAAAGGAGACTAGATCGACAATACATTAACCATAAGAGCTGCCTTATAAATTCAAAAATAATTTGTTTGCCTTTAAACTATTAGCTTGTAAAGGCAAAGCTTTTTTATAACACTGTGTCGGATAACTATATATGCAAGTGCCATGCACCTAACTTAAGGTGCAGTTTCGTAAAAATCCTCCTAAACCATATGACAGACGACTGTCTAGAATGTATATAACAGACTACACTTTTGTTTTTGTGTGTTGTGCAAGAGGTGAGATATTAACTTTAAAAGATCAATATTTCATAGAAAAATAGTAATTCCACAATAAGAAATGATTTTCCTACAGGAAATTTTGAAAATCCCCATTCGGAATTTATTACATAATTACATTTCGTAATAATTTTTTTCTATAGGAAAACAACATTTCCTCCAAGATTATGATACAGACAGGTAGTGTTCTTATAAAGAAAATAAAGATTTACTATTGAATTTTGATATCATATTCAAATTCCTATAGGAAGTTCTTTAATTCCGGTAGGACTGGATGGTCTGAACCATTTATTGGCTACATTTGTGGAGTTTTATGTATTATTTTATAGAAATTCATATTTTTAGATTGTTTGTTCACTAAGTATAATGGTCATATATTCAAAATTTTAAGGTACGTGTAAAGCTGACGTGTACCCTGTTGAGCGTCCCAGTGATCATTTCACTCCTTCCGTTTGATTGATGCTTTTTAATGCACGAGGAAAAAATGTACGTCAACATAAGTTGATCTCACTTTCTATTTTGAATGTACAAGAAGAAGTTAATTTCTTAGATATATATGTAAAATAGTGAATTCCATTTATCTGATATGAACTACGACGTTTAATGAAATATGCCTCTTGAATCTGCATACATTGTATTACGTTTCTTTTCAAATAATAGATGTTTAAACATGACCATGCATAGATCTATATGAATAAGTTATTAAACTGAACCATGAATATAATCAATATACTGAATAAAAAAACACTACAATATCATTTTTGGGAGTTGATTTTAATCAACTCTCCTATGCAGTTACTCTGGCAAACCGAAACTGAAACAGTGTTTGGACCTAAGCACAAATCATCACCGCTGACAAGAGTTAGTTCTTGAAAATAATCAATAAATTCGACGTAATGTACGCTGAAGCATTTTTTAAAGAAAACTTATTTATAAATACCTAAGAAATAGTCAAATTTTAAATAGTACGAACAATTTAGAAGTTTTTTGCAGTCATATGAATTCCTACGCCAGAGTTCAATATAGTCTCGTTCAACCATCGGCTGGTCTCCGTACATCTCCGACAAGCAGAGTCATTCTATATATATTTAGAGGTCGCATCATCAAGCTATCACCTGGCCTGGTATCTCTTACTTGTCGGAGATTAACGGAGACAGCCGAGCATCTGGTTGAACGAGACTAGAGTTCATTATTGGTTGGATCCATACACTTCTTGAAATATTTTGAATACCGATACATAGTTTGATGAAATCAATTCTATTTTTTAATATAACACAACATGATTTAAAAGAGGTTTCCTCGAAATTCTTGTCGGAAAAGTCCGAGAATCCATATTATAAAAATGTGCGTAATTCAAATAGAGACTATAACTACTTGCCAAGCAAAATAACATATCGCTGATTTTAAGATAAATAATAATCGATAAAATCAACTCCCGTCAGTACTTCAGTACTTTGATCTTCCTTAAATCGACTATCCGATTTTAAGCAGGGATCATCTATTAAAATACCCCAATATTTTGCTATACTTTTGAAGTATTACAAATGAAGGTTGTTCCAAAGGATTCATTAAATAAAATAAGAAAAACCCCTTAGGATAGCATCATTCTGTGTGTAAAATTTCAAAGGCGTAGTACACATTTTACGTTTTCTTTTGTTATTTCTTCTAAAGTACTCATACATATCTTTTTATAGCGTCATAAATACACAATGGCTAAGATCACCTTCCGAACAACGGAGAATCGTTTCAAAAATAAAATTTCCCTCGTGCCCTGTTTTTGTTTACATAGGTTCAATATACCAGTAAAAATCTTTTTAAAGCTGGTTTGTCTATCTTATTTTTCATTTTAAGCATAAATAAACAGTTCCTAACGATTAACACATTTATTTAAGGTCTAAAAGTGGAATTTTTACTTCAACATTCGAAATGTAAACAAACGCTTTGTTTACATAGCGAAGAATTGTAAGCTCTATAACTCATCAAATGACACACAAATTTTTTTTTTAATTTTTATTATCATTTTCATAATTATTAAAAGGAATCATAGAAACAAAGCAAATATTTATTGGCACTCACACACCCTTTCATACACTTGCACACATAAATATCAGAAACACATTCTAATTGTTTACAGGAAAATTAAATTTCAAAAATATTTTTCCAGTTTGACCATTGTTTTTGTCAAATTTTAACATTTCACATGATTTAATTGATATGTATCTTTCAAACTTATATTTGAAATAGATATGTTGTAGTAGCCCCTATAAGTAAGGGATCGTTTTTTGTTTCAAACAGTTAAAAATATACTGTTTAGTATACAAAATTATAAAGTTTACAACTTTGTTACCCTGATTTAGAGGTATTTCACCAAATATTACATTACTAACATTAAATCTAATTCTATTTGTAGAGATATGCATGCTGAGTTTATTCCATAATGGCAGTATTTCTAAACATTTAATAAATACATGTTGAATTGTTTCTACATCTTCTTTGCAAAAAGAACAACAATCATCAGTGCTTACATTGATTTTTTAAAGATAGTATTTTGTAGGCAACATTCTGAAACACTCAAATTTTGGTTGCTTATCAAAAATGCCTTACTGAAGCATTGTGAACATTAAAATCTAAAAAAAAAAATTTGACCAAAATCATGACTATATATATATATATATATATATATATATATATCTTTGTTCATTGTGTTCAAGTAATTATATGGTGTCGAAACAATTTCATTAAATACACTGTTTTTTAATGGAATGCACAAAAACATGCGCAATGAAACTAAAGTCGGTGTCAGGAAGTAGATATAGACAAATTGGAATATTTGAACAATTTGTTTAATCCCTCAATGTGTGTATTGATGCAAAGAAAAAAAAAACAACACATGACAAAAAACGTGCGTATATACTCCAGGTAATTGTTCACAAGATCGCCAAGGAACGAAAATCAAGACAAACATACGAACTAAGGGCGTGTCTTTTCATTATTTCAAAACTAAGAGCGCAGACGTTACAGCTACAGTCAAATAAATTCGAACATACGTACTCCAGTGAATTATAAATATCACCGCAACATAACAGAAATCAACTCGCGCAATTCAGTTGGAGTACGAAGAAAAAATGTCTAACGCATCATTTGTCGATCCTTTTGAAGGAAGAAAGATGATTGTTTATTCATTTTTAGGAACTGTGATGACTCTTGCTATTTCACTTAATATAGTCAACTGTGTGGTAATGATCAAAAACAAGGACTTAAGGAAACATAACCAGTTTTTCGTGTACATCACTATCTCGTTGACTGAGGCATTTATTGGAGTGTTGTTTATAGTCATAATCTTTTGGAGACAAGACGGCGTGGAGTACTTTTGTGTGTCAATATTTCTTTTGTTAACCATAGGTAGGGAAATCATTCAAGTTCATCTACTGTGCCTCTGCCTTGAAAGATACTTTGCCCTCTCTGTATCTCTCATTCATGTCTTTCGCAAAGTAACATCCGTGAAAGGGAGGCTTGTAATTTTGTTGGTTTGTATCATATTATCGTTTGTTGTTTTTGCACCAGTTGCTTTTATTCATGCTAACAAAGATGTGTATTCTTGCGGTCCAGATACTTTGTTTGGAAATAATGCAAGGTTTGTTCTTCGTTTTTCTAGAACAATATATTCTGTGCAAGTCTTAGCCATGCTAGGAATATATTTATGTGTAATAAAGAAAATTCGTACACTTATTCTTCCAAGTTCCACTGGAGGGAGCTTTTCACGACATGTAGTTATCAACGTCCAGTCGTTTAATTTGGAAAGCAAATCCAAACCAATGTTAAACAACTGTAGTCAAGAAATGAAAGATATCAATAAAACTCTCACTAACGTTAAACCAACAAGTGTGAAAGATAATTTGTCTGACTCTTCGAATTTACAAACTGTTCAACAAACAAAAACAAATTTAACTACCATGTCTAAACACCCGATTTCCAATACAAAAAGTATAAAGCAAGGAAAAAGATGGAAGCCCCGGACATTAAAAATGCTTCGAACCGCCATTTTTGCCACTGTAATTCCTTCCATTCCAATGTTGGCGCTACAGACTGGGGATTATCTTAATCCAACTTTCATGAACGCTTCACTGGATGTTGTCATCTCACTGTGTAACGTGTTCCATTCTTTTGTATTTCCGTTAGTATTCATTGTGACTGTTAAACAACCTAAATGTTGTCAGAAAAATTGACATTAAGTCTTGTCAAGTAAATAAAAGAATATCTTAATGTACACTGATTCGGACATGCTAGAAGAGGTTGATGTTTTTGAGCAGGTACAGTGTAAAGGTTTGTCCTTTGATGACCACATTATCTAAGTTACAACTGGTCCTATCTTAACTTATTTTGCATAGATGGTGCATATTATGATACTTAAGCAGTTAACAGGTTTGAATGCTTAAATTTGAGCCACAGGTTTTGGATTCTGGAAAAAAGCAGAATATATATTTTGAGCAGGTGCCCTTTGATGACAATATTTCATATATATATATATATATATATATATATATATATATATATATATATATATATATATATATATATATATATAAATATATATATATATATATATATATATATATATATATATATATATAATCTAATCATATAATATAATATAATATAATATAATATAATATAATAATATAATATAATATAATATAATACTATTTTATATATAAAGTGCATTTATATTATATCTTATAAATATATAATATAAATATATATTATTATATTATTTTTTTTACACATTAACATATTTTATCGTATGATACATGTACAATATCATGTTGAATTTTATGATACAGTGCAATATCATACGATACAATTTTGTTTTATAGAAAAAAGTAAAATATTATTGTACGTAATATCATTGTATCATATTTTGCAAAATGAATCCTCTTGTATCACGTATCATAATTTCATGTTGTTTCACATGGTATTTTATAGCAACATATCATGAACATTTTTTAGAAAAAAAGGAATATCAAATATATCACATTGTATGAGACTTCATGTCTGTCCTTGCATTTTGTATTTCATGATGATATAGATCATAAACTATGATTTTTATATAATATGATATCGGTGGTTGTACATTTGTTGATGCTGTGACTCACTGAGCTCTTTTCTTTCATTGTCTGATGTATTATCAAATACAAGCCCCGGGGCCATAAACCTTACACGATCGCGAGCTTACTTAAAGGGCATGGTCACGATTTTGGTCAAATTCTATTTTTATGTTTTTATTATTTACAATGCTTTAGAAATGCATTTCTAATGTTCAAATAAAATTTGAGAGTCATTCGTAGAGTTATAAGCAAGAAACAGGACTCACAATTCTTTGTCATGTAAACAAGACTCGTGCCCTTCTTTTGTTTACATCGGTTCAATATACCAGTGAAAAAATATTTTTCTAGCTTATTTGTCTATCTTTTATTTATTTTAAGCATAGATAAACAGTTTCTAACGTTTAACACATTCGTTTTAGGTTTAAAACTGAAATTTTTACTTCAACGTTCAAAATGTAAACAAACACTTTGTTTACATAGCGAAGAATTTCAAGCTCTGTAACTCGCTTATAACTCAACAAATGACACTCAAATTTCGGTTGCCGATTTAAAATGCCTTACTGAAGCATTGTAAATATTGAAATCGAAAAAATAATTTTTTACAAAAATCGTGACCATGCCCCTTTAAGATCTAAGCTTGCAAACACTACAGCTTTGGCAATAGGAAAGAAATATCATTTTATGTCAATTAGGGAATGAAGCTAGCAATTTAAATGCTCATTTATTTTAAGGATTTTTTAATTTATGATATTCGATGTACAAACTAAGGGTCTGAATCTGAAGGTAATATATATTTTTTTCTTGAGTGCCCAAGATACGTTCAACAAAGAGTTAAACTTTTTAATCAATTTAATGACATTAGTGTACCTTTTTATATTAACTATATTCTTTATGGTAGTTCTGACTTTTCATACAACTTAAATTGTAAAATCGTTTCTTACGTTCACAGTTATATTATAGCTTCTAAGCGTTTTTGACTTTTTTTACTTATTAGTTCTTTTTTTAATTACTGTTTCTCTCAAATTGGCTGGATCATGAGAACTTTATACTATGTCTGTCTGTCGGTATGAATGAATGAGGTGATGGGTTTATAAATGTAAGAATGAATGTGTTCATGTATATGCTGAACAACAAATTAACTTACAATTTATAATCATATGACAAAAGTCAAGCTTATTATTTATTATCCAATTATCCTTTGTCTTGTATACAAAAAATATCAATAATATATCACTCTGTAAACTGATAAATTATACTAGAGACTATATTCTATGATTATTTTATAACACCACTTCTTGACTTTGTATGTTGCGAGGGTTTATATAGGCGTTGCCTGTTGCCTAATCCATTTGATTACTCAATAAATATGTTTAAATTAAAAATTAAGATCTAAGTCTCACTTTTACAAAAGGAACATATAGTGGAAAAGTGAGACTGGAATCAAAAGTGAGCTTGTCTAAGTTTTATGGCCCTGGGGCCTGATCGTATAAGTGCGTTTCTTAGCTTTCATTTCTTTGCTAACATAACTCGTACAAAGTTTAGATAAACGGAACAGCAAATGGTGAACGTGTTAAGTAAAAGTAATAAGCAAAAGTGGATTATACTTATGGGGGTTACATGTAGTTAACGTGGATAAATTTTCATCAATATAATTATCATCAAAATGCTCTTACAGGTTTCGAATTTTCAAATTTTATCAATTTTTTAATTAAAAATATGTTTTAAAAATTATAGAAAGATGTAAAATATAAATGCCCTTACGGGATTTGAACTTATGACTTATAGTTTAGTAGTTTATACGCTCTTACCAGTCACATGATGGAGGAGTCCCATACCATCTTAAACAAATCGAAATGCATTTTCAAACGTCATTTGCAAATCTTTTGATGAGGACACGGGAGAAAAAATGGTATAACAACATGGTGAAGTTGTTTGCACTTAATTGTTTGATATCAAAAACTATCAGAAAAAATTGGTGTAAAACGAGCATTCTATAACATCGACTGGCAGCATTATGTAAAAAAAAAAAGGCAAAACTGTATAGAAATCATGAAGATATAAACACTGTGTGGAAAAGTAATATTGATATAAAAAAAATCTATTTCGTGTGTAAGTTGTTCTTTTTTATTCACACTATATTTCTTAGTAATAACAGAGATTAATATATAAATAGTGCCTGATTGGGAGGGTAACAGTTGAAATTGACACCCCGAGAAAACCATTGTCAACCGACGCGAAGCGGAGGTTGACAATGGTTTTCGAGGGGTGTCAATTTCAACTGTTATCCTCCCAAACAGGCACTATTTATTTTGTTATACTGAATGTCTTTTTTAAAATTTTTAAGAAAATTTTACTGCTTTTATATAGGAATAACGTGAATTCTACAGCGAACCGTACGCGCATAATTTTCGCGCATGTAACATTTTTTAATGTTACCCGTTGCCAAGTGCGTTGCTAACGCTGAGGGTAATAGTAAATATTATTAACTGCGTCTTAACCAATCAGATTTCAGTATTTAACATGAAAGTATAACAAAAGATTTTATTGCACGTTTTGCAAAAACTTGTTGTGATTATTTGTGGAAATGGCAACATTAATGTTTGAAAAGGCGCAGCTGAAACTAATAATTTTTGCGAAAACAACTCCGGGGAAAAAAAGTGACAAAATGCTGAAAGACATAATAAGGATTGAGAGACTTTTGGCAATAAAGAAATACAAACTAGGTTTGGAATCTTGTAATCACTGGCTTTTGTTTTTAAGATACATTTATGACCAAAAATTAAATATAAATAAAAAAATGAATGTGAACGCTTTTAGTTGTTTTTTTTAAAAGAGGATTGTTGTTTTAAAAATATTTTTTTTCAAAAATTCATTAACAATGTACGTGAAAGGTTCTAAAAGGACGTAACGGGCAGACATTTAGAACGTCACACACTTTGCCACCTATTGAAACTCGTTGTTACATGTACTAAGAATATCATTCGGGATTTTTTTCAAACAATAGTAAATGCACATATTTGAAACATTTTGAGTTTTGCTTTACAGAGGTCTAAGGCACATAAATTTGCAGTAATTAGAGTTTTTAGTCTTGCATTCTGTTTTTTTTAAACAATAGTAATTTTGTAACAACCGTAATATGTAAATAGCATTGTTTTTTATATATCAGGTTAAACATACTTTATTTGGTAAAAGTAGAATTATATCGATTTTGTATTTATTCAATTAACTTTCAAACCAAGAATGAAAGTAACAGTTTGACTGATAAACAAATTATCGTCAAAATATTGGTAAAAATCAACCCCTTAAGAGAGATGTATGGTAGGGACCATTGGTAGACCAAGAGCTCTATAAATAATTAAGTAAAATATTCTGAAATATTAGAAACATTTGTTTACTTAATAATGGTTAATAACAAAAACATCATGTCTGAATCTATAAGGTAGATTTGATTGTTAATTCGCAGACTATCCAGCCTTACTTAGTTGCAAGGTGTTTTTTTTACAAGCTAAGTCATTTTTGTATTTTGGTTGTAGTCCTAGTTTTTGGGGTTTATTTGGCTTTGGATTTTCATTTCCTGCTATTTTTTTCGGACGTCCTGAAAAAGTGACTGACTGTAAAGAAACTCGTCAAATTATCTTTGTTAGTGCTGTGAGGCAATGCATAAATATATATCTACGTCACAGGGTGAAGTATTCATTGATTCAATATCTATTTTAACAAGCATTCTGAGAGTATTGCATATTAAGCAATACACGTCCCCTACCGGTTTGTATAATTCTATGAAAGGTTCCAAGCACACAACTATTTCAGAGCTATTGTTAACGAGATGTCATGCTTTAATCAGAGATAAAAGAACAGAGGAAATTAAAGCTATATAGTTGATATAGAAATTAAATAGGAAATAGGTAAAATAATACTCTTTATTTCATCTCCTGTAATTTCGCCAAGTCTATTCTGTATTCGCTGGTAAAAAATTGTGAAAACAATTCACTGTTATGCACAATATCATTTCTTACCGTCTTCTGTACCCCGAATCAAACGAAACAGTTAAACAGCCCAACCCGACAACGAACCCAATTGTAATAATACTACAAAAATCCCTGCCGATTAAATTTACAACACAATGCTTGACACTATTTTATAGAATTTATTTGTTTGTTAGAAATGATAAAAGGAATGGTACAGGAAAAGGAATGGTACAAGTAACGCACGATATTATTACTGACTACATACTGACCTCGTTTATTCAGGTACACACCGAACCCGATAACGAACCCGAACATTAAAAAAATGGAATATAAAAAATTATTTTTCTCGAAAATATGTCAATCAGACGCTACAAAAGTGTAAACTTGATCTGTAGTTTGACATTTTGAAGCTGTTCAGCAAGTTTCATATTATTCCTCAAATGCATAAAGAAAAAAAGTGTGGAAAACTGAAGTGGGACAGACAGACGGACTGACGTACGGACAGACGGACGGACGGACGGACGGACGGACGGACGGACGGACTGACGGACGCAGAGGAAAGCTATAGTCCCCTCCGGTGAATAATAAATTGATATATAAAGGACTAATATTCATATATTACAGGCACGTAGCATCGGGGGGGGGGGGGGGGGGGGGGGCGGTGGGGCCTGACCCCCCCCCCCCCCCCCACTTTTTCTCACAGCATCAATTTTTTTTTTAATTTACATATAAAAAATTGAATTATGATATGCATGGAGTTGCCCCCTCCCCCCACTTTTTGGGGGTATTTAAAAAAATTGATATGAAAATAAGGAATCCCCCCCCCCCGGATTAGGATTTTGAAGATTTTGGAAAAGTTGAATCCCCCCCTTTTTTTTTTATTTTATTTTGCTTGTCAAGATTTTTTGGATGATTCTGCCCCCCCCCCCCCCACGTTCAAAAACGATGCTAGGTGCCTGTATTATTTTCATCATCGTCTATAAACATAGTGAATTACAGATCACTGGAATTGATTTGATGATTGGTTGAAATAGTGAATGAGTGGTTTTACAACTTTACATTTAAGAGCGCATGCTTGGCGCCAAATCCTAAATCTAACACACTTCACCCCCAGACAGCCGAGAGAAAGGAAGAGTTTATCTCTTTCTACATATTATATTATCTATTTCATAATAGTAATATAAAAATATCTGTCATTTCGGTAAGTTTTTTATCGCAGTTGCCTAAGTTATCTGTTGAAATAATTAATTATTTAAAACATAAATTAATAATATTCAAACATCTTAAAATATATTAAATGCGTGAATCTTAGTTGTGTGAGTGTGTATTTTATTATATTCAATTCTTTAATAATTGTAACAGATCACCATCAATTCTATATATTGAAAAATATAAATTACAAGAACCCAAACAGCCAATCTGATTAAAATCAGATCCTTTGATCCGCTCACTTAGATCGCTCTAAGTGAGCGGATCAAAGGATCTGATTTTAATCAGATTGCCAAACAGTTGAGTTGTTCATTTTATCAACAACAACCATTTGCGTCAACATCAAATAGCGGCTGTGACATTTATGTTTTTTTTTTATCTCTGTACTTATTTCCTTTGAGATTATATTTTTTTCTCTTAAAGACAACATCTCACCTCTCGCTGGCAGGTGAGAAACTACAGTTACTCAAAAACAAAGGTTTTGATAATTCCCCTTAGGTCTCCAACAAAAACGATTTATTTTTGTTATTCTTATTTTTTTAAATTGACTTTTATACGGGTTGCATGAGACTGCATCGTTTTTATGCAAGTGCCAAGTTGACATTTTTGCAGACGACTGCCGTTCAGATTTCAATAAAAACCCTATACATCATGTGATAAACCACATCTTCGCTAGCCAAGGGTTTCCGAGACACTACGCTTCTTTATGAGTAGTATCGGAAACCCTTGGCTAGCGGAGATGGATAAACCATTGCCGATGAAACATCTTTCGATCTTAGAGTATGTCACCTAATAAGTGAAATATATACCTTTAAATCAAAGGACTATATGTTCGGTATGGACAAATATCTGCCCCCGATTTCAACCAATTTCTAAATAGTATCGTATAAAAATCAAATCTTCACAAATCATTGTATAGAGAATGACTATCACTTTAATCTTGATTTACGTTATCATTGCCCATTCGCTGTTTATCTATGACGTCATCTAAATGACCTATTTCCTGCAAATTTGCAAACAAATGAAAATATTCTCATTTTTGCTCTATATTTTGCATTCGGAAATGTAGAGCGCAGGTCTGCTCTAGTGCGATTTTAACATATGTTTTTCTTCAGGTAGTTATACACATTATTCTAAAAAATGGTACTTGAGCAAGCCTGCGCTCGATATTTCCCAGTCAAAAAAACGATCGGAAAACAACCATATTTTGCTACAACACATCAATTTATCAAAATAATGCAATCTTCATGACGTCATTTCTACATTATGACGTCACTGTGTGATAACCTTTTACACCTTTATTTCCAATATGATTTTACCTATCTTTCACCTTATTTATAAAGCTCTTTCTAAAACTATGATTTGGGGGGCAACAAATGCATAAAACCGCACATAGTCCTTTAAAATAAATTAGAAAAATGAAAAATCCTGCATTATTAATAAAAAAGAATTTTACTGGAATTTTTTTTTTTCAAAAGGAATTCAATTTACGATAAAATTAAACTAAAAGCCATACTGAATTGTTATATTCCTTTTAGAAAATTGCACTGTTTGAATTAAATTTCTGTAGTAAGTACTGTTCTCCCACAGGAAAATTCCTGCAAGAATTTAAAAAAAGAAAATCCAACATGATTTTTTTTATATATATTATAGGATAGAAATTTACTTCTCCAATGAGATTTTTTTTTAAAGGTAAACATCTCACTTGTTTGGTGAGATACACAGAAACAATCCCAACAGTATACATGTACATGGAGTTACATATTCTGCACCGGTGCATTAATGCGACGGCATATTATTTGAAGTTGCATTGGCGCTACATATTTGCATTGGCATATTATGACCTTATGAAATCAGACATTTTGACATTAGAATGAATCAACATTGCTGATAGAATTGTGGTTTTGTTTTGCAACTTAGTAATTAAGTGACACTATGTGTTAATTGTGATAATATAATAATTATAGTCAGTTTTCTTTTTTTGAGTTTTAAATCTTTAATTGAGATTCACCTTATTTTGAACTGTATTTAACCAATACACTGTTAATTATAAGACGGCGCCCACTGATATTGGTACACAACTTTAATTGAGATTCACCTTATTTTGAACTGTATTTAACCAATACACTGTTAATTATATATAAGACGGCGCCCACTGATATTGGTACACAACTGCCGCGATCTAAATGATTAACATGTTATACAAGTAAAAACTAAATTTTAATTATTTGCTGCAGGCAATCGAATAATCAAATGTAAGGTGTCTTGATTCCAATTCTTAGCAATAATTTTATTAAACAAATGAATTTATATGCAAACAAATTTTCTTATTTGACCTAGACAGTTGCAAATTTTAATTTTATTAATTTATTTTACCAAAAATAAATCTCTTATTCGTTTATTAACTATTGATTCTTTTCTTTTAAAACTATCTTACAGTAACTTAAATTTTACTGCCAATGAAGAATTGTGTTCTCACACTGCCTTTTTCCCGATAAGTACATTTTTATTATATGTACCACAAAATATCTGATATCATTGCATGCATTTTGAGATATGCATTTATTTAAAGATGCCGTGTCATGTTTCTTTTTACGTAAATGACTGACAATTAAAAAGGTATGTTATACGAGGCCTGTTTGGAAATCATTAAGACACTTTCTTTAGTAACCTTGAAAAAAAAATAGACAAATCCTTTAAAATCATCACAAAATGATTAATAACAAATCTTACTGGAATAAAACAATTTTCGAAATGAACTTTCGATAAAACTTGACTAAAACCATGTAGAATTTTTATATTCGGTCAAAAAATAAATTTCCTCTAATAAAATTCTGTCTGAATTAAACTTTAGTAAATACTGGTTTCCAACAGGCAAAAAAAAAAAATGTCCTGTAAGATAGAAATGTTATTTTCCGAATTTTAATTTTCAAAGGAAAACATCTTACCTGTTAGGTTAGATACACACACACCAAAAAACAAACAAAGATAGTTTGTTACTATATACAGGTGTATTGGGACCACGGCGTATTTTATGGCGGCAAAATATGGAACGCCAAATTAACATATATTCAAATATTTGTACCTATCTTCAAATAATTGTACCTATCTTCAATTCAATTGTACCTATCTTCAATTCAATTGTACCTATCTTCAAATTGAATTAGAGATAGGTACAATTCAATTATACCTATCTTTAATTCATTTGAAGATAGGTACAATTGATTTGAAGATAGGTACAAATGCAATGAATTGAAGATAGGTACAACTGAATTAAAGATAGGTACAATTGAATTGAACCTATCTTCAATTACTAAAATATTGGCAATAATGAATACTCCCTGTATAGTACGTCATTTTCGTTACGTCACAATAAAATCGGGATCGGGATAATAAAATAGACAATATGATTTTGTCAACTTTTCGAAAGATTGAGCCTAAAAACAAACAAAAACTCATAATAATTGTTACTGCGTTAATAAATAGAGTGATTATCAACTGAATTATACATTCTTTGATAAAATTATGGAAAAAAATAAAGCCAGTTTTTTTATTTAGGTATATAACGTTAGTGACCCTAACTACGTCACTACCCTAACTCCGTCACTTTTGGGGTATTCGGGTAAACATGTTTTTGGCTTACTTATTGATATACATGTATATTTTAATAAGTAAATGATGCCTTTTGCAAATATATTGCACACACACTCGTTTCCCTCCATGTTGAAATGTCTTCAAGGGAGCGTTCATTATTTTCAACAATACACAAAACGAATTGAACCTAGGTATAATTGAATTGTACCTATCTTCAAATCCTTTGTAGATATGTCTGAATTGAACCTATCTTCAAATCAATTGTACCTATCTTTAAATGAATTTTACCTATCTTCAAATGAATTAGAGATAGGTATAATTCAATTGAACCTATCTTTAATTGAATTGAAGATAGGTATAATTCATTTGTACCTAGGTATAATTCATTTGTACCTAAGTATAATTCATTTGTACCTAGGTATAATTATTTAGAGATAGGTATAATTATTTACACCTATCTTCAATTCAATTGTACCTATCTTTAATTCAATTGTACCTATCTTCAAATGATTTGAAGATAGGTACAATTAATTGAAGATAGGTACAATTATTTGAAGATAGGTACAAATATTTGAATATATGTTAATTTGGCGTTCCATAGCAAAATGGTGCGTTGTTTGAAGTTGCATTGGCGGGATGACACTGACATCATTACAAAATGCATGGCTGACATCTGATCGAAACGACATTTCGTCTATTAAAAGGATTTTATCGACGGCAACATGTAATTTACGCTACTTGCATGTCAACATCTTTATCTTGCATGTCGACATAATTTATCTTGCAAGTAGGGGGCAGAAATATGTCACCATAGATTTTAAATATTTATTTGTTTTTTTTTTCAATTTTTCCCCAGAACAGATCGATGGTCTGATAATTATTTTTAATTGAAATGTAAAAAATCTAAATTCTTTACAAATCTTTACAAATTGTATCGGAGAAGCCCAGAACTTTACAAATATAACACATAATGAAATTGATTTGAAATTCCAATTAACCATGCTGTTATACAATGTAAAACCGACCCTACATTATTAAAAATGTCATTTTGAATAATTAATAATGATCACAGGACATGCGGGCATCGGGGGAGGGGGGGGCGCTTAACTGGAACGCCTCACCCCCCTAAAAAATTAGAATTTATTAGAATGTACATATGGAAATCATCAAAAATACCAATACCGGTATGCCTCAGAAAAAAAATTCTGATCCACGCAGGAACATACTAAAGACCTGAAATACTAATGACCTGAAAGACCTGAAATTTTATTTAAAAGATACTTTTATAAGATTTTTGTCAAATAAAATTACTTTGTGGGGATTTAAATCATATTTCCAGGTATACATGTGTTGAAAAAATATCATAATGACCAGTTATTTACACAGAAATACGAAAGACCTGAAAATTTGAATTGACCTGAAATTTTCAAATGACCTGAAATTTTATATAATTGATATAGATGATACTTTTATAAGATTTTTGTCAAATAAAATTACTTTTCGGGGGGTTACATCATATTTCCAGATATATTTGTGTTGAAACATATCATGGTGAGCTGTTATTTACGCAGAAGTACGAAAGACCTGAAAATTTGAATTGACCTGAAATTTTCAAATGACCTGAAATTTTATATGATTGATACATTTCTATGTTCTGTGTCAATTTAAATCTCTATTGTTTAGTTTTTATCATGTTTCCAAATATATATGTGTTGAAATCATATCATCATACTGATCAGTTATTTACACAGGAATACAAAAGACCTGAAAATTTGAATTGGCATGAAACTTAATATTGACCAGAAATTTTATATAATTGATACATTTATATATTCTGTGTCAATTTTAATGTATATTTGTGAGTTTTTATTATATTTCCAGGTATATATGTGTTGAAATATATCATTAAATAGCAACATTATCGGTTATTTACGCAGAAGTGCGATCCCCTTTTAAAGTTGGAATTGACCTGAAAATTTTAGATGACCTGAAAAAGATACGTTGTTCTGGATCAAATTAGATGACTATGTCTGGCATTTATCATACTCCAGTGTGAAATGTGCTAAAAAAAATGAAACAACACCATTAGCAATTGTTACGCAGAAATAAGAAACAAATGAACAGATTTGAGCTGACATGATTTTTTTTAAATACATGTATACTTCATGTTATGAAATACATGTAAATGATTACTACCAAAGTACATATTGATATGATCATAATCCATCACAAGAAAGGAGACTAACATGATAGGCCCCCGGGGAGCTAACACCATTATAATGCTTTGATTGAAATGTTCCAATATGTACAGTCACTTGAATTTTTGCAAGTTTCTTTTAAATTCAAACTGCACTTACTTAACAAGCCATTATAATTATCTAAGGGAAAATACAAAAGCGAAAGAGTTAAAGATACATGTATATCGGAATATCTTGTTTAATTTTGATTAAGTCATGTGTAATTGTACACTGTTTCGGTTCATTAAATTTGTGTATAAACTATACAGGTAAAATGAATGGGGTGTAATACCCCATCCCCTCAATTACAGATTAACCCCTTTGTTTGCCACCTAACGGGACTAGTCAATGTGTGTTCTAAATAAACATGTCCAAACTGAAATCACAAATAGAGTCAAGAAAGTTGTAATGAATCATTAAAGTTTATTGTTTTACCCAAATAATTAGAAAATAAATGAAATTCCTTCTAGAATATTTTAAGTTGTTAAAAGAAAGATAATTATATATTTATTCATTCTTTAATTATTATTTAAAGGTCTGCAGCTCATCAAAGGGTACAAATTAAGTACAGAATTAGGTATTTTGATATAAGAAGAATATAACAATAAAAGTCAGTTACAAATTATTGGTTGTTAATTTCATAATCAAGTATTGCAGCATTGCAAAAATGATGAAATAAAAGAACACAATTACATCGACACAAAATTTCAGGTCAGCCCACATTTTCAGGTCTTTCGTATTACTGTGTAAATAAATGATCAGTATGATATATTTTAACACATATATACCTAGATATATGATAAAACTTACAAATAGACATTAAAATTGACACAGAACATAGAAATGTATCAATTATATATAATTTCAGGTCAGCCCACATTTTCAGGTCATTTCAAATTTTCAGGTCTTTCGTATTCCTGTGTAAATAAATGATCAGTATGATATATTTTAACACATATATACCTAGATATATGATAAAAACTTACAAATAGACATTAAAATTGACACAGAACACAGAAATGTATCAATAATATATAATTTCAGGTCAGCTAAATTTTTCAGGTCAATTCAATTTTTCAGCTCTTGTATTCCTGCGTAAATAATTGATTAGTATGATATATTTTAACACGTATACCTAGAAATATGTTTAAAAACTCACAAATAGACTTTAAAATTGACACATAACAGAGAAATATATCAATTATATAAAATTTCAGGTCATTTGAAAATTTCAGGTCAATTCAAATTTTCAGGTCTTTCGTATTTCTGCGTAAATAACTGGTCATTATGATATTTTTTCAACACAAGTATACCTGGAAATATAATGTAAATCCCCACAAAGTAATTTATTTGACAAAAATCTTATAAAAGTATCTTTTATATAAAATTTCAGGTCTTTCAGGTCATTAGTATTTCAGGTCTTTAGTATGTTCCATCCACGCATGCAGTATTGCATTTCGTTTTTTCGTAAATGTGGTATTGTACAAAACTGAAGCATTTTAAAATTAAACCTAGCCTTTACATGATTTATTATCGATTCGCTTTATTTTCAAATTAAATAGTTTAATATTTCTGGATCTACATGTAGTAATAATTAGATTGGAGTTGCTTCCCTTGTTTAGAAATCACCTTCACCTTCCGCCTCGTTCTGGGAGATCTGCCGTCGATACAATCATGTTCTGTCGGACGGCACAGGTTTTTGTTCCACAATGGTAAGTTATTAAAACAAATCATTGTAATAATAAAGACAAATTACCTTTATGCATCGACTGTGCATTTTTGTTGTTTAGTTCCAAGTGTTCTTCAGTGGTAAACTCGCTGTTAACTTGTGACCTCTAACAAACCAAGTTTATACCGGTGTTCGTAAAATTTATAATAAACAGAATGGTTGTCAAATTCCTACTCAGGGTCACACGTTTGAAGCATAATCTTTAAATGACAAGGTGGCATTTTAAAGAATTGCTCGCAATTAAAAACAACTTTGAGTAGTTAACTTCCAGCTCGAATTTCCTCAGTTGTCATGTGTAAATTGTTGACGAAATGTCCAATCGATTCTGTTAATAGTTCTTTACCAGTTATGTTAGTAATACCTATAATATGGTCAAGGATAATAAAGTTTTGATTTAGATTAGATCATGAAAATTATTTCTGTAATACATATACCATTCTTACACCCTTGTCTATTGTTGTCAGGTAATGGTTTCCCACTTCTCGAACACAAGTAAAGTTTTAACATTACTTTTGAGAATATATATAATATTCATAACATTTCAATACATAATAAGATTTTTCTCATTTACAAGAAAGTAAGCGAGCGAATATAACAGCTAAGTTTTAATTAGATTCTCATTTTACAGAGTAGTGAATATATTTTTAAAAAAAATACCATGCATATATCATTGATTAATTTCATAAATCTGTAGGGTGATTTAACCATGCATCGGACACATACCCTGGATCGGACAACTTTGTTTATAAATATACAAATAAATGTGCATGCGCTCATGTGTTGTTTCGTATATTCCTGAATTAGAACAAATGAACTTTATCATTATAAAGAATTGGATAGTCGCATTGTCAAAGAAATAGCAATATAGACATCGTAAAATGACATCATATACGCCATTATTGAAAATTTAGTTACGAAGGTTTTACAGTAAAGCATTATTTGAATGTTGTGCGTTTGATTGTGAATTAGTGAAAATGCACTCTCTGCCTAAAATAATTAGAAAGAAGTAAGTTTTGAAACAAAATTTGATTAAAATAAGTCCAAGAAATTTGAACAATTAATGTCAAGGTCATTTTTGCACCATATGTTCATTTCACCATGGATCGGACACAAATTAACCATGCATCGGACAGTTTTCACTGCATGATTTCTTCTAATAATATGGAGATTATGTGCCCATTCCTTGTGATATACTTTAAATGTGAAGTAAAATAAAGATTTTAAAAATAATTGATACAAACATTTTCCTCGGACCACTTAAAAATCGAGTTTTACGGATACCGCCTTTTTAGTCCAAAGTTCCTGTAGGAGCTGGCACAATAAAGAACACCATATGAGTAATATTCCTCTAAACAGAAGCACTAGTCTAAATTCCTATAAGTAGATTTGAGGATTTACATTAAAAGAAATCTGATTAGCATTTCAATAAATTAATTTTTCCGAACCTTTGTATTTTTGCATTAAAACCAGAAAATGTTGTTATCTTTAATCTCTACTGTACTGCTATAGCTGTCCGATGCTTGGTAAATATTGTCCAATCCATAGTGAAATAGTTCAACACTTCAATAATTTGCTTTATTTTCTACATTTTTAACAATTTCACAATTTTTTCTCCAATAATTAAGCAGGAGGAAAACCTGTAACTTTTAAAACAAGTTTTATTTATATTTGGACGATAATTGATGCGTGAACAAAGGGAAATTCCAAAGGTGTCCGATGCATGGTGAAATCACCCTATCTAAATTTGTTTCTTTCTTACCTTTTCAGCACGCAAGTGCGTGGAATGGCAACTCTGAAAGAAAGTAAGTACTTTGTTTTGATTCATTTTGATGATAGGTGAAGGTGACAGAAATTACTTGCCCAAACTGGGCAGTTATTATAGTCTGTCCCAAGTTATTGCTTCCATCAATTTTTGATGATTTTTAATAAAAATACACATACCTGTGAAAGAAATACAATTGAATTCGATGAAAGGTAATATATATCCAAGATATCTTCATTGAACAATTATCCCTTTTCACTCATCAAATTTCACAGGAACGAAAACAATTTTCTTACGGAGATTTATAATGGGAAATGTTTACATCTTTTCTCCATTCGGAATACATCGCACAATTTTTTAACGTTATCATCCGGGCTTATTAATGGCTGATGCAATGCAAAATCTCCGTAGACTTTCAATTATGGGATGTGTATTGAAATCTGAAGCGGTAGAGGGGGCATTTCAAAACAGATAATCCGGACATTTTTCATATTAGTGGATGAACGTAGTTTGAGCACAAAGGTATTTGCTATTATTAAAATATCAAGCAAAAAGTGGTGAAAGCAAAAACTCGAGACAAAGTATAGTTGAGTGGAGTTGCATCAATTTCTTTTTAAACATTGAACAATGATTATCCCTTAACATACATCAAGCTGCAGATCAGTAGGGCCTAAAAAAAAGAAGTTGTGTGTTTTGGGTAGCCCGACCTAATCTACAAACATGCCCCGATCCTACCATTTTTAGATGTCTGTTTTTATCCGATTGTGATTTTTATATTATTTCTATTAAAAACCCATTTTTAAATATGACACAAACAAACATTCTTAGGATTCATGGAGAAAAAAATGTGATAAAATAAAAAAGAATCCATACCTACCTAATTTTTTCATCAGTGTAACCCTAAACACACAATTTTTTTTTTATAGGCCTAGCTTTAATAACGGGGAAAATTTGGCATAAAATAATGTAGAACTATTGTCAGTTCCTGACATATTGGAATAAATGTAAATTTTTTGCACTCAATCAAAAACTTGTTGAACTGGTGAGTTCTAGTTCCTCACCATTCTGTAGAGATTTATAATACCAAAATAAACTTCAAACATTTGAACACTAATGAAGTAACATTTACACTTAATTTTTGAAATATTGGAAATTATAAGGGTATTATCATGATTATTTCTTGTTCTTACAGTTCGTGTCCGCTTAAAGTCGGTCACAAATATTCAGAAGATCACCAAATCCATGAAGATGGTGTCAGCAGCCAAATATGCCAAGGCTGAGAGAGAACTGAAGCCTGCCAAACCATACGGAGAACAGGCAACTGGTTAGTGAATAATTAATTGAAAGCTGTTTAGACCATGTCTTTAAACAATAAATACCAAAAATACTTTGATTTATTTCAATTGATGTAGAAATATTTGTGTCAATTCTAACAATTTATGAAGATTTTTTTTTGCATTAACAAGAAAAAAATGCCTTGCCATTTTTTTCAAGAATTGCACATAACATTTACTTTCTTAAATATGTATTTAGGAAGTGATTTAAATTTTTTTGATAGATTAATATTCCCAGGGTTTTTTCTGTTATTTGTTGAAATAGTAAAATTGGTTTAGGGTAGGGGGGTATATGGTGTTATGATGAAATAGAAAAAGGAGAAATAAGGTTGGGGGGGGGGTTAGTAATTGAAGTGTTGAACATGTTGTTTCATGTATCTGGTCTTGTTTAATACTATATGACAGTTCTACAATTGTAAAATGGTTTTTCTTGCAGCTCTGACCAAGAACTTGAGCATGAAAGATGATGATGAGACAGAGATGATCATAGCATTGACCTCTGACAGGGGTCTCTGCGGATCGATCCACTCCAGCGTGGTCAAGGCCATCAAGGCCCGCTTGGCCGAGAAAGATGACGCCAAGCTGGTGCTGGTCGGAGACAAAGCCAAGGCTATGCTGCAAAAGTAAGAACATTGATAGGGAAGGGGTTTGAGGAGCGTTGTATGGTACACTTTTTCGTGAATTTATGTATTTGTGATCTGGTTAGAGAAGGGGGCAGTGTTTTCATTGAATTCTATGCCTCAAACAGCAGGAATGGTACTCAAACAAAGTCCATCATTGATACCTAGTAGAGTATATATTCTTGATACAGCTGTAGTAATTTTAGGGAAGTAGAGTTTATTGAAATGAGGCAGCCGTTTTGGAAGCTATTTATAGTTTTTTTGTCTATTCGATTTTAGATCATTTAGATTTTATATTATTAGTCCCCTACAGGTTTTCACCGGAGGGGACTATAGCTTTCCTCTGTGTCTGTCAGTCTGTCTGTCCATCCGTCCGCCTGTCCGTCCATCCGTCGGGCTGTCTGTCCATCTGTCAGTCGGTCTGTCTGTCCCACTTCACTTTTTCACACTTTTTTTCTTTATGTGTGAGGAATAATATGAATTTTGCTGAACTGCTTCAAAATGTCAAACTACAGATCAAGTTTACACTTTTGTAGCGTCTGGTTGACATATTTTCGAGAAAATTAATTTTTTATATTCCAATTTTTTAATGTTCGGGTTCGATATTCTGCATAACAGTGCATTGTTTTCACAATTTCCACAAACCGGTAGGGGACGTGTATTGCTTATGCAATACTCTCAGAATGCTTGTTCTCAATAAGTTTGATCAAATGGGAAGGAGTTGTGTATAATGAGAATTGTTTTCCTACAAACTGAAATGTCTCTAGTCTAAGTTTTTCATCATTTGATAAACACAACAAAGAGCGAACCAGCTAAATTTCTATGTTTATATCAGGCTAGAATGACAATATGTTTTATTATACTTTCATGTTAAATACTGAAATCTGATTGGCTTAGACGCAGTTGATAATCCGTTCTATCACCCTCAGCGTTAGCAACGCACTTGGCAACGGGTAACACAATGAATTGTTACATGCGCGTAAATTATGCGCGTACGATTCACTGTAGAATTCATGTCATTTTTATATAAAAGCAGTAAAATTTTCTCTAAAATTAAGACATTCAGTATAATAAAATAAATAATGCCTGTTTGGGAGGGTAACTGTTGAAATTGACACCCCTTGAAAACCATTGTCAACCTCCACTTCGCGTCGGTTGACAATGGCTTTCTCGGGGTGTCAATTTCAACAGTTACCCTCCCAAACAGGCACTATTTATATAATGGACTCTTAAATATCCAGTATAATTCACTAAACATTAACAAACCTCATGAAATACATGTATTGCATCTAAAAGAAATTAAGAAATTATATTTTGATACAAGCATGGTCATATTTTGGGGGTTTTTTTTTTAGCTCAAGGGTTTTCTGACAAATGACATGTAGGTTTGTTCAGCATGTTCAGGTGTCATTGATTTATAGTTGAATGCAGTTGGGTAATGTACAGAACTTCTTTTTATTGTTTTTAGAGTCTATGGTAAAAAAGTGCTAGGACATTTCAATGATATTGGAAAAGCCCCTCCAGTCTTTCAGGATGCCTCCAAGATTGCACTGTCGGCCATAGATCTAGGACTGCAGGATTACACTAAAGTCACCATGTATTACAATTCCTTTAAGTAAGTACACCAGAACTAATGTCAACGTGTATAATGATCACTGAATAAGGGATGTTAGTGAAAAGTCAACTATTCTCAAATGGAACAAAGTTAAATTCTGTAATAAAGGGATAACATATCAAACATTTGATATGTTATACTGTAAAAGTGGTTATTGACACTGTTGATATAAAGAATGCGTTTTTATAGTCAAACAATATGCATGGGTATAATGTGGATGTGTGATTTACCAATGTAAAGTTTAATTTTTTAAGCTTATCGTTTAACTAGTGTAAATTTCTCCTACTTGTAAATATCCACTTTAAGAGTACATGTACTTATTCAATAACTGACATGGAGAACTCAATAACCAGGAGAATTTGTAATAAGCTGGCTGCTGAAATGCATTTCTCCTTTTAAATAATTCAATAATCAGTCGGACCGTACTTGTTTTTGTCATATAGTAATCTTTTGTTAAAGGGATATTTTTTTCTCAAATACTAGTGTATGTATTAAAATATACTCAGGTGTGCAATGATATTGATTTTGACCAAAATTCCAAAAAAATTTCCAAACTCAAAAGCCGCAGATAGAATAATAGAATTTCATAGAAAACCTTGGTTAAAACATTAAGTATTCTTAACTGATGAAGATGCAAATAGATAGACACCTTATTTACTCCCCTACAGAGAATAAATGCTAAAAAAAAAGTAAAAAGAGATAAAAACATTAAGAATGCTTATTTGATAAGGGTGTGAAAAAATGCTTCCTCTCAGTAAAATGTGTAATGTTATTCTTTTACCTTACCAGGAGCGTAGTAGCATTTAGAACCTTGAAAGTACCACTGCCGACCAAAAACAACATGACTGGGGCCGAGAACTACAACCTGTACGACAGCATCGACGACGAGGTCCTGCAGGCTTACAACGAGTTCACCCTGGCCACCATGGTGTATTACGGACTGAAGGAGGCCCAGTGCAGCGAGCAGAGCTCTAGGATGACGGCCATGGACAGCGCTAGCAAAAACGCAGGTTCGTGATCACAGTCAACACTTATAGGCCATAATAGTCGGTTTAGTTCACTTTTGATCTCGATCTCATTTTAACTTGAGAGATACATGTATATACATGAAAAGCATTGAAACTTGAGATCAATTCTACAAACTAAAAACTGATATGGTGATCAAGTACTTTTATGAATTCATGTCAGCTTTAATGTGTTGCCTTTATTTTTTAATATAAGAGGAAGAGATCTTAACAGTTTAATTGTTTAACTTTCTATTCCATTCTGACGAGAATACTAACATGTTTTCTTTGTCTCTATGAAATTCAGTAGAGGATGATAAAAATGTTTTTACTTTCGTGACCTTTCATGTTTAAGTAAATATCACTTGGTTATAAGTTTGTGTAATTTGAGAAATACAGTGGTTCATTAATGATCAGGGGCATCAATGTTTGTGAATTTAGTTAAATTGCCAAGACACTTTTATTCATGGACAATGGTCTTGTCAATAAAGTATGTTTTCACATAAAGATTCGTTCAACAACAAAATCCACAAAAACTGGTTTTCAGCAGATTTTGATGTGTAGTTTATTTATTTGTTGGTTGTTTCTCTTTTTTCTGTAAAAAACCCAAGAATCAATGTCAATTCATTTGTTAAAAACCCTTTAATTTTTTGTTTGCAGGAGAAATGATCGACAAACTGACCTTGACCTTCAACAGGACCCGACAGGCCGTCATCACCAGGGAGTTGATAGAAATTATCTCTGGAGCCGCCGCCCTGTAGCGGGGGGGACACGTGCTCTAGGACACTGGCATTGCATTAGTGACCGAGTTGTGCAACATCATTTCTATATATCTCTAATTGAACAATGGTGAATCTTTTCATGTGAAAATGTAGTGCTGAAACCGTTTGAGAAACTTATGTTGTTTCAGGTGAATTAAAAAAAATGATATAAAATGATTTGTGGTTGGTTTTAGTGGGTTTTTTGTTTGTAATGAAAGTTGTTTGGTACAGAAAGAAATCATTCCTATAATTAAACACATACGGAGTTTTGTCCAGGAATTAGTTCCTTTTAGTATTGATTTTGATGTGAGATAACAAAGAGGTTTGTTATACTTTCATGTTAAATACTGAAATCTGATTGGTTAAGACGCAGTTAATAATATTTTCTATTACCCTCAGCGTTAGCAACGCACTTAGCAACGGGTAACATTAAAAAATGTTACATGCGCGAAAATGTACTTATACTTTCTATTTCTGTTACATGCGCGAAAATTATGCGCGTACGGTTTGCTGTAGAATTCACGTTATTCCTATATAAAAGCAGTAAAATTTTCTTAAAAATTAAGACATTCAGTATAACAAAATAAATAGTGCCTGTTTGGGAGGATAACAGTTGAAATTGACACCCCTCGAAAACCATTGTCAACCTCCGCTTCGCATCGGTTGACAATGGTTTTCTCGGGGTGTCAATTTCAACTGTTACTCTCCCAAACAGGCACTATTTATATAATAGCGCCTTTTCCCATTATTTCGCCTACACCTGTGTTTGGACGGAAAGTACCTGTTTCTAAAATAGCTTCAGGTACCTAGCTGTCGCAATATGATTTTCGAAACCTGGACAACTGTACTGATTTTATAATGGTGTCTGTAACAACTGATTTGTCATAAATTCGGGAAACTCTGTGTATAGCAGTAGTTGATATTCTGAATCGTGATAAGATTAAGCAGAATGCAATGGATCTAAGTGTAAATAGAGTTCATGTATAGTGTTAATGAAGAGATCTGTTTATATCGGGTATGCTCATACTAAGACTGAATTAAACAACATAATTAAAAAAAAAACCCAGAAGAATAGATACATGTAACTTAACCTCCAAATCGTATATGAAGTGCGCTATACCTCTTTATAAATAAATTTCTCTGCCGACTTTGATGTCGGAGTAAAAATTGCTCTTTTTTTTTTAAAGTGGTCAGATGATAATTTATAGACTGAACTACATCTTTCGTACTTCTATTAAAAAGCAAGTGGCAAAGATTTAAAGGGGAAAAAGTGCTACATTTACTACGTATTAATTTTATTCACAACAAATATTTGAAAGACGAGAATGTGATCTAAAACTTTGAAAAGTTTGACTGTATAGTACTAGACGAGGTGTACGATCACTTTTACTTGAATTTACGTAGAACATCTGTTTCTTCATTGTTCTCGGGGAAAACAAAAAGGTTTGTTTCTGACTGACTTCGGAAATATATGGGTTTGATCAATCTCACAGACCACGAGGCGACGTCTATGAGATTGATATACCGGTATTTCCGTAGTCAGTAACAAACCTTTACAAGTATTAATAGCCTGTCAGTCCAAGGTAATGAAAAACGTTAAAAAAGTTAAACTGCATCCATGCATATTAGTACAAAAAATCCATATAACTTAAACGATATTGTAGTATATGAATAAAGGCCCTGTCACATGCACCAAGTTACATTCCCACTGAGTAATAATAATGGTGTAAAATTTAATTCTGGAATCGCCGTATGATCGAATGAAAAATTTTTACACAATTTTTACACAATTTTATTTAACATTTTTACCAGTTTAGATGTCACGGCGTCCTGATGGAGATTGAAGCGTTTTTACGGAGTTCTCGTGCCGTATAACTGCGTTTCCACAGAGTTCTACTTGGCAATTGACAAGCTCTCATGAGTCCTATGTTTTTGCCTCGCGTTCAAGGCGTGCTCAGTGCAATGACTGCCTGCACAAGATTTAGACATACTTTACTTATGGGCTTATAAATTTTATTTGTACGTAAAACAACCAGAATTTTTAACTCTTTATTACCAGTAAATAAATAATAAAAAAATTGCTTTTCAAATTGTTTGTTTTAATGAAAAAAGGTAATTGAAATATATAAAATTCATTCGATATAATTTGTGACACGACAATTCTACTTGACAGGTATACTAAAAATAACCGTTATTAGTTGTTAGAAAACATAGAAGGGCCATAGTAAGATCAGAAAAATGTCATGGATTGCCGCAAGTCCTGTAATAAGTCCAGAAAAAATCGCAATAGAAACTTTTTACACGGTTCTCCACATCCGATTCTGAGAAAACTATATCACTTGCTATTGTACAACAGCCATTGTTCAGATTTTGGTCTGTACATTGTTCTGATATTTAGTGTCATCAATAAATTGGAAACGGCATTATTATACGATGAATACTTTCTTTGGTGATTCATGCTGGATATGAAGGTGGCGACATTGCATTTAGCGTTAGCGGGTTTTGAAAATTTTTTCTGCAATGGATGCTACCTTCATAACTTGCATGAATCATGACAGAAAGCAATTTATTGTTTATATTTACATCTTTCTTTTAACAAATTGATAGATTAATAGTAAAAAGTAAGAAAAATTTAACTTAATTATTGTTAATGTACATAAGTACATTAGATAATGGAAAGAACCAAATCGTGTTCTAAAAGAATTTGAGTCTGGCATCAGCATGATTATTTTGTGCAGTCCGTGATTTTTTTAGGTTACTGAAGGTTTTGACCAATCGATAAAAGGGGCCATAGATTTCAGTCCTGTCAGTTTCTACAGAGCTATGAATGTACAATCAATTCCCGTAAGAAATGGAGGGAATCATACTTGGATGTAAATATAATAGTTTTAAAAAGTAGAATTCTTAAATTGAGTGCCAAATTATATGGTCTGATGGTTTAACCTAATAAAAAGACATACTAATATATAAAGAAAATAAACTATTTATGAAGTAAGTATTGCCCTTCATAAGAAGTGTTTTATATTATTTTTTATGCTCCATAGAACTTCATAAATTTACTAAAATTATTTATGCATTTGTGTATTTAATAAATCTACTAAAATTATTAATGTATTTGTTTCAATATCTTCATATGAATATATTAATTTAATATACTTACAGGTTTATTTTAAATAAAAGAAAAAAATTATACCGTTATTTCATTAATTCTCGCGGATCAAGTAAAATTCATAGTTTTATGGAAACACAATTTCTTAGCCAAGGATTCTTTTAAATCAATGTAATTAGTTGCCCTTCAATAAACAGTTATTTTCTTTAATCAATTCAAATCATCAATGAAATCTTCGAAAATTAATATTTAACAAAAATTGAAGAAATCACAGTAAGCTTAGTAAGCTTGAACCCAGATAGACACATCGGGGGAAACCTTTTTCCTAAAACGTCAAGGATTGCGCGGCTTACAACACTTGCAACCTTTTATGCTGAAAATAAACAGAAACGGGTACAATATGGCGGACCGAGAGAGAAAGCGCTAAGCAGCGTTACCACCGCAATATCTATGGATTTAGTGTCTCCATTAGGTAGAGCCATCAGGACAATCTGCAATCCCATCATCAAAGTGGATGGTACCGTAATGCCGAGAGCCGCGTTTCTAAACACCCTGTTGGCTCGCCTTTGCCACGCGCTTGTTGAAGGCTTTGCTGTGGTTTGAAAAGTCTTCTCGTCCACCAGTGATCCGATATTTCCCGATTTTCCTAAAAGATTTTTTTGTTTTTGAAAACTCGCGATTGCAAAAACCGTTTTAGGATTATGGATTGCCAAAGTAGTGTGCTTTATTTCTGTTTGGTATGAAAGGCTCGGTTGTATTTGTACTGTCGTAAGTTGTAAAAATCCTTGTTTCGTAGATTTTTTTGGATTGTCTTAATGACTGTTTCGACGAAAACTTTGTGTGCTGGATTTTTATTTTTTCTCATCAAAAAGCTAGATATTCACAGGATAATGCCGCCAAGAATTACTCAATAATCTCCATTACTCTATCCTGGTTCTATCGGGTTTTTAATTTATAACATAAACATTATGATTGAAATGTTACATTTAGTTTAAATTTGAGAACTGAACCATCGTCTCATAAGAATGTATGCGGCACAATAAAATAAGCACATATACGTAACGTATTGGTAATTGTGAGTATCTGCTTTATAAGAACCTTGGGTATTGGAATTATGGCTATACACATGAACTCTAAGGCATGTGAAGCAATAGAGTTGCAGCTGGGTAAATCGTTGCCTTTAAAGTATAAGTTTTTAATCTTTCATTGCACATTAGGTAGATTGTTGGTCTTGACCTTTTGTGAATATAAACCTGATATGGCTTTAGTTAAATATCCGCCAGCAACAAACATGGAAGAACCTTTCACAGAGAAATTGACATGATACAGAAATTTAAAGATGATCTGGATAAAATGGACTCCAAAAACCTGGAAGTCTTATCTAAACAGGAAAATAAAATGAAATACACTATTTCAGAAATCACAGAGAGCATTGCTGGTCTTAAAAAGCCACTGAACTCTGATGATGTCATCCTGTTTTCTGCCTACAAATCAAGAAATACTGAATTGAAAAGATTACCCCCCAAAGTCACAATTTCCTTTCCAAGATTTACCCCTCTTAAGATTAAAAGAAAAAACAGCTTCATCAACTGTTTGGTTCTCTGTTGGACTTTTCTTTCAAAATAGAAGAACATGGAAACAAAATGGATTCTCCCAGTGCTGGGTCTTTTTCCCTGGACAAACCATTCATTGATGTACCACGGATCGTCACAGATATAAACACCAAATGTAGATAATTAAACAGTGTCCTGTCTGAGTGATGACGAGATGTGGACGTGTGGTAATGACAACATCATGAGACTCTACAACTGCCGGGCGGAGTTGAATATAACCAAGTCAAGGAAAGTTCCATGGGACATAGCAGTGACAATTAATGGTGATTTAATTTATACTGACAGAGATGATAGAGCAGTGAACATAGTGAAAAATACAGAGATACAGACAGTGATCAGAGTTTAGGGATGGAAACCTTACCGTGTCTGTAGCACATCCTCTGGTGACCTCTTGACTGTCATGAACAGTGATGATTATAATCAAGTTAAAGTCGTACGCTACTCAGGCTTCAAAGAAAAGCAATCTATTCAATTGAATGACAACGGAAAACCTCTTTTTTCATCTGGTCGTTTCATAAAATACATTTGTGAGAACAGAAGCCTAGATGTCTGTGTTTCGGACAGTTGGGCCGGTGCAATTGTTGTTGTAAGTCAGACCGGGAAACTCCGGTTTTTCTACACAGGCCCTCCATCTACTACCAAGAAATCTTTTAATCCACGTGGCATCACAACAGACAGCCAGAGAAAAAACCTGGCAGCAGACTGGGACACGAATCGTATCCACATACTTGATCAGGACGGAAAGTTTCTCCGTTTTATTGATACTAATTTCCATTTACAGAGTCTGTTGGGTATTTGTGTGGACTCTAAAGACAATATCTGTGTAGCTGAAAACATAACAGGTAAAGTGAAGATAATCACGTACTACCAGTAAAAAGAAGTGTGCTACATGTAAAACACTTTTATTCTAGTATGGCAAGAAGTAGATACGACATAAATGATTAATCAAATATCTATACCTGAAAAGAGTATATTAATGGGTTAAAAAAACCGTGTTTATTTCGTATATTTTTAATTGTGTTTCATATGCATGCATGTTTCACGCTTATTTGTATTATTAATGCATACATGTTCACAAAGTTCACACAACAGATCTAGTGAATTTTGTTGAACTTACATTTAATATGATGTACCATGATCATGATTTTTGTGATTGTATCGTTATACTTAAAACATTTAATTAAAGAAAATATGTTATTATCAATACTAATTAAGGTTTATTGTTTATTTAAGATATATGCATATACTTTGAGTTAAAGAATTGATATACTTTTCAAATATTTTGTTGAAATTCACATAAAGTGCTGCTATCGTGAAAGTTGACAAAACAATCTATTCGTATCCTATATCCTGTATCCTGCATCCTATCCTGCAATTAGGAGGTATCCTATCGTATCCTTTCCCTTACCATTCAAATTAAGGAATAAGTTAGAGTAAGATAAAGCAAAGTTAAAAGTAATGATTGTTTTATTAACGAATTATTGACTTATTTTATAATCAACATAAAAAAAATAAAACTTATTTACCTGTGCAGAGGTAAAATTAAATCGGACGCCGAGTGTATGCAAACGCATAAACAAACAGGTAAGTGAATTATTTTTGTTTTCAATAAATTGAGGTATTATAAGACATAAAAAGCAGATGAAGACATTTTTTCTTTATTGTTTAAACAACCATTTCTATTATTTTTTTCTTTTTTATCTAATAATCAAGTAAGCTTGTTTAACTTTTTATTACATATTTGATAAGGTTAACGTATGTTTACATTTATCTAATTTTCGCTTTGCAAAATTATTCTGAAATTTATATTTAAAGGTGGCTCTATACACCCACAGTTTATTCCAATTTTCAATAGAAGACAACAAAACATATACTTATCAAATAAAATCATGATAGGGATACTATAGGTATTTTTAAAGAATTTTTTAGTGTTTTTTCGTGTTTTTGTAAAATAATTTTTAAAAACTTAACTATTAACAAATCAAAGAATTTTTTCGTCAGATGATGGATATTTCCTTCGGACACCTTAAAAAATATAACACTTCTTAAGGTGGCTCTATACACCCACAGTTTATTCCAATTTTCAATAGAAGACAACAAAACATATACTTATAGAAAATTAAAATGATGATAGGGATACTTTAGGTACTTTTAAAGAATTTTTTAATGTTTTTTCGTGTTTTTGTAAAATAATTTTTAAAAACTTAACTATTAACAAATTCAAAGAATTTTTTTTGTCAGATAATGGATATTTCCTTCGGACACCTTAAAAAATATAACACTTCTTAAGGTATCTCTATACACCCACAGTTTATTCCAATTTTCAATAGAAGACAACAAAACATATACTTATCGAAAATTAAAATGATGATAGGGATACTTTAGGTACTTTTAATGAATTTTTTAATGTTTTTTCGTGTTTTTGTAAAATAATTTTTAAAAACTTAACTATTAACAAATTCAAAGAATTTTTTTGTCAGATGATGGATATTTCCTTCGGACACCTTAAAAAATATAACACTTCTTAAGGTGGCTCTATACACCCACAGTTTATTCCAATTTTCAATAGAAGACAACAAAACATATATTTATCGAAAATTAAAATGATGATAGGGATACTTTAGGTACTTTTAAAGAGTTTTTTAATGTTTTTTCGTGTTTTTGTAAAATAATTTTTAAAAACTTAACTATTAACAAATTCAAAAAAAAATTTTGTCGGATGATGGATATTTCCTTCGAACACCTTAAAAAAATATAACACTTCTTTACATTCAAAAATGTTGTTATTGCAATTTTTTTTAATATTTCCCCAAAACATAATTTTTCATATTTTCTTAATCTGTTGACAAATCATCTGAAAAAGCTGCTTGATGTTATAAAAATGTATTTTGATAAATGTGCCCAACAAAAATTGAATGAAAATAATTGCAAATAAACATAAAAAATATTTTAAATTTTATTTGGTGTGAAATTTCCTCTGAAAGAGTTATCCTTCCTTGGTCCCACGGCCCAAACACCTTGGGGAATTTTCATTTCTGAGTTGAAGAAAATTTCCTAAATACCATGTTGGAATAATAAATACATACATATTTCATTATAGGCCTATATAAGTAAATATATTCGCTTTAATGCAAAACTAAGTCAAATAAATAAAGGGGAAAATTAACTAATAGGAGTTATGTATCCCAACCTGAGAGAAATTCAAAGCCACCCTCCCATCCTCTTAAGGTAGTAAGGAACATCTGTCGATATTAATGTAGATTAAAATATTATGATTGAATTCTTATTTAAATCCATTCATTACTTTCCAAATGAAAGCTGCATACTTTGATACTACAGTAAATAAGAACACATTGTGTGAAAATAGCAACGACACGCTGCAGCTATTTAATATTTGGCATATTAAATGTACACACACATAATTATGGCATAAAGTTGGATCACATGATTTATTTATTTTAATAACACAATTCTGAAAAGGACGAGTGCACTTATGGGCCCCGGTGAAAAGTGAAAAAATGAAGAATCAAATTAAGCATATTTTTTTCCTTAACATTATCTATTGATATCTATTCCATAAGAATTAACAAGTTTTAGCGCTGAAATTATTGTTTATGAAAAGCACGAAGCTTTAAAACATAGTAGGGGTCAGCAGACATTCGTGATTTTGTATAGTAAATCGAGGACAGGCATTCATTTTAAAGCCTTTGTTTACTGTCAGCCTAACCGAGTACAAACTTGTGGAAAAGACAATATACGCATTATACATTTAGTAAACTCCTGTGAAAGTAAGAAGATTGTACTCGGTTAGGCTGGTACCTAAAAAATGAAAAACGTATGAAAATTTCAGGGTTTTTCCTATAGCAAGCGAAATCTATTACCTGCGTGACCCATGTTTGAACTCACGCATGGAATAAATTATTTCAAACAATCACGTGGTTTCTATCCAGGTAAACTTTTGTCAAATGTGCTCACTGTAAAACATTGACACGTTTTAGATCGCTTTCCTTCATCTTTGTATGGTCAGGAATATTTGTTTGTCACTATGGTAATATGCAACTTCAAAGCTTCATTCGATTTTTTTTTCAGACGTAAAATAATGCATAAAGTATAATTCAGCAAACGCGCCAATCGATCCACCAACAGAGCAATGTTGATTTAAATGTCTCCTCCCTCTGATTTAAATAGACACAATTCAAGTAGGTTCGGTTCGATTTTTCCGGATTTAGATTATTTATAGGCATTTAAAAATCCTCAATTTTTTTAATTGTATTCTAATTTTGGTAAACTTAAGCGTGCATATAAATCAGAAGTATCCATGAGTGCTTAACTATTATGAGAAAAAAGCAATTTGATGATATTTTCTACATATAAACGGCACTGAAAAAGGGCCCATTCTCTATAGCTTAAGTGCACTTGTTCTTTAAACTTTCCGCTGTACGTGTCGTCTTTAACTGGTATTTAACACACGAGCAATTCTTTATATAGCCTTGCTAATAACCCGGTTCTTTAGAACCAGGTGACACAAACATGTATTCGAATGAAAACCTTATATATCCGGATAATTAATTCATTATTATACCAAGTAGAAATTGATTTCTGTCTAATTTGTCCCTCAAACGAAAGAAATCATATATACTTTCACCGGTTTAGAATATTCTTTCACAGTATTCAACCAAAAAATACGTTTTATAAAATTTTGGAAAGTTAAATTTTTTATTGTCCTCAACGAGATTCGAACTCATGATTTCCAGATTTGAAGTGAACCTACTACCCCACTGCGCTACGCTGTAAGATGTCGCTGATGGGAAAGAAACTAGACTATTTTAAAAACTATTCTTGATTGTATTGTTTATTTCGATAAATGATACGACACAACGTGAAGGTGTCACATACCACATTACTTGTTAAGTAATGAATTTTCCAATTAAATTAAATCTATTCATTTAACAAATTTTCAAAAGAGCGGTCCCCATATAATTCGCCTCAGTTTAAATCAGCCAGTACCGGAATTGCATTCTTCCAGATTTACTTTTTTGCGTACTGCATCATCAAAAAGTGGTGTATAGAGCCACCTTAAGAAAAATATGTCCCATCTAAATAAAAATAAAGTAGTAATAATGAAATAGAACACAGTACATGTAAGTGTATGTGTGTAAAACGAAAACTGTAAACATCATTTACGCACGAGGGTATTTAACTAAATCACAATATATATAAGGATTACGTTTACCCAGGATTTGTGATTTCAAGAAATATTTTTACAAAGTTCAATATCTGAAGTCCAAAGTTGTTTTAAAAACACAAAATAACAACGTTATTAACAAATATCGATATTGATATCCATGATTTGTTTAGTTGAGGAAGATATGCTCCGACAAAGGTAGATTAATATTAAAACAGAGGAAATTCGGACTATTTTTTTCATTTTCTTTTTTTCTCTTAAAACTTTCTGTTCCAATGTAATTGCAGAAGTTAAGTGTCTATATGTTTTTTCATATCATTTTACATATTTCATTGTTGTATCTACTGACTGACACGCAATTGGAAAAATCTTTAAAATACATAAAATCGATTCAAGATAAAATAACTCGAAATTTTGATCATTGACCTTATATAATGTTAATGTCAACATAATACAGACAACGAAAACAGTTTTAGGCAGTCAATGGTTTGGAGCTCCTATTAGTCAGTTTTTTGTAAAACTCGATCAAAAATGGGTAAAATTTTGGAAATTAATAGAGGAATTTCGGACTAAATTAAACTTAAATTATGAGCTTAAAACGGATTCAGTCAAATATAAAATTAGTTTTATCATTTCCCAACCTACAAATTGTTTTATTATTTCTTATTATTACAAAATAAAGAAAACATTGAAAATGGTGGATAATTTTGACAATTTTTCCAAAAAACATTCAGAGGCCACTAAAGCAGAAAAAGTAGGTCATTGACCTAGTTATTTGAAAGTGAAAAATAGCACCACAATAGTGGGGCTAATTGAACAATAAGTAGTTTTTCGTTCCTATTAGTGGATTTTTTTCGCCCCTGAGTAAACGTAATCCTTAATATTAGGTTGCCTCTAATAGATTTTTTTTTTTAAAATTAAACCCTTGAAAACATAATCCACTGAGTACATTTGTATTATACTTTTTTGATATTTTATTATATTATAGCACAAACTTCAAAAACTACATTGAGATGCAACCATATATTTTCTTATAACTTAAATCTTCTTTAAAATGAAATGTGCTGATAAAAAACAGTGTTCAAATTCAAAAGTCTAAAGGGAAATTACAAAACAGGAGCAGAGCAAACACGGACCCCCCCCCCCCCCCCCCCAAAAGTTGAGGTACGATCAGGTGCCATGTAGGAGTGAGCATCTTCTTCAGATCGGTCACACCCGCCGTGTGCTCTTTGTCTAATCAGGTAAAAACGGGAAAGTCTCTCGACAATTAGGTGATTAATTATAGTCTAACAAATAGAATGATAAACGTCAGTCAGCATGCGACCCAGTGGAACATTGTATTTGCTGACAAGGTCGTTGTATCGACCAAAGAACTTAAGAAAAGATGACTTCAAACGAGACTAATGATAGTCTAGTTTTATCAACTTGTTTGTCACTAGCTTGCATCGCCTTAGAAACTGTTCATACAAAGATCATGCCGTTGCGTATCTAACTAATTAACTAAGAGACACAATTTCCATGTGCATGGGATGAAGGTAAATTGCTACATAAGTAAGGGAAGCTGACTATAGAAAAATTGAAGCCATCACGTTTATCATAAAGTTTTGTTGTTTGGCTATCATCAATGTCCGTTTCTTGTAAAATATCCAAATATGAAACTTATGACGCATACTCTGTGGTAAGTGTTTTTATTATCAATAAATTATAATATTTACATTTGCAAATGTTTCCTTATATGAACCTATTGAATAGCGAAAACAATTCTGTTTGATGGGTCAATAGGTCACTAGTGGCCGAATTACATGGCGCATTAATATCTTCATGTAAAGTACTACTTTTCATGTAAACAAATATAAAGTAGGTCACATTAATAACAGTTATTGCAATGCTATTTATACTGTTCTTTTGCAGTATATTACAATTGTTTTTGCATTTAAAAAAATTTCTGCAATAAAAACATTAAACTGTGTGATGTTGTTCAATTAAGTTGCCCGTTTACTTTTTCACTGTACATGTACATGAAAATGGCAGAATATGGAGAATTTGAAGTAAATGGAGAAGACATAACAGATGAGTTATTTTTGCTGTTTGACAACAAAATTATAGAAAAATCCTGATCTTTCTAACTTGGAGGCTATTTTTGATAAGTCTGTAATATCTTAGATGTGTAAAGAGCTAGAAAAGCCAGCTTTAACTTGCCTCCCAAAGCCAGAGACCCCTTCTCAGGCTGCTGAACCAAGAAGATTCCGTTCTTTCACAGAAAATGATTTACAGGAATTTCAAGATTCAAGGCTATCATGTTCAACTAAGAAAAATTCAAAATGGGGCATTTAACTATTTCAAGGTAAGCAATATAACTATTAAAATGTGGGACTTTTAGCGTGGGTCAGGGGGTGGAGATGGGGCAACATCTCTTTTATGCACAAATAAATCAAAACAGAAAGCAGTGGCTGTTTGTAGGATATCTTTAATTTCATATTGGTATACAGAGGTTTACAATGAGCCCTTGGAGTTTGAAACCGTCCCTTCTGATATTCTTGCAATTTTTTTGCGTAAGTTCTACTGTGAGGCCAAACCGAAGAAAACTTCTTCACGAAAGGAGAAACATTTACATGTTCAAGCGGAACATTATCACAAGAACACATTAAAAAACTTGCGGTCAGCATTAAATCGTCACCTGTAAGACCTGGGTCGAAATATAGATATTGTTAGGGATAAAGAGTTTAAATCTGCTAACCATACTCTTGATGGAATGATGAAAGTGATGACCAAAGCAGGAGCATCGCGTGCTACCCAACACAAATCGGTTATTACTTCAGATGATTTGAAAAAAAAATTACTCATACTTTCAAGCTGCTTGATTCTCCCCCTAGTGTTACGGCAGTAAGTGTGGTTCAATCTCTCTGTTCATCTTGTATCTCGGGGTTTGAAATTTCATCACTAACTCCGTTAAGATTCGTTCAATTTTCTTTTGATGAAGATGATAAAGAATACGTTGTTCTTCGCCATGAAACTCAGCAGAAGAATTTTCAAGGAGGCCTCAGCAGTGATGAAGCTCCTTCTGATAAGAGAATTTATGCTGTTCCAGAGTGTCCTACCTGCACTTCGGCTTCTTTTGTCTAAAACCGATCAACACGCGACACACTTTTTCAATGCTTGTGTTTCTCCATCTTCTTGCGACACGTGGTATTCTGACCAGCCTCTCCAAAAGCAATCATGCAGAGGATTCATGCGAGATATATGTAAATCTGCGGAATGCCAAATCACTTATACTCCCCACTGTTTAAGAGCCATGGCTATTTCTTCCATGAATGATGCAGGATTCCAAGATAGGCACATCATGTTTACAAGAACTAACGACAATACAGTTTTTAGTTTTAGTTTTTTTAGTTTTTAGAATAACTCTTTACTGGCAAAACATTTGAAAAGCTAATATTTCAAATGACTTTATAGTTACATTTCTTATTATCACAATATATGAAAATTATGAGTGTCCATTTTTTGGAAATTGAAAGTTCCATCGTAAAAATCAGAACTGATTTTTCTTGTTCTTTAAGCATTTAAGCGTAAGTTTTTTTAAAATGTTGTAACTGTTTTGGACAAAATAGGATGCCATACCAATATAAAAATCCAGGCAAAGCCGAGCATTTTATATATCAATCGATATTTTAAAATAATTTGAAACTATGCGAGTTATTTTTCAATTTTTCATGCACATTAGCGACATCAGAATTTGTATGTCTTTCTACTGGAATATCATGTATCTGACATTGTACCCCTTCTGGAAAAAGTACTTCTCCATTCTTCTACAGTGCCAACACCTCCGGGGCAAAGTACTGGCCACAATGTCTCTCAAATGCATAGTATACCCGAGTGCCAAATCAGGCGTCACCTGTAATAAAGATAAATATTGCCTCTGATGAATGCTGAAATTTCAACCTTCTTTCAGACACACACGTCCAGCACTCTACCACTCGATCTAATAAAACAATTAACCCATGGTTGTATCCTGAAGAAATGCCATATACTTGAATCTGTCAAATAAAAGCTCAAAATCAACTCTGAACATCTTCTCTAAGAGCAACGAAAAATGTTATTAATGCGACCGGGTAATCTAAACGATAAATGTATAGTGCTTCATTTAATTCAACATTAAGCAGCATGATGATCGTAACAAAAGTTAATAATAAAGAATGACATTTCCCGTCTCACATCCATGAATATAATTCGCTAACCAAAGATTTACATAGAGTTGTAGTTTATCTGAATTACACATAATTAACTTCTGCAGAAGATGATGTTTGTTGAGAAAAACAAGGTGTGTGATTATTACACAAGTTACACAAGACTAGATTCTTACAGAAACATTTATTCTCATGCTGTTCTCAGGATCTCAATTTTCAAGCTGGTTTAAAGCTGGAGAATGCATCATTATGGGGAACGTGTGTGTCGTCACCTACAATAAGTTATTTCATATGATTTAATGCACTTCATACTGGTTATATTTAATTGTTTTAGATTCTTACCAGAACTAGGCACCCTTCTAAAATTAATCATATTTAAATGAATCTTGATATTTTCATCTTCATGAGTTAGGCGTTTCAAAATGCAAGTAAATGTGAATTAATTAACTTATTTCGATAATTCAAAACAATGTTTTGTAAATTCATGATGTAAATTACTGTAAAAGTATTATATTTGGCGTGTACAATATTTGGCGGAAATAAGTTTTTGAACAAGTTGGCGTGGATTTGAATTAGCGTATTCCTGAATGTGAATATTCTTATACATTTATGCATGGCATTTAGCGGCTACTTGATTTAGCGGAAGCCGCATTCCACCAAAAGCGCTAAAAAGAATACACAGCTAAATGTAATACGTTTACAGTAACAAGTATTTAGGAAATTAAAAATATGAATCAGATGTATTCAATTAATTAATATCTTCTGATGTAGCTACGATAGTTTCAATTACTGTTTGGTGCTGACAGAAAACAACGAAATTCGTTTTAAAAGCATCGTTTTGTCAGATGATAAATGCACACTATTAGTTAAACGAAGTCATAGTATTTTTTTTTTTAATCAATATAACTAATTAATTGACGTACGTGTCAGAGTGCCCTGTCTGTCTATATATCTGTAGACACACACTTTGTTGTTGTACCGTGATCCGACCCAGAGACGGTGAGTGTTGACATCATAACTCAAGCTCCATGGTATACCGTTTTCTTGTGTATTTGTCAATAGAAATGATAGGAAGTGACCGTCTCTGTTTAACATATGTACTGTTTTGGTTGTAACATCACACACCAAGATATGTGACAGCGCGTCAGTACATATTCCACATGGCCGTAGTGCTGATCCCGATGGATGTCCCGAATAAGTAAAACGATGTCTTCCTCCACGCCCTGTTACCACTATAGCTGCATAGTCAGACACCACGACATCCCCATTGTTGTTCTCTGTTATATAGTGAGGTTCTCTGTATAGTTCAAGTCTTGAATTGTCACACTGTATTGTGTGTGTCGGCTGACCACTCTGATCGTACCGCGTTACCTTGCCAGTGCTGAGATTTACTTTGCACATCCCGACCAGTAGATCATCAGTTGACGGGGACCAGTACACACACCGTGGTCTCCATTTAGAATATGCGCTGTCAACTAATATGGTAGCTGATTCCATGTCCTTTGATAGTTTGTTAATGTTATAATTCCTATCAATGTAAATTAGATCACTTTTACCGTTCACTGTGCATGGTCCAATTCCAGTTATTGTGTCACATTTCAATACACTTTCCCGACGATGTAAACGTTCACCTTTTGCATTTGTCAAGATGAGATTGTCTCCATCACATATCCAAATCCGGTCTTCCGTCACAGGTGAAATGTGACAACAACGATGAAAATCTTTCATTATAAAAGAAAAGATCAATTCTGGAGGAGAACACAATTTCAACCGACAGGTATTTTTTTCCTTTGATTCTGTTGTCTCTGTGTTGGGATATTCACTCAGTGACTCTACCATATCAGAAGTGGTTGGAGTCATATCTAGAAACACAAGAAATGAATCGTTATGGTGTTGAATATAGTAAAACATACATAACTGTTCTTGGTGTCATTTTTAATATTTGATTAAGTATCAATTTTTTAAAGTACTCAACATCAAACAGGTAAATACATCTTTTGATAGTTTAGAAGGGTATGTATAGAATCATTCTTATTACGATTGCCATATTCTGCATTTACACCTTTTGATATAGCAACTTTATGAGTATATCGAACAAAGCGTCCCGAAAATAAAACACACGGGTAAGTAAAGGCAATTCCGAGTTTAATGACCGTCAAAATTATGATCAATTTAAACATTATTTATTTTTTTGAAAACAGCGCTGAATACTAATATCAGTAAATATGTTCGCCAGGATATTATTTTTCTATTTCGGAATCGAGTCGATCTTTGAAGCTGCCGTGCCATGGTATCACGTGACAGTTAAAAATAGATCACTTTTTTACCTAAAAAAGTTTCAAAAAGTATAACACTACCCCGAAGTTCATTTGTATGTATGATGCAATAATTCGATCGGTAATTAGTTCATGTTTATAAGTATTACTGCTAGAATCCTATTGTTAATCGCATTAAATAATTATTGTCATTATTTATCGGATACCTCCTCAACTTCCTCAATTTCATTGAAAATACAACGTAATTTTTATTTAACACAACGCAGAACAGGATTCTAGCAGCACTTTTCAAGTATTTTAGGTCATATGCTTTTGATATTTGCCAAATTCAATTTTCATAATATTCTGGGTAGTGTTACACTTTTGCCTTTTTTGTACACACGGACAGAGGAAAGGCTGGTCAAGCCATATACATGTCTAGATATGTATTAAATAAGTCTTATTTCGGCATTGATTACACGATTTGTCTCCCGACATTTATCTTCTCTTTTTTAAACATGCATGTGACGTCATCAATGATAATTATACGTAATAGAGAGAAATCGAAGATACATTCATTTAGAAGAGTTTCTAGTGACATTTAACGCATGTAGTTTTTAAAATTTAAACCAGAGATATAGTGAAAATTGACATGTTTCTGATTAAAACATGACATCATGCTGCTTATTCTGACGTCATATTAATCAGACGAATGTTTACTCGATCGATCGCTGAGAATTACCTTATCATACCAGCCAACATTTGTATGGGTGCTTATTGATAAAATGAAAATAGCATTATAAATAACATTTAATTGTAATTAAAAATAAAAATAACTTCACTCACCTATTAAAGCATTTTTTCTGGTGATATACCTGTAAACAACAACTGTGTTGCTGTTCCGTGATCCGACCCAGAGACGGTGACTGCTCATATCATAACTCAGGCTTCGTGGTGAGAATATCCCTGATGGTCTTTTCAGTAGATGTGACAGGAACTGACCATTCCTGTCTAACATCTGTACTGTGTTGGTTCTAACATCACACACCAGGATACGTGACAGGGCATCAGTGCATACTCCTCGTGGCTCCAGCACTGATCCTGGTGGATGTCCTCTGTAGGAGAAGCGATGTCTTCCTCCACGCTCTGTCACCACTACAGCACCAGATGAAGAAAGAGATACACAGTCAGACACAACGACATCCCCATTGTTGTTGTCCGTTATATAGCAAGGTTCTGTATAGTTTTCGACCTCTGTGGTCGACTTGTATTGTTTGTGTCAGTTTTCCGGTTTTGGTGTACCGGGTTACCTTGCCTATTCCTGTAAACTCTGTATACTTTCTATACATTGTGACCAAAAGATCCCCCGTGGACTTAGACCAGTACACACATATAGGTTCCCATAAAGAGTCTGGTTTTGGTATAAATGTGGAGGTTGTTTGCACATCCTTTGACAGTTTCTTGATATTATAAAGTTTATCTATATAAATCAATTCACTCTCATTGTTCACTGTGTGTGCCCCATATACATTACTACAAAAATCATGCATATTACGTAGAGTAAAACCTTCTGTGTTTGTCAAAATGAGATTGCTCCATAGATCACTGACCCAGACCTGGTCTGAAGTCACACAGGAGAGGTGATAACAACGATCAACACCTGTCACGGTGAGAGACTGATGAAACTTAGGAGAAGACATTGTTTTCAGCAGACACTGGTTTCCTACGCGTCGGTTTCCTCTCTCTTTGATTTGGATTGAACTCAGTGACTCAATCAAATCACCCTTGTTAATAGACTCCGCCACGGATAGCCTGCAGGTGTGGAGTGTAAGATTTATCTGGGGGAGGGCTGTCTTTATGGATGAGAGGAATTGTAGCGGATTGATTGCTGACTGTTCATAATTGTGTACATATCTCTGGAGGCTGGACATATGTGTATTCATTTCTTTCTTTTGTGTTAAACATCTGTGTTTGAAATCAACATTAAATGAGCTTTCACTAATAAGAATCTTCATTTTTTGGGCCTTTTTGCACATTTCTGATTGACAGAGGGATAATTCTGTTAGAAATCTTCTGAAATCATGTTTGACTTCTATCAGGAGAATGGGTCTGTAAAAGAGAGCCTCACTTCTGATGGTATGAAGTATTGTTCTGTGTTCTTGTCGCTTTGTTTCAAATGCTGTTTCAATATCTGATGGTATGTGTATTTTATTCGTATGGACGTTGTCAATGAGTTCACATATATCCTTCTCTTGTGTTTGAATGTAGTTCAATTTCTTGCGGTATGTTACAACATTATGGTCTATTGTTTTGAGATTTTTGAAATGGTTCTCTTTACACTGGAGGCACAGATCACATGGACACGATGCACAATAGTACTCTGTGTCCCCCGGACACTTTGAGCACCTGTGTGCTTTATACGGGGTGCTTGATGTGTCCATGATGGCCGTCAATTTGTCAAACTCAGAAAATGTTTACTGAAGATAGAAATGTAAAATCATAGGAAATAAACTATAAAAGAAAGAGTAAATTGAACTATCTGTCAATTTGAAATTAATTCAATATGTTTGGATAAGTTTCCTTTAATAAAATAAATGACAAAATCATTAAATATTTCTTTTGTCATTTTAGATGCATTTAAAAAATAGTCTAAATAGTTATTTATATACGGGTTTCTTACATAAAATACTACTATATATTTTTTGTAGTATTTAGCATGCAAACAAGCGACTGGCCAGAGTAAAACTGTCTGAGGTCTAAAATTGGCTAAAAATAAGATTGATACATGTATATGACATTACGATGCTTATGCAAACCTCAATCTTATAATAAGAGTTTTGGAATATGATGTAACAAAAATAGACCGATATCTACTTTTAATTTCATATTAGTTTGTATGCATTTTAAAGAAACGGTGAAAAATTGTCTGAAGACAAACAGAGTATTTATCTTATAAATCAGTGGATACATTTACAATCAAAAGAATAAAGAATAGTAATTTGAAGCATTTTTAAACGTTGACATTTACAAAGGATTTTAAACGAAAATACAAATATTTGAAATGATTGTGATATTTTTTTAATTTGAACAAATCCCGATTGAAAAAAAGAAAATATCTCAATCAGAGAATTAAAAGTTTTCAATAATAAGTAAATGCTGATAAGTGATATAGATTACATGGCTATTGAATAGATAAACAAATTAACTTCCAAACATTTTAGAATCCATCTATACTTTTGATAAAGTAATACATTGCATGAATCTTATTATTTTATTATCGGAATTGGATCAAAAATAAGATTTTCGATTTTTCATAATTTTGATTTAATTTCATTATATGGCAATCATTTAATGTGAAAGACAGTTTATTTGTAGATTTCCTTTATTGTATATGTTTATGTAAAAGAATTGTTTATTTCTTTTAAGCACTGAATGCCTATATTAGGATGTCATCGGTCCTGTAACACACCAAGCGGTGCATACACATTATCTAACCGCGCCAACGCGCTGTATTCTATTTGTCTGCACCTCTTGGTGTGTTACAGGACCGTCGACATCCAAAATTAGGCATTCAATGCTTAAAGAAATAAACAATTCTTGATTTTCATTTTCATATACATATATTTGACCGTCGTTGACATTTATTTGAATATGATTGTATAATGCATTTGTACTGAGTAAACTGTATATCTCATTTCATTGATGTAATACAAGAAAGCAGGGTCACAGAAAGCACGAAATAGGCTTAATTTATGAAAATAAAACATAAACTATATGTTACCTTTTGCAACAATCCTGTGTGTATTTCCAAAACAAAGCAAAAATAAAGGTATTTAAGGCTGTGTTTGGGGTAACTAGTAAACAAAGCCCTCTTCAAATAAAAAAGAAAGACCGAGCCCGCGAAATTTAATAAACCAGATAAAACCAATAGTGACTGGTACGTTAGCTGAACATCTTAGGAATGTTTATTGGCCATCATTCCTACACCTAGGAGTAGTGCTATAAGATAACGTGTTATAAAGAGAGAACATTTGCATATATTAGGTAGATAATATTCAGTTTCATATCTTGAGTATTTTGTATAGGTTTATAGATTTCCATTAAATAAAACAATGTTTATCATATCAACTTTTTTTGATAATACAGTTTCGTTTGCCCAATTAACGAATACTACGGGAAGGTATATCCGATTTATCCTGATACATACAAATGAAATGAAAGCAAACTAGAAAGTTATTTACCTTTAGCAAACATTTACCCCTAATATGAAGTTTTCTAATTCTACCAGCTTAGTTTTCACATTTTATCATTCGAACAGGTTTGATAAAAAATGCATTTACGTATTGAATTTGACTTCCCCAAGATATTCGTTGGACTTTGTCCCACTTATCTCTTTATGTTCTTTGTGTTTGTAGAGACCAAGTACCTTTAGGTGTGCTTTTTCATTTGTATCAATATCTTATAGCAAACATGTTATTGGTTCCGTATTTCTCAGATTAAGTAAGATGTATATTGAGCTCTAAGAGCAAATGGAGTATGAAGAAATATTATTTGGTACTATTGCAATCAAAGTCAGATATGTTTAAATGAACTAGAAATACAAAATATTACCTGACGTTCTTTTTTTCATTTTTATTTTTCGTTTACTTCATTATTCCAAGTTCCCACTTTATCTCTATAATCTCACTTTTGTTTATTTGAATGCATGGCCACATGTCTGCAAATCTGTCTGTCTGTCAGTATGTCTGTCAACCACTTACCTCTCTTCCCAATTTCTCTTATCTTTTTATCACGGTAACAACTCTCTCTCTCTCTCTCTCTCTCTCTCTCTCTCTCTGTCTGTCTCTCTCTCTCGCAAAGCCTTGAGAAAGAAAATATATATACATGTTATACTGGAAAAACTTGAAGCTTATAAAGTGATTTTCAAAGTCTCGTAGTACATCGTTTGACCATTTTATGACCGTACGGTTACTGGAAAAGTAGGCCGGGCCTATTTAAAACAGGTGTTATTTACCTGGAGTGACCAGGATCCGTCGAGGTGCTAATTTCTATACAAAGTGACATACACAGAACGTAAACAATATTGAAAATATGCTAGTTGTGTATAAATCCATCGGTTAAAAATTTGATTACAAATAAATTAAATTCATTTTATCTTAATATTTTTCTTGATTTGACCTATAATTCATTTGAGGAAAAATTACTTCTATAATTTAAGTCCTTTTGACTGTCATCACTATGTAGAACTCTTAAGAAAATTAATTTTCTTATTTTTATATTATTTCTGGAGTTTTATAACTAGCTGATATTATATATAATTGATGTAATGTTATTCTGTAAGAGTCTGGACAAATCGTCTTCCATTATTCTCGCTGTAATAGGCGAACTTTAAACTGACTAGATTTTCTGACCTTTTTGTGATCGACTTCGGCCGATCACTGTTGTGTCCATATGAGGCATCCGGCAAATGCTTCAACGTGCGCACACATTCCGCTTGCATAAGTAGTTCTTATAAAAACTTGAAGTTTGGTTTAGTATTTATATAACATTCTACTCAGTTTTATTTCAATTCATTTACCTTAAGAGATGCAAACATACATAAAATACAGTTCGACCGGTTAATTCAAGAATGCACATTTTGTCTCACGCGTAAGAATTTCGATCGAAAGATTCATTCAGTAATGCAGCTGACCTCGATGAACTGACCTCAATCATAAGAAGATGCTCCATGAACTGACCTTGATCTATTGATGTTGCATAATAGTAGCTAGGAATACGGCTTGATTTATAAACAAGGTTACGTTATAATGCGACCTCAATAGCAAGTTATGATGGCATTCAATGTTTTTCAGTCGCATTAAATTATTTTAATACAACTCTTTCTTTGTATACGTGTTAATGCTCTTTGAAGAGCCATACTCAGTATTCTGAAGAAGAAGAAGAAGAAGAAGAAGAAGAAGAAGAAGAAGAAGAAGAAGAAGAAGGTACATTAACATTTAATAATTACGTTAAAAATATAAAACTAGACAAGGAGTTTACGAACGGCTTTCCCCAAATTTATTTCAAAATTAAATTTGTTGACGGTTTATAATGATGAAATTATGGTGTGCAGATTCAAAATATTCTATATTTAGTAAAAATACAGTACTTTTTTAAATTATTTTACATCAAACTGATCGTGTTGATTGCTTCTAGCTATCAATTTATCATTATTGCCGATCATTCCTTTAAAAGGAATACTTGTTAAACTTTACCATTCCAAACTATTTGATATTTCTTACAGTGATTGCTCGTACGGTATTTACAACGTGGTATAATAATGTCTAATAGACTATTAGTTGAACATTGTGTTCAAGTCAACGAAAACGCATGGTCGACATTCTTCGAGGAATTTGTGCCGGTTTTTATGTCGTGAAAGAATAAATACCTTGTACTGCTTCTACAGAAACGTTTCCTTTTTTCTCTGGGACATTCTATTTCATTATAAGCATTAAATTCCCTCTTATTCATTTCCAAAAACTAATACGTTTTGATGTATGTTACTTTGGACATATTTCTCTTTGTGATGCGATCATGCAGTGTTAAAGTACCGATGTTCATATGTTCAATTGCAAAGAAATAAAAAAAACCTACGACATATTTGCGGTAGATAAAAAGGGGATGATGCTCACAAGTTAATTGAACCGTTATTTGCTATCAACACACCCGGTCTCGGTGTCCAGCTGAAACGCTTGGTCAAACCTGTCAATCAAGGCTCAGGCTATTGTTTCTTGCTTGATTGACAAGCGGTATGTTATTGATCTCAATCGAGGTAAGGGAAATGGCTTAAAATTTGGTCTTTAAATCCTTCCACTTTTAGGATATCAAACATTAATGTAGGAGATCAGATATTCTTCTCTGCTTATTGCATGTCTTTTTTACAGTTGTATTCATACCTGATTTTTCGTTTCTTTATGTGTTTGTGTGGGTTTCCTCTTTTTGATATGTTTTAATCTTTTTCATTTAATATTAAAACAAAGAAAATAAAAATCCCAAGAGGATTCGATTTAAAAACTGGATTGTTAAATTCTTGTCGTATAACTTCTCTAATGACATTATTGTTTCCCTGGGTGTTGAATTATTAAAATTGATATTGATGTTTACAGATCCCTGCCCTTATCCCAATAAAGAGTTTTTTTACGAAAATGGCCAATATCAACAACAACAGACAGACGGCGGCCACACAGACAGGGTACAGTCCAGGTAAAGTCTGAAAGGATTGTCCTTGTTGTCAGGTCTTTGACATGGAGCAAGCAGTAGCATTGTTTTTCATTTCAGAGTGAAAGGGTTAGATGCCACATGTTGATAAGAATGTTTTGTACATTCATTGTTCTACTTTGAAAATACAAAAAGGTGTACAAACATTAGGCGATTCCTTGTATTATTATAGCTATGAACTACACTCTTTATTTCATTATTTCCAGGCGTGACATTATATTTCTGCCTTTATTGTTTACAGATTCCTTTACAGAGACGTCATTTATCAACAACAACAGACAGACGGCGGCCTCATAGACAGGGTACAGTCCAGGAAAAGTCGGAAAGGATTGTCCTTGTTGTCAGGTCTTTTAATTTGGAGCAGGCAGTGACAGCGTTTTTCAGAGTGAAAGGGTTAGATAAACATGTTGAAAGAAATGTTTTGTACGTTTATTTTTTCTACTGTAAATGAAAGAAAAAAGATACATTAAAACACAAACAGTGGGGCAGTTCAACCCTCGCTCTCATTTCTTGAATGTTACGAGTATGTGAAAATATATTAAGGAAAAAAAATTATTTGGAAAGGTGAATTTGATTTGCAAACTTTAAACATGTTTTTAGTTATTGTTTCTAGATGTATTTTTTTTTTATTGTAAACAAAGGTTGAATATATGTATCATTTTATGAAATATTCACTATCTCACTTCTCACATACTCACATTTTCATCCCATATTGTAATATAAAATAAAGAGTAGGGTAGTTGCTTGTGATAGTTATGCCTAAGCAGTAAAACTGCAATCCATGGAAAAACAAAACAAACAAACAAACCAAAGGAAAAAAAAACACCAAAAAAACGAAAAACATAAGAAATGTTTTATTGATGCATTATTGTAAACATGTTAGTTCTAAACTGCCAGATGATTAATAAAATCATTCCAAGGAGACCATGTTGTCCCGAAACAAGTAAACTAAATTTATAATTGAAATGATGTAACTTAAAAGTCTCTGTGAAGGGTGAAGTATGAATAAACTGCGTGCAAGTATAATGTGGTAATTAATTAAGTAGATAAGCGACTGGCCTTCGCAGGTGGCCATGCTTGAAATAATTTGTTAAAACTTGTGTCAAATAGCAGAATCCACCTGGCTGGGTGGAGAGGTAGTTGCTTACGAACTTGATTATTTGTGGGGATCAGGAGTGCTTGTACTGTGGTACATGATTAAAGCTTAAATTCCTTACAATGAAATGCATGATGTAATGTGGTGAACCGAGGTGAACAATGCAGCTTGTAAATTAGGGAGTGCTTAAATTATTGATGTTGATAGTGCTGCAATAAGTCTTTGGGTGACACGAGAAAAAACATCTTATGGGTCATAAGTGATGATTGCGAAGCTAAAAGATGAATGCTATATGCTTGCCAGGATTTGAGATGATGATAAAATATTTCTGAAGCTGATATTGGGCAAAAATTTTTTTGATGAGGTCCACAAAGTGGTAGGATAAACTAGTGCTTAATGCTACTTCCTGACAACTACGATGAAATATTAGAACTTGTAAAATGATCATTGCGATGATATACTATATTGAAACCTGCCTGCAGGAGGCCCTAGATGTTTATAATTGATTGATGCTAAGTATGCCTATGAGGTAAAAAAAAAATTGTGCCATCCACAAGCAGAATTTGGTCTAACACACAAATGTGCCTCTGTTTCTACGAAACGCTTCATTTAATCACGACCATTTGCCTTCGACTGAATTCATGAAACAGACTTAAGTTAGTTGTAATGGGAGTTGTTGGTGTAATGGATATAGTCCGTGTTTGGATCATATGTAAGCCCATTCTTTAGGAATTCAACACAGGTACTTTTAATCAACATGTATAAAGAATATGATGTCTGTGCAGAAAGACCATGACTTACCAGAGAAGGGACATGTAGATTAAATGAATGCAACAAGTTAGGAATACGGGTGGTCGTGACAATAAAGTTGACCGCTTGGCATTTTACCAAAGGTGTAAAGATATATGCAAGGTATAAATAATTTGACAATGTGACTGGCAAATGATTACTGGTGCCATTGTAATGCAAGTGAAGATATTATGTTGCTACTGATAAATGACTTTAGAGATTAGAAATACTGATGGGACACTGAATGTATCCCTATCCCTAGTAAGTGATTAAACATGTTATCAGCGACAGTAAACAAGCCCAAATCTGTAGGTAAACCAAAGACCGACTTAGGATGGACTACTAACTAATAATTTAAGGTCAACTGTTAAGGTTAGAATTGTGTAAAACCTCAGAGGATTGATCCAAGGGTTAGCGTAATGACTGATGTGAAACTGTGGTTTAAAGTAAAAATGTTATGTATGTTATAGTGTCCTGCACTCTCGGAAGTTATTAATTAGGAAGTATGAATAATAAGACAATATGCAATGCATAAGGGTTAAACAGTATTTATGTATGCTAATTGCCAGCAATGAGCAAGACAAACCTGTCGGAAGTTTGTTTTGGGCGCCAAGCGCCGGAGATTGTGTGTATAAGACTTTACATTAACTAATGAGGGCTTGGTCAATATGGCCAGTAATGTGAATGCTGGCAAATAGAGGATTAAATGTGCATTTCATACCTAGACATACAGGGGTTTTCAAGAATAACTGAACATGGTAACTCGAAAAATGAACTGAAAGAGCTATGCTTAATTGCCATATGTTAATTTTTTCTTTAATTTTTCGTTTAAGAATATGTTCCATTTGAGGACCTTTAAGCACATTGTTTGAGGTTGTTTAGTTGTACCTGAATAGGGAGGACGCTGTTAGAAGATCACTGGTGTTAATATCTATGTAGAAATTGGATATGAACATTGGTTAAGGTCTGAACAAATCCCTCATGCATGGGAAGCGGTGTTCAGCAGGCTAGGAAGCTGTTTCAAGTCTCCTAATGATTAACGTCGGCATGTATGCTGCAAGCATTTACTTGTGGCAATACTCTACAATATTGTATGACAAGTTTTAGCCAAGTGTAAATAAAGCTTGGTGCTTAAATCTATAGCAAATGGGTAGGATTAATATCACACACACACACACACACACACACACACACACACACACACATATATCTCTCTCTCTCTCTCTCTCTCTCTCTCTCTCTCTATATATATATATATATACTTGTTTTTAAATGTATTGTGAAACGTCTGAGGAAGAAATGAAAGCGCTTACGTTTTACGATTAGTGTTGTTATTTTTTTCATTTTAATATATATACATGTATAGATATACCGGTATTTATCGATTTTCAAAAATGATAGAATAATTGAGTACAATTTACGACGTCTATTTAAATTGTAATAAACATGATTTTGGGGAGAGGGGGTTAAATGGTTACAATACTCCCTTAACTAAAATCATAACTCATACAAATCAGAGCTGCTAGCATTTAGGGGTGTTTCTGATATAAATATCCCTTATCAAACTCAAACACTCTTGCGTGTATGCTGTGGTTATTCGTATCGGCTAAGTTACTAGATACTTGGCTGCATAATGATTTGTTTTCATTTTTGACGTCTCTCGAATACAAATATCAAAAATGTTTGAATGAAATGTATTCAATTTTTGTGCAATTTTTTTTTAATCAAAACTTAAGATCTTTAATCGAAATACAAAACCACTTACAATGCATGTTATTTCCCCGCTAGTGATTATTTGTGTACAAGGTTGAGTTCATATGAATGGATAAAGGATAAGATCATATTGTTTTTTTGCAAATTTGCCAACATGAACAATATTGATTGATTATTAACCAATGAAAATTTGTACTTGTTGATTAGCTTGTTAACAGGTCGATATTTTCATAACTGTATATAAGAAATATAGTTTGTGAAATGCTATTTGAAGTAATTTTACAACATGAGAGTATTTTCGACCATATCAAAAATATCAGTCTGTATCGGGGCAGGTGTGATTACTTCGAAGGAATTTCAATCTAGTATTTTTCGACGAAATGTAGATATGGATAACCTTGTACCTGATTTGGAACCTTTGTTCATCAAAAACATTCCGTTGTTACAATGTATGATTAGCTGTGTGGAATTGCCTTCATGTCTGTCGGTGTATGCTTCAGAGCTTGGAGGAACTTGTAAAGGATACCGGTTCTCACATCGTCATAAAACAGGGCTGAATTTTCGACACGTCGAAGGAGAAATATATTATTTCAAAGGTTGGTTTTCTAGATAAAGTCTTTTAAATAAGAAAGAAAAATGAATTTTTTTTCTTGAAATCATTTTTTTTTTCAATAATATATTTACATTTATATTAATCATTTTAAATATAGACAGGAGAACGTTTTAAATAACATTTCATTTATATTTTCACATTTATATAAATTGTTAAAGTATACATTTACAACAATAAGAAATTTAAGGTAACTTTAAGGAAACTTCGATCAACATGCTTGTTTTATCACCCTTGTCGCCTAAACAAGCCGTGGACAAATTTCTCTGATACATTCTGTCATTTTCGTAAATTTACAGATACATGTACGAATGTTTAAGTGTGTCTTAAAAAAGAATCGATATTCAAAGAACTTTTAATAAAGGAACATTTTGCTGTGTGTAAATCATTTAAATTTTATGATATCTGACTCATTGCTAATTTGGATTACAATTCATTTTCTTTTAAAACCTTTTTATTTATGTAAATTTATTTTTGATCTTTTATTAATAAATTCATGTAAATCAATAGTTTAATTAATTTAAACTTCAATAATTGTAAGGGTTGAATTTTATTATACCAAATTCAAAGTCTGCCAGTAGTGTTTTTCTCTTAGAGAACCATTTACGTATAATCTGCACAGGCAACAAACGAGATACGTTCGAACGAGTCGGACGTACTGTATATAGGAAAATATTCGCCACATTTTATTTCACCCTTTTAATAAGTGGTCTAATAAGATTTGGCGAAATCCAATTTCTTTTTACACGATTTAGTGTGGGGGAATTCAAGAATCCGTTAGCAAGTGAGGGAGGGCAAAAATAATCCTGTATAAAATATTTCTTGTATTAACCTGTATTTTAAGTTGTCTTATATTCAATATTTTACCCCCAGTGGAAAAAAGTTTAAAAATATAAGAGCAAATCTAGTTTTTGCTATACAAAATAATGTTAATCTATATTTTTATAATGTTATTACCATAAAAAGGCTGGGTTATATCTTTGCAGAACATGAGTGTACAACACCTGGTTACGCCTAAAACCCCACACATCTGTATTGTTATAAGTACCATACTGTAAAGAAACCGGCTGAGAATGCAAGCACTGAATGCAGTCGAGAAGATTCAAGAAGTCATCTGTTTCTAGTGGACTCGGATAATGCATTTTTATTCCTACAAAAAATACTTGGTATAAATAAACAAAACAAAGTTATGACAGTCAAAACTTTCATTCATTCCTAGTAATATAAGGTTAAATGTTCAAGGATACATTTTCAAAATCCTGTATTTACAATTTTACGGCATCTTTTGTGCTGTAATGATATTTTTGAGAGAGCATCTAGTATGGGAGCCGAAATGGTAACCTAGACGTCAATACAAATTTTTTTTTTTTTTTATAAAGGTACTGAAATACGAAATGGACCAGCTTAAAACAAAATCAACAGACTCTTTTGGAAAACAAACAAACCCGGATGTAAAACAAACGATCACGGTTGCAAAACAAACAGTCACTCACTGAATGAACCCTAGATAGCGTGCAAAGAGGTACAAGGAGAAATTGTACACTGGAGAATCCCTCTCCCTAACTTTTTTTCAAAGCATGTAAAAACTGACAGCGAATATGATGAAATTAATAGTGAGATTTAAGTTATAGGTAAATGCATACCAGCGACGCCCCCTACCCATCGAACGGAGTAGCTATAGGTTTTTCTTGATTGGCGATTAATTTTTTTATGGCTTGTCAAGATTTTTATGATGAATCTGCTTCCTTTAAAAAAAAACCCGATTCCACGTGACTGTATTTTGAAATTATTTGATGTACGTGATTATGTAAGTAATGATACAAGCAAAATGATACAAATGATTAAAATAATTAGTTATTCCATTGTAAAACAACAGTTCTTTTTCCTATTTCAATTCTTGCAACGATTTCTCAAAGGTACATTTTTCTCTTGGAGAAAATTAAACGCACCCTAATTCGTGGGTACGTTTCCTCAGGTTTGCGTTTTCATCAGGGCTCGATTTTCTCTAATAGCTCTATGTACACCATCCACCATTAAATCAGTGAATGACAGTTGGTTATGCACCGCTGATTGTTTGTTTTGCCTTGGTGGCTGTTGAATTTGTGAAAGAGTCTGTTCAATTTGTTTTAGCTAGTCTGTTTCATATTATAAATATCATGTTTTTAAATATTAGTTGTTTGTTTTGCTTAAACGTCTTGTTTTCACTCGTTCCGCCGCCCATAAACTTTAGATCAAGTTTTAAAAATGTACTGTATGAATTGACTTTAATGTATTCTACTAGAATGTGAATGTTTTGTTTTTAAGGTCTTCCGTTTCCAACGGAAGACCTTATAGTTTTCGTACGATTTCTTCTTCTTATTATTTTTTTTCCACAAATTTTGTGCACGAGATTTCTCGAAAACTATTCGACCGATTTCAACCATTTTTTCAGAGAAGATGAGTCTTGATGTGAACTTCATACGTTTTTGAGATTTTTCCTGTCGGCACTTCCGGTACCGATTTATCGGCCATTTTGTACATTTTCATGACCTATTTTGTGCAGAGCTGATCTCAGAAACTATCAAAGATATGAATATGAAATTTTTAGGATAGGTAGTCTATAGTTTGAAGTTGTGCACTATTATGTTGTTTTACGCCACTGGCGCTATTTCTTGGAGCTCGCCTTGGCACGAAAATTGGGTACGAATTTTTATTCAAAATTTTCATACGTTTTGAGCTGTATCTTTTTATCAGTTGATATTTGGTTAAGATATATATAACAAAAGTGGTAGATAATCATAAGTTCTTTGCAACGAAATCAAGAAAAAGGGGCTGGCCCCTTTTTTTAGGGGCCAAGACACTCGTAAACTCTATTACAAATAACTTAAAAACGATAAAGATTTTGTAATGCATTATAGAAGCAAAGTTGTTGATCGTACCAATATCTATTAGAAAAGATTATTTCCACGTCCCTTTATTACGTAATACGGGATTTTTAGGGGCCAGAGTACTTAAACTTTAACGCAATATATCTAGAGAAGTAGACATATTTTGTTGATAATATCAATATCTATTAGAAAAATTCATTGCCACGCCCCTTTATGACGTAATAAAAGATTTTAGGGACCAAAGTACTTAAACTTTGACGCAATATATCGTTAGACATCATAGAAGAGAACATGTTTGCATTTATGATTTAAATCGATTCCACTTATCAAAACACGAATTTTTGTCCCCATAAAGGATCTAAAGGGCTGGCCCCTAAAATATTCAATCATTTGTATCTCAAAAATGATCAAAAATGATTAACAATTTTAGATGGGTGTAAGAAAATGGGTGAAGTTATATCAATTATTCATGGTATGATTTAAAACAGAAATCGCAAGGAAGACCTACTCGTTACTCGTAACGAGATCGTATCTAGTTTAACAATCTAATTGTATAGTTACTGACTTTGTTTTCTTTAATGGCTAGAATGTTTTACTTTCTAGACATCTATCCGGGGAGAATATACCTACAAGGAAAGAGACGAAGCGAAACGTTGCCATTCCTTGACGACTTTGGAAATATATTGACAGTATTTAATTGGACTGAAGGAGAACCCAAATCAACTGTTGGCACCTTCTACATCAGAACAGCAAGTAGATTTACAACGTCCATGGAAACTGCATATGGCAACTGGAGAAGATACTTCATTTGCTTCATCATGTAGACGTTATTTTTTTTATTAAAATCCGGATCTATTAAGAAAATAAAAGAACATTTTAAGCAGCATTTATTTTTGTTTTTTTTTTGTTTTTTAGAAAAGGAAGGTTAACATTTGTTTTATATAACTGATAATATTTTTATGTCTTGATTAAACGAAACAGTAGTTTTGCATATTACCTTTTTAAATTCTTTTTTTCCAACCGGAGCAAAATACACGTACTTTTTTTCCCCTTCGTTTCACTTTCCAGAGAGACTAAGGTTCGGTTTATGTATTTTTTATATTGAAATATTACATGAAGTACGAAAATATCAATATATCTACATGCATATATATTTGTTTATAGTTATCATACTGATAACATCTTTGAAAAAAATATTGATGTCATACAATTACATGTCCATCATTAAGTAAATCCTTCGAACCTTAAACATCAATAAATTGTTTTACGAGTTTAATCTTGCTATGCACTCTATGATCCTATATTATTTCCTATGGTCATGTTTGTGAGTTTTAGCTCGCTTTGAAGGGGGGGGGGTAAGTTTTGTCCCATTCTTAAAAAAATTATGTAAACAATAATTTTAAATGTATCAATTTATGAACACTTCGCTAATAAAAATTAATAATAATTAAAAACCTTTAAAGATTTTAAATTTGAACTACACTTTTGAATTCTTATGCTTAATTCTGAAAAAGCAGACCAGGGAGAAACAATTACAAAATTTATTTAGATTTATATTGTTTTATACAAAAAATTATCAAAAGGTTGCAGACATGCCAAGAGGACAGAAGATCCAGAAGACTGCAAGAGGATTAGAAATGCATGCAGAAAATGTCAAGAAGAAAGCACTAACCATTTGAGCAAGAAGACAAAGATATCGGTTTTGTTTAGGAAATTAATAGAATATCGGACTAGCTATCACTAGGTTAAATCAATATTTTTCATAAGGGTAGGGAAAGTTAAAAAAAATGTATTGGAAATGATAAACTGGTTTATATGATACATGTAACAGTTCGTCATACGATTTTGAAGATGAAATACAGAGTAAAGTTTTATGCTCGTGTAAAGTAAGAGAAATCACTATTTACTGGAGCCCAACATGATGTTGAAAAATGTATTCGTCGACTAAACGAACATATTTCATTGTTTTGTGATTTAGCGGAAAGTCAAAAACAAAAGCTGAAGTGGATAGTGTTCCATTTTTTTCACAACCTGTTACTTTAGACATCATAATCATCTATAATAGTACTGATGCTACGTTGATGAAACAAACCGGAATAGTGGTGTGACGTCAAAGATTAGATTAGAGTTCAATGACAGCTCTCATAACGGCGGGAAATTTAAATTCAGCAATCGATATTTACTGATTATTCATTATTCCGAGGGTTTTCAATGAGTAATGAATACGACTTACGATCACAATGCGTGTCAATCAACTGATTTATTGTACAACATCTCCATAGGTTCCGTCCTCGTTTAAAAGCACCCAAAAACTACACGTTATCATGCTTGCAAAAAGTATTACATTTACGCACTGGGGTATATTCTTCATCTCATACTATGTTTCGTTTATAAATACTATTGGAAGTAATGTGTTTATTATAGGAACTGAATCTATTTAAAGAATAAGGAATCATTCTTTGAGCATCAAATCCAATAAAGCCCTAATAGCTTAATATGATATATATAATCACTGCAATTTTATTACTTTAATCATGCTTGAAAATTGAACGTGCTGCTAACTAAAAAAAGGAAACCATATTAAGCTAGCTTTGTTTTAGACATAATATAAAATACTAATGTAATTGCTGCTTAACGTAGTTCGTGGGTTTGCTGACGTCACAATAGGGTTCAACGTAAAGAGTTGACCGTCATAGCAAATTCATACATTTCTTAAGGACGTTGTTTACTCAGGGTTTGAGTTCTCAAATCCGGATTGTTAAAAAGTTCAATTTCATGAGTAAAATTTGTTTTAAATACAAAAAGTATTTAGGATATGAATTATTATTAATATAACAATCGATATTTTTACTGAATTATGGAATTAGGCTCTGACAAAGTTTGACTATAAGCAAAACAGAGGAAATTCGGACTAAATTTTTCAGATTTTGTTTTCCACTGGAATAATTTTGGTAGTACTATGATATTTAAAGTTAAGATTTTATTTGTGAGTCAACATAATTTTGCACATTTTCTGTTGGTTTTATCTTGCTTTTTCGTTTAGATAATCGTATGGCACACACTACAAAAATATTGAAAAATGATTAAAAATGATAAAAGACACCATATCTCAATATTTTGATAATTGACCTCATATAAATTTTATACCAGCAGAGAAAGGTCAATATACCTAGTTTAATACTATTAATGTTTAAGCATTATCATCATTCAGTTTTTTGTTTTATTGAATCAAAAATGGGTAGTAATTTGAAAACTGATAGAGGAAATTCGGACTAGAATATCTATAAAAATTGTGAATGAAACCTTAATGCTTTGTATCTATTTAATGTCATTACCATTCATAAACTGTATTTCATTTGTTTAAGGGTTAAGCAATTTGTATTATTTTCACAATCAAAAAAATCTGAATCATAGTGTAACATTTTTAAGGATTTTTCTTGAATTTCCCAAAAATATTCAATGGTCATTAACTAAAAATGTAGGTCATTGACCTACCTTTTTGAAAGTGAAGAATAACACTACCATGTAAGGTCTATAACACACAATAGTTGGTTTTTCACTATCATCAGTGGAAATTTTTTTTCATTCTGAGTAAACGTCATCCTTAAAATAACTGATTTTTAGAAACTTAGTTATTGTACGTACACGATTACAAACTTATTAATATGTCAATAGTTGTATTGTTATTATTCTTCCATTGAATCATTGACTCAATAAGTTTCATGAAAAGAAAAATTGCCATGTTTCTTCTCTTCACAACTTTACATCAATTGCATTTATGCATTGGAAAACATTCATAATAATGTTAATTAGATTTGCATGTTCCAATAAGTGTTAATCAGCTAGTCTTGTCAACCAGCGCATTTTTATTTTTGGTTCTCGGACGAAGAAATTGATGCCGTCGGGCTAGCGTAGTGACGAAAATATAGGATTTTGTGAAATCATTTAAATCTTTAAAGTTGTTTTGCGAAAAATTGGCCGAGAACACATATTGATTATTTTTTATGAATTGATTCAAAATTATCTCTTCTGAATTTGTGTTGAATAAAATGAAGTTTGTCTAGATTGTTTAAGAGTTTGGAGCATAGTTTAGAAATGCGGTTTTCGACTAAGATACGTATTTTAATATGTATTTCATTGAAATGGCGTCACTTGATTTTATCAGCGACACTGTGTTTGAATTACGATGACATTGTTACTACGCAGACGAATCTCAAATAAATTTTAAAAATAAATCTCTGAAACCTATCGATCACACGGACAAATTTTCAGGGTAGGATTTCTCACAAGCAGTAAACCCGCGAGCTACCTTAAGTGATAAGACTAGTTTAACTGGACTGCAAAAATGGAGAATGTTTTGAAAACATAATTAACCTTTCTTATCTTATACCTTAGATGATTGAAAATTTCTCCGAAATCTGAAGGAATGTCAACGCAAAAAACCCCCAATAACAGCGATTTAATCAATAAATAATAATTTTCCTGACCAATATTATATCTTTGAATGCTACAACATATTTGTTAACTATTTGTTGAAATTTGTTGAACAAAGTAGGTATTAAAACATAAGATAAAATGAATATTTCATGATTTGCGATGGTGTACGATTTATATCCAAAGAGTTGTGTGTTTTTTATAGAATATGCACAACGAATTTGATAAAAATCATATAAATTCGCAAATCTTGAGAGATCATATTATCTATTAGTTTAAATTTTCTTTGTTAAAAAAAACCCTGATATTAATGGCCAACTACCTGTTCACTTACATTGTAGCGCACCGTGTGACGTCATAATAAACTGTGTAGCGAGGTCGGCCTCTGGGTTTTGTTCAGTGTTTTGAATTTAAGAAATAATCAGAAAGTTAAAAAAATCAACGAAATATGAACGTGTTGGGTCAAGTGATCAAATCCTGTGAAGCCCTGAAGATTTCGTAGAAAATTTGATCACGTTCAAACCAAGTTCACATCCTAAGGAACTTTTTAACAATTCTGTTTATAACTTATAATTACGCTTGAAAAAAGCAAATCGTTTAGAATTATTCAAATTACTGTGTACTCTTCTTTACCTAAATCCAACCACCAAACGATAAGCGCGTGTACTAATCATTGTGACGTCCTTAAAATTTACACAAAATTGAATGTTTTTGCTATTCTATAGGTGTTTTTTTTTTCTATTAGATTAAGGATACTGTTCGTTATCACCATGACTCCTTCAAGGAAACATAATTGCAAAATGTAAAAGATACAGAGTTGAACGTTTTCTCTTTTCTATACGTTTATATAAGAAAACATATTTGCAAATGTGATAATAGGATTGTTAACCCTTTCGCTGCTACTTAAAAAAGACGTTATAAGCGTCGATGCAAACGATGACTTTAGTTGATGTTTTGACGTAAACTTGAAAGACATTAGCCTTGCAATGTTTCTTTTAATTAGTGTCGCTAAATAAAAACGATATAAGATAAGTAACACAGTTTTAAAAACAAATACTAACAATGTAACTGATTAATGGACTTTTTAAATTTCTCCAGACATTACCCAGGTCAATTTAACTTTAAAAAAATGTTTCCTACCTTAACAATGAATGCTTCACTACATTTATAGGGATGCCTTTTGTAGCAAACGTCTGTGTGCACTGATGTGAATTAAATGCCATTATCTTCCATTGCAATCTCCGGCGTGAATTTTTTATTGATGAAAACGGACTGGTAAATTAATAAAATGAATATTTGATACAGAAATACTAGTTCTTGGTTTAAATGCAAATGCAGAGAGTTCTGTCAATACAATTTCATGTTTAATTTTGATTGATTTACACGGTTTGATACATTATGAAATAAATAGTTTATAAAGAGAGCATTCTCTTTATTTACTTGCAATTCACCGAATTCTTTAAGTGTTCCCCCCTAAGCTAGTTTGATTTTACACGGAATGGTATATCATGATTTTTTTTTGTACGGAAAAAACATCACTTTTATTTACTTTAAATCCATAGAATTCTTTTATTGCAATCCCCAGCGATAGTTTTGACTGTACTTTGTGAGATAAATATTTCATACCGAAAAATTAAATTCAATTTCTGCATCATTTTTTATTGATTTGCACGCAATGGTACATTATGAAATAAACATTTTTTACAGAAAACATTTTTTTTTCACTTTAAAATACATGATTTCTTTTATTGCAATCCCATGAGTTAGATTTGACTGATTTAGACTTTTACTTTGTGCAATGAATATTTTAACAGAAAAGAATATTTTTGTTTTAAATTCAAATTTAAAGAATTCTTTCAAAGCAATCTCCTCATCAATTCCGATTGATTTATACAGAAAATGGAAAATATGGAATTAATATTTTATACAGAAAACATATTTCGTTCATTACATGGAATCAGACTTATTTTTGGTAATTTCCAGCGCTAGTTTTGACTGATTAACGCGAACTGGTTCTTTGTGAAATGAATAATTAATGCAGGAAAACATATGTTTTGTTTAAATTCAATTATAGAATTCTTTCATTGTAATCCTTCGCGATAGTTGTGGTTGAATAACACAAAATTGCACATTATAAAATTAATATGTTATACAGAAAACAAATTTTATATTTACGTGGAATTCAAAAAATCTATGATTGCATTCTTATGCGCTAGTTTTGACTAATTCACATAGAAAGCTCTCGATGACGAACTGATTCTAGAGGTAGCTTACAACACAGTCGTTTAAGATACAGTTAATCGACAATTCGAGAGGATCGAATCGATACACATTGCATACAGATACACAACTTATAAGCACAAACATTGGATTAACTCTCAAATTTAAAAATAAATTTTTATTTGGTCATGAAAATGAAAAGAGTGATCCCATCGGAATTAAAATTCCTATTGGAAGTTCTTGTATTCCGATAGGAAATTTCTAATTCCCTATAGGAATATTGTTTTTGTATGGGAAAAGTTAATTTCGTGTAGTAATTTATTTCTGAAAGGTAAATATCTCACCTGACAGGTAAGATACAATGATAACAAAGGTGATTATGAACTCTTTAAACAATAGTTTTTCTTATGGAAATTTGTATTTTTTTTTATAAATGCAGCTCAGGCAAAAATGCCACCTTGGTGTTGGCATAATTATCTGGCAATTACTGTGTTCATGGTTCTTGCTAAATGTAGCTTGCATCAAAAGATTTAATCTTATCAAACTAAAAGAGCTAGGAAAGCAAAGTACAACCTGATATGTCTAACATTTCTTTCAGTCAAAAGAAACAGGCTGGTGTACATGCAATATGCAAAATTTAAAATAATACTATATTTTACGTAAATGTACCACTAGCAGTTGCACTTCATCCTCCAATGCAATAAAAATGTATCAATAAAGGTCAACGAAGTGCTTATTTTGCGGGGGTTTTTTTCTTTTTCATTCGTGGATGTGAATTTAGACCCTAATATAATAATGTAATTTTGAAGTTATATCATTAGTGGTCGGTTCGATAGATCGTTAATGATAAAATTAGGTCATTAACTGTCAGAAGTCTGACCATTAATTTAATGTAACTATATATCGTTAGTGGTTACTGTATCATTAGAGGTTGCTACGCAGCATATTTAGACAATGTGTAGGAGAATCATTGGGTTTTCTTGGCCAAACATGGAAACTGTGGTACACCGGTCTGTAATAATATGTACCTTCTGCTTGTTCTCTTCAATCTGTCCGGAAAAGTTTCGGATAAGATGGTCCAGGAGAATGGTCGGCTCGACAATGTCATCATTGACTTGGTTCTTCCTGTAACAGAAAAAAGATCACACAACTTCAACAGAAATTAAGACCCAAATACACACATATATATTTGTATATTATACAGCTTCAATATTCAACTAAGACATTTTTTTCAATGTTGTTGTTGATCCTTTCTTTAAATTGGTAGAGCAATATCTTTTTGTTTCGGTAAAAAAAAATTTAGTTCCCAGAAAAGGGTAGGATTTTTTGTCCTTAATTCCCCTTAGTTCCTTAATCCTCTTAAAGTTTAACAATTGTTTTTTTACAATACAATTTAACATGCATGCTGATAAAAACCTTATAGTTGTATTTTTCATTAATTATTCTGTTACCTTTTTATACGACAGCACTGGCGTTGTATTAGGGAATTAGTTTTTTCAAGGATGCTGAATTGTCATCGAATATGTATCTGATCAACAGAGCATTTTAAGATAGCATTTGTTAAGATATAAACCATTATTCAGTATAAATAATCTATATATTTACCTTTAAAGTTTCGATTTTTTAAAATAGTTTCTCTTTAAAAGGAGAGCAATACAGTCTTAAAATGACCACGGCCATTGAAGTCTCTTAAGAACGACGGTCCCAATTCCATTTGTGCAAACATATCGCGCAGCTAAAAGCGGTGATCGTTACGTAAACATCGAAATCTTAATATTACGTCACAATCACTAAACGTCAACGAAAAATCGCTTATGACGTAATATATAGCTGTTGAACGTCATCAATACACACTTTATGTAGCGCAAGTAGTGGCTGACCTTGCTAGAAAATGCTTTTTAACATTATTTAAGAGGCTGTCCAAGCAAACATCAGGCGAATATATAAGAAAACGTTGCACATCGATTTTCACGAATTTTTTGTTTTCCCTCTGAAATAGTTTCTTTGTATTCTCTTTTAACCCACAATAATGATGATTTGCTTGAAAAAATAATTTAAGTGGTTATTTGGACGGGAAGATATATATTTCATTCTCTTATATAAATCATTGAAACCATGTACCAAACTGTGAGCTTTAAAATCCAATACATTGTTATTGGTGAGGGTTTGTATTTTTCATAAATGAGAAAAATATTTTGACTTTTTATTGATAAAATAAAATGAGTGGGAAAAGCTTGCGTTGAAAAATTGTAGACAAGTATATTTTGGTAATGTTTGATAATTTCAGTTACCTCCCTTGCCAAATGAATATTTGGAGGCTTAAAAACTGAAGAAAAAAATAAAAGCAATAAATTTTCAACTATAAATAATTCATATAAAATCAGCTTAATTGTTTATGATAGACATAATTTTTTTTAACGCTGAAATATATTTTTAAAAAATATTCAGTGCAGGTATATTTTCAAAACCAGTGTAAACAAAGATGGCCGCCGCTAACGTCTGTGCACAGCATGCTGCCAGAGTTGATTGTTTTTCGGTGTTTTGGTGATGTTGTCTCGATCTCAAATACCACTGGAAGTTAAATCAGGTCGCCAATAGTAGTAAGCATCCCGAACCTTTTATTGAAACTGAGATGAATTACTGTTACCAGACGAATTTAAACAAGTCAGCCAACAAATTATGCAGCTATGGGTACATTGATGTACACATCCACTCCTCAAAGAAAAAAGCAAAAGGTGTTCATTTGATGACGACAGAGGAATGTTATTTCTTGACAAATGGGTAGTTCCAGAGGGGTCAGGTAAATATTATGCATTGAGAGAGAGAGAGAGAAAGAGAGAGAGAGAGAGAGAGAGAGAGAGAGCATTCTTACATTTATATTATTTAATATCATATGTTTACTTGCACATTTAATTTGTATTAATTGCATTCACATACCATGAATAAATCTTTATAAAAAGAAAGTACAACAATAATCATAGAGTGTTTCACGTGGTTAATATTGAGAAAATATCCTACAAAATTTTTAATAGGATTATGTTGAGATTTGGAGTACTCTTTTTTTTCCTTTGATAGGTCAATTTAGTCTTCAATCTTCATCTCTTTAATTTTCTAATTGAAAAATATTGCTTTGTTAAAAATTAAAGAAAAAAAATGTTATGAAATGACGAGTTTTTATAACATACACAGCAGAAAATATGGGGCGGTTTTTCTTTGTTAGCACAGCAATATTATTTAACACAACAGCTATTGACTTGGCAATCGGTCAGAGTACATATCTGACATGTGACAAGAAATGTAAATAAATAATTTCACACAACAGTATGATATTGGTTTTGCTAATGATAATCAGAATATGAAATGGAATCTCTGTATGTGTTCCACAATATTTATTATCAATTTCAAGATCTTAACACCTGAAGGTAATTGAATTTGTTTTATTAAGTGTTTCTCTATTTTTTTTTTTATAGAAGTGCAAATGAAATATTCTTCTGGAAAATACTATCCTTCTATATTTAGACTTGGATAAAACATATAGGAAAAAAACCCTACAAGATTGCTGAAAGAAAAAAAACCCATCAAGTTGCTTGGCATGATGGATCTGGATGACTTTTACAGCATCTAATATCATGGGTAAAAATGATATTCCTGCGTATGAAACAGTGAAAGTGTGCCGAATAAGAAAGAAGATCAAGAAGGGGTTCAGGGATTATGTGAAGCAGTAATTTGAAAGGATATATTTAGATGGCGGAGAAACTACCGTAACTAGATTTGCAAGTCATTATATAAATGGCCACATTCATTTAAATTAACCAATGTTTTCCCAAGGAGTGGTTGAATTTCCAGAAGATATCACTTGGAATTTGTTTTTCTCAATTTAATCATCTGCACATTTTTCTTCAATGAATAAAGGATGCAAACAAGACTGAAATAAGATGCTTTGAAGTTTGTCGGATTGACCACATGAGAGAGAGAGAGAGAGAGAGAGAGAGAGAGAGAGAGAGAGAGAGAGAGAGAGAGAGAGAGAGAGAGAGAGGTTGAATGAACTTGTCTTCATGCATCATGCACTGTATGTATATGTTATCATTTAGCATTTTAATGCTCAATAAATTGTTAAATTGTTATCTTGCATGAGTTTATTCTCTGTTTATTTATTCCAAATTGCTACTGCACACTTTCTTAGATAACTAATTTAAATTTAATGTTATTATTAGTTTGTTATCTTCATCTATTGTGGTTGATTGTCATACTATGAAAGTAACTTATACTAGCCTAGTTAATTTGTATGTTAAGAGATTTCAATATCTTGAGTAAATAACTAAATATAATTAAATATATTAATTAGTACAACAGTATCCAAAGTTAACATGCAAATACATGTACTGACATCACTTAGCATTAGCAATATTATAAAATAACACTGTCCAAGTAAATTGTCCAAACATAGCATTGCTACATGTAAATGAAATGTATTCTTTCACTCTTATGTATGCACTGCTTATTTATTCAAATATGTACCACATGCTTGAAAGTTAGTCAGCTGAGTAATTTAGAAATACATTTTTAAAAAGAGGAAAATACAGTTTAAAAGAGGCACACTGATTCTTATATGACCATGGATTTGATTTGGGAATAGGGTTAAAAGTGGGGAGTTGATTCAAAGCATACTGTCCCATGTATATTTTAGCTGCTCATCATACATGGATTATAAAATGGATTAGTATGGGGGATCCAAAATGGGGGGGGGGGGGGGGCGGGGGGTTGTGATGTCTGATGTTTCTGCTAGATTCATTGTGGACTTAGTCTGACTAAATTATTGTTGTATACCAGTCTGTTTATGTTAATTTTTACCCAAAAGTTAAACACCTGCCTAGAATTTCCAAAAGCTACCCGACTGAAAGTATAGGTCACATTTCTTAGTTCTCATTCCAAATTAGTTGTATGCATTCATTTTGAAACTAGGGATTGAACAAGTTGCTAATGGCACTAATATAGAGAAAATAACGAATTCAAATGTTACTACTAAGAAGAAATGATTTGATATATTTATGTGTATTTGTACATTATGGAATTGTTATAATTGTTTTGTTTAAAAAAACAACAACAAAAACCCCTCAAATTCAGTAGTACCAATGATAAATTGGATTTGACCTTTTCGCACAATTTGATAAAAAAAAAACTTCTTTATTTAATAAGCTAATACCGCTTCAATATTATTATCCCACCAAGTTTATTACCAGTTTAAGAAGAAAATTTTGGTTAATACTTATTTAAAACACACAAATACATTGAATTTAAAAAATACATTCAGTTTTACACTGCATTAATTATTATTCCTTAATCAGTGATTAACACATTTTGAATCCTTATTCTCAAATTTATGTACTTCATGAAATACTGAAAACCCTTAAAATAATTTGAATGTATATTAGACCATCCAAATAGTGAAATGTTCAGCTATTTTTCTTCAGTTGTGAATAGTTTTAGCAGACTTAAACTCAGTTTTCAACATTTTTGTCAAAATGACCTTTTTGCACTTAAAATTATGAAAAATGTTGGTTTTTGATGAGTGATCATTATTTCTTGCATCATTAAGCATTTCCTATTATAAAGATATAAGCATGTATTAAATTATAGTCAATATTTGTGACATGAATTCTGTCATTCACTGTCTTTTAACAATAATAATAACACATTATGCATGGAAAAACTTCATTTTCAATGTTAAAAATGGGTAATTTTGTGCAACTGCTTCTATGAGACCGATGCCGTTCCCACTGAATTTATTTTTGTTTCTCAAAATTTCATTTCTCAGGTTTATAAAGATGCCTCATTTTTTCCTTTCATGAAAATGTATTGGATTTTATTGAAATTTCAAATTAACATTAAAATACCAGAATTTTTGTTTACAAAATTTGCATCAACTTTCATAAGGCATATATTTTTGTTTGAAATATATTTATACTTTAAAAGCAGTCTAAGTTAAAGAGTTAAGTGTGTTTAAACTAAATGATATAATTTTTAAAAAGGTTTAATAGAATTAAGTAGTTTTACAACTGATCAAACTTCACAATATTTTTACAACTTCTATGACGTTTTTGCACTAAACATGTTCCAAATTCAAAAATAGACATTTTTCTGCCTAGTTAGGCATACAATGAACTTTTTCTTTCACATGTATTACAATCATGTTAAATTGAAGTGATAAACAAAAATTTATTGAAATCCAAAACATAGCATGTGCAAAGCCCTGCCTGAATTTTGCTTGGACAGCCTCTTAAGATGCACAAATAAAATTTAATATCTTTAAGGCATTTCATATACTGTAGTGATCATGAGTTTTATATTAATTCAAGTTAATCATAACCATCTACTTACACCGTAGGTTAGTTTACAGAATTGAGCCAGTGGACAACATCTACATTTCGATCGACTTCAATACTCGTATTAAAAATATAGAGTAAATCCACCCCTGTGCTTAAGTTTTGAAGTATTTTATCATACACAAGTAAATAGCATAATCTGATAGTTGTTTTGTTTCATAAATCAACCTCTAAATAATGTACATCAACATTTTTCTTGGAGTTTGCGCAGTACTTCTCGTGAAGAATTGAAGAAAAGTACAACAGCCACACTTTGGCATGTGTTCCTGTTAAAAAGAAGTCGCTGACATGGTCATTTTTTAAAAGATATCAATTAAAAATCGTCATATAAGTGTCATATATATATATATATATATATATATTTTATTATTATTATTATTATTAATGATTTTATTAATTTCATACAAGAACAATTATCATAATGACAAAGCATGAAAGTTTTCAAAAAATGTTAAATGACATAAATTGAAAAAAACTTAACTCAGAGAGAGAGAGAGAGAGAGAGAGAGAGAGAGAGAGAGAGAGAGAGAGAGAGATTATGTAAATAAATGTTGCCATATTTCCCATCTGTTATTAAATTCATTCATTTTATTTTCCATACCTGCAGTGTATTTTATTGCCTTAATATATGATTCGATCTCATGTAGTACTCCAAGGACTGATAAGTTACCTTTAAAGCATCTGCTTCTGTATATGTATTGCTTAACTAGCATAAATATAACATTGCTCTGTCTAATATTTTCTTTAGTTTTGTATTCTCCAAACATGAACGTATCTTGTTTCAGTTCAATATCTATATTCTTTATTTGACATAAGTTTATGAAGTTATTAAGAAGCTGCTGTACAGTTGGGCAATTCCACATTAGGTGGCAAATTGTTTCCTCTTTACTATGACATAGATTACATAATTTTGAATCAACTTTCCCAATTTTAAACATAATATTATTTGTTGTTAAAATATTATGATTGATGCGATATTGTAACCATTGTAACTTAGCACTATTGGTAGTAAAAATGAGATAGAATATATCTTTTTTCCATTGTAAGTCAGTAATTTCAAAGATTTTCCCCCACTTTTCCTGTGCACCTGGCTTGACTTCTGATCTATTCAATACATCATACATAGCTTTTGATCCTTTTCTTGTTGTGACAAAAATCTGGATATTTATCGGAATAAAAGGTTTATCTAAACATACATCTCTGTATATATTACACTTTCTCATATCAGATATTATAGCGTGCCTGATTCCTAAAAATATTATGTAGTTTGTTTTTATATTAAACTTCAATTGTAGTGTATCTAAAGATTTTAAATTTCCCTGTTCATTCATTAGGTCATTGACATATATGATATTATTTTAAACCAAGATCTGTAAAAAACTGTTTCTTTCCCTATCTTAAATCTTTTATTATGCCACAAAGGCTGGCTAATATATTATTTCCAATTACTAATTTGGTTTTTATCTTGAATGTCCTTGAACGCTATAACAATCTTTCCAAAAATCATTTTTAATATTCTCTTTTAGGCAAACTAAGTATTCAGTTCCTGTGCTTAATAAAAGTTCGATATCTACTATGTTTTGTAACAAGGTTTTCCACTTTGAATTGTTATTAAAAAAAATCTTCTTATCCATGAAATTTTAATCCTTTTATATAATTTTCTAAGTCAAGCATTTTCAGCCCTCCATGAGAATATTTTTGTGTAATAATCTTTCTTTTTACTTTATGTGTCATATTTTAATCTGGAATGAAAATCTATTGCAGAATTTTTTCAAATTATTTTTTCTCTCAAAAGAAGCCCTTTTCCCATTATGTTCAATTGAAAAAGAGAAGTAACACTAACACTTTTTTTTAAATGGTCCCTACTTAAAATCTAATTCGATATTATGTTATTTTGTTATCTTTAATAACTCTAATTGATATAAAATGTTTTCCTAAAAACCACTATGTGTTCTGTAGAAGTAAATTGGATTAAATTTACAACTTTCCTGAAAAGATTTTCTAAAATGATAAATGCAGCAATTTATGGTTGAAAGACCTTCTGATTGTTCCATGAACAATAAGTCTACTATAGTCAATTTTTCTCCTTAAAGCATAGTGTATATATGTGTATGCAGCGAAATTATAGCACTATACACATACTTATTTGGTTCAAATCATTAGGCTATGTCTGTCACAATCAATAGATTTAATCATGCTTACAATTTTCCTGTAGGGTACCTCTGATTTTTATTCTATGTTCATATCCTATTTAGTGCCTCAAATTTTGTCACTTCAGGTATTGGTCAATGTTGGACTATACTCGGACGGTTCTTTTTGTTTACTTTGATGCTTTAAATACCCATGTTTTTGGTCAGTGAGCCGGGGTCCATTAGCACGCACTGCAGTAGTAGCACGATGTATAGCTAAGCGTATTTTTTACGGTAAACAATCTCCATTTAGGGGTAAGTTCGTTTTTCCTTATACTTTAGTCTTGTTTGTAATATTTGAGACTTTAGGTAACTGTTCTAAAACGTGTTCGATAGTATTTTCGTGTTAACGTTTTACATACTTGTTTATTTACCGTAGAGTTATGGTGCGTTTGTGTGACAAGGGTGGTTTGCTAGTTTATTTGTGAGTTTATATTTTGTAGTCTTATACGGCGTTATTGGTCATACATTGACTGTTTTGTGATGTTAAGGGGTCTTATACACTTAACTATATTGCATGTTAAGAGGTCTTATACGCTTAACTGTGACAGTGTTTGATACGTTAAGGGGTCTGATACACTTAACGGTATAATTGATCGGTGTGTTTGTATTTCGTGCAGTTACGGTAATTAGGTAAATAAGTATATTGTGAAAGTGAAACGTCTAATTGAAAATATTGTTATTTATATGTAATTAAAAGGTTCCAGCAAGGTTCCAACAAGGTTACAGCAAGGCTCCAGCAATGTCCCGGTGATGATTCGGCCATAGTCATCAGTGTTCCGGTATTGAACATCTTACCACCCGTGTAACCTCCTTCGAGTATTCACTTACCACGCTGGAAGTCGGTGGACGGAAGCCGTCATCTTGGGACGTGGTACCGAAGGAGGACACATCGGAGGAACACTGGAGGGACACTGCTGACAAATGTACCACCATAGGAGGTTATGACGGATCGGATTTTATAAACATTTTTTGTTAATATTTTGTGTGTGTGTGTGAATATGTATATTTGTAAATTTATTGATTTTATATGTATAAAGATTGTAAATGCTTATTGTGGTTCTCTTGCTTGACTGATTAGACACACGACGGCTGTCGTGACAATGTCACAAATAAAAATAGTTAATTTTATGCTATACAATGTCTGACTTTCATGTGGCTTTAAATCAAAATGAACAAAAATTATGACATAATATATTATACAAATATTGACTGGGGTTGAGGGCAACATTGATTATATTAGTCCCCGAGGGAGGGAATATTGCCTGACGCGAAGCGGAGGGCAATATTTTCGTCCCAAGGGGGGTAATATAATCAATGTTGCCCGAAAACACATTCAACATTTGTTTTGTTATATGAAGAAACAAAACAAAATTTAAGAAAGTAATTGAAAACAAATCGCCGTAATTTTCTCAGCTCAACAAAGAATTCACGAATTCAATTTTGTGCAAAGTTCATTTCCAAAATATCCTCAGCATCAAAAGGTCACTGGTGACATTCCGCCGACAGTAAGAATTAACATACAGATGTTCTACCTGATTTTACTTCACAGTAATTCGCAAATCCTTATTTATCCGTTATGATAGTAAACCGTCGCATTGCGCGTCTGTTGTTTACTTGGCTTGACTGACGTCTATTATGACGTCACCTTGTTTTGGAGTCGCGAATAGTTATTTACGTCATTGTTTACGAATCAACAAATCAGAGGCGATTATTTTAGATAGAGGGAATGTTCTCTAGATATTATTCCTAGCCAGTCAATATCAAAAAAATATTGACCGGTCAATATTTTTCCGACGAGCTAATAGTACAATTATTGACTATTCGTCTATATAGAGTTATATAGTGAGAATATACTACTGAATATAACAAAATATTATATTTTAGATATAATATGATATTTGCACCCTTGTCTACTCTGAGAGATACATCTTCGATTGAGACATTAACATCCATTTATTGCAATAAGAATGACTAAAAACATTGTAAAAAAGGTGATATGATTCAGATGCATTTTCTGCAGTAATTAAAATAATTTTCCATTCCGTGGAAATCGTATTGTGTTAAGGTAGCTCAGTACTCCTTAAGATACTTAAACGAATTAGCGTTAAATTACTTAATTATGATAGATAGCATGAGGAAGTAAACAAATCATATAGACGATAAAATGTGCAATTTCGGATGGAAAAAATAAAATAAATCTATTTTTAAAATAGTCAATTCGGTAAATGTGAACAAAAGCCCCTGGTGGATCTGAACGTTTGATATGCGGTTCACAAAACCGATACTTTAACCTCTGTGCTATGACAATATTCAACCAAACCGATCAACTGAACTAATTTAACAATTGAAAACAATAAAATCGTCATCTTGTGATGAAGTGTCTTACAAAGTATGTGTTTAAGTGTAGCAATGTACCTTAATTATTACTGAAGTGAAAAAATGAATGATTTCAAGTAATGATCTAGCCCTCTAAAAATATAACTCTGTTAAAAATCTAAATAAAATTCTGAAGAAAGTCTGAAATTCCCAATTTACGACACCCCCCCCCCCCTCCCCGACATGGATAGAAATTGCACGTAGAGCACACACTGACGAACAACATATTCATTATAAGAAAAATTGTTTGCATAAGTTCATATTACTTAAATACGGTTCGGACTGATCATTGCGCCTCTATGGTTAACAGTTGATAATAAAAGGCCTAATCATATGTGTGACGTTGCTACATTTATATTGCATTCTTAGTACAGTGACACACTGTTTAAAAGGTTATAAGGAATGAGAAAGTTTATATCAAGCTATTGAATATCTATAGCTATTGAATATCTATAACCTCCGAGGGGAACTAGTGAAGTCAGTCCGAACCAAGTCAGGGAGTCAATTGTTTGCATAAGTTCATATTACTTAAATACGGTTCGGACTGATCATTGCGCCTCTATGGTTAACAGTTGATAATAAAAGGCCTAATCATATGTGTGACGTTGCTACATTTATATTGCATTCTTAGTACAGTGACACACTGTTTGAAATGTTATAAGGAATGAGAAAGTTTATATCAAGCTATTGAATATCGTTATGCAACTTCTAGAAACATTTATTTGATCGTCACTTAAAAACATGTTTTTGAACGAAAATTGGTTACTAAATCTTTGAATCCGCCACTTTACCTGTAGCGAATCACGTGGTGTCACACAGGTATAAAGACCAGGAAGTACTGACAAGTTTTTGACTCGCCATGTTGGATTATCATTAAGGTTTGTAATTATTAAATCTCCACATCAAATAGGCTGAAAATCTGTATAATGAAATAAGATTTCTAAGACTGAAAAAAACAAAACCATATATGTTGTCTTTTCAGGGTCAATGAACATGAACCCCGTTCGTAATTGGGCCCAAGATGTGTTACGGTGTCATCTCTGTGAGACCCCGGTTCCCCCTCTGTACTGTGACATTTGTAAAAAGCATGTATGTAAAGCTTGTGTAGGGGAACATTTCTCAGATGAATCTACAGAACACAGAGTGGTGCAATTTAAAAGTTTGGGATCCGCTACAACATGTCAAAAACATTCATCCAAATTATGTGAATTACGTTGCGAACAATGTGACATTCCTATCTGTTCAAAGTGCATTTCCTCTGGAGAGCATGAACAACACAAAAAAGTTAACATTTTAGAAAATTTTGAAACCAAAAAAGCAGTTTTAAAAAGAGATTTACAAGAATTAGAAGAATCTATTGATCCTAAATACCAAGAGATTGCATTAAACATCTCCGAACAGAAAGCTGATCTCAATAAAAATTCACAGAAATTAAAAATAGCTATCGACAAACATGGAGAAGATTTGCACAGAGAAATGGACATCATGATCCATAAACTAAAATCTGATCTGGATGAAATAGAATCTAAACAACTGGTTGTCTTGACTAAACAGGAAAATAATATAAAACGCACTATTTCTGAAATCACAAAAATCGTTTCTGATCTAAAGAAGCTAATTAACTCCAATAATGTCAGCATTGTCTCTGCCTATAAATCCAGAAATGCTGAGTTCAGAAGATTGCCACCAAAACACAGGGTGTCCTTACCAAGTTTTACCGCTCATAAAATCAACAGAGAACAGCTTTATCAGCAGTTTGGTTCTCCGACAGAGTCCTCCATCAAAACAGAAGAAAATGGCTACACCATGGATTCTCCCAGTGCTGAGTCCTCTCCCCCGAACAGACCGCTCATTGAGGTACCACGGATCATCACAGAGATAAACACTGAGCAAAGAGGATTAGAAAATGTGTCCTGTCTCAGTGATGAGGAGATATGGACGCGTGGTAACGAAAATATCATGAGACTCTATAACCTCCGAGGGGAACTAGTGAAGTCAGTCCGAACCAAGTCAGGGAAGACGCCAGACGACATAGCAGTGACAAGGAGTGGGGATCTGGTTTATACTGATTACTATGATAGATCTGTTAACATATTAAAAAAAACACAGATACAGACAATGATCAGGTTACAAGGGTGGATACCTTACCGTGTCTGTAGTACCTCCTCTGGTGATCTCCTGATTATTATGAACAGTGATAATAAACAAGTTAAAGTAGCACGCTACTCAGGCTCAACAGAAAAGCAATCTATTCAATTCAATGACAATGGAGAGCCTCTTTTTTCATCCAGTTGTTTCATTAAATACATTTGCGAGAACAGAAACCAAGATATATGTGTGTCAGACTGTAAGGCCAGGTCAGTAGTGGTTGTAAGTCAGGCCGGGAAACGTCGATTTACCTACAAATGTCCTCCCTCTACTTCCAATAGAGAGTTTATTCCATACGGCATCACAACAGATAGCCACAGTCGGATCCTAACATCAGACTCAAACAACCAGTGTATTCACATTATAGATCAGGACGGACAGTTCCTCTGCTACATTGACAACTGTCATTTACAGATCCCACGAGATTTATGTGTGGATTCCAGAGACAACCTCTTTGTGTCTGAGTACACAGGTAAAATGAAGAAAATCCAGTATAACCATTGCAAAGAAGTATGGAAAACATTTTAAATAAACATGTGTGCATCACATGTATGAACATACTATATATACTATGAAATGATTAAACAGATGTTTGTACTGTATTTGTATTTATAATATAGAATAACGAAAACGCTTTATTCTGTATGAACTTTTCATGACGTCGCAATGATATTAGCACGCTCTTACCGTTTGGCGGTTATGATGATGATTCTGAGGGATTTTCAATACTGAAAGATAAACCTAAGTAATCAATAACAATGTTAAAAAGTTCATTGGGATATGAACTTGGTTGGTACGTGATAAAATCGGCTTCACAGGAGTTGAACACGTGACCAACCAAGTTCATCCCGGTAAACTTTTAAACATTGCTGTTTCTAAAATATATATACTGGGATTGTGTACATATTATTGTGCTTGAAAACCAAGTTTGATTTCACATTTTTAAATTTAGTATCATATACACAAGTGTTACATGTAAACAAGCTGTATTGTAGAATATTTAAAGCAATATGAGCTGCAATTTTCATCATAAACTTTTTTTTTAACGAAAATGTTATTTTCTACTAAAATGACAAAAATTACATGGTTTTTAAATTTCTTTTCGTCAAATTTTTGTGAAAAGGGCCGTTAAAGAGCCTTAATTGGAGCGAAACTGAAATAATGTCGTCCTATACAAAAATTGAATTGCTATATGTTCCTTAGAAGAGATATCTTTTCTCTGACAAAAATTAATGATTTTTTCCAACCTTATAAAAGTTTAAGTTACATGCAGACTTAGCATACTAGCAGGTTTTTACAGCAAAATAAAATTCTAAAAAATACAGCTTATATTGCATTAATGCATGCCTGTTAACAAATTAAAGTTCACCTTATAGAGCTGGTAAGTTTTATTCAACTTCTGTTGTTCCTCGATCATAAATTTGAACTGTTCACTTTATATATATTTAAATTCTATAAAATAACATATGGAAAGTCATTGATTTTTGACAGATCCATATACATGTATCTTGATTAACAAAATTACGGATGCTGTATAGGCAATTATTTCATCATCAGATCTCTCTTAAATTTCGAGAAGTGATCTTTTAAGCTATAAATTAACTTTTATTTTGTAATATACTTGTAACAAGTAAAGTTTCTAACATGTTAAATTTTAGATTAAAATTTGAATATTTTCATACATTTCCATGTTAGGGAGGTCAATATATTGGTCTTAAAACCACGACAATCCTGCCCTCTTCATTCGTTTTCAAAATGGTAAAGAAAACTGTAGTTAATGTTATAGGTAGGTTCAACTTTGAAAATCTTACATTTCCAATATGTCTAGTACTTTCTTCTTTAAAAAACGATAAAACGCATAAACTTAGAAGATATATTTTATTGCGTTTTAACTGGATTAAAGAATAATAAATGCAAGTAAAAGTAAATAGATTGTAAAAAATAATTTACTTAAAATTCATAGGCACAATTGTATTCCTGTAGCTACTACATCAACAGGGAAAGTATGTCCCTCATACATGTACAACATTCATACATGTTCAAATGCTTGAAATGGGCTTCATGCTGATATGATTATTACACACATGACGTCTCTAAGAGCTTACTGTGATAAATGACCCCCCCCCCTTCCCACTCTTGTAGACAAAAAAATCAGCTCTTTTGGGATGTTACAACTTGTTTCAACTTTGAAATGGCAAGATACAACCAGACAAAAACAACCCATTATCAAATAACAAAGCAATGAGTATTTTAACAAATATACACTGTAAATAGAAAAAATATTCAAATGCAAAAAGGAAAAACGAGTCCATCTTTATAATGACACATGAGAATGGTTCAATGTTTTGGTTTTTCAACTCTTATTGGTTTTTTATTTCTTGTGAGGATGGTACATGGAGGCATGTACATGTAATTACATAATACTAAATCCATGAGAATTGCTTCATGTTTTGTTTTGTAATCTTAAGCTGTAACAGTTTTTACCCTGTTAATCGAGTTACACAGTATATTTTACAGAGGCAGTTTTATACACAATACTTTACACAAGGGGCGGTCTATAGAATACAAAATACAGGGGCAGTTTACAAAATACTACATGGGCACATTAAAAAATGTCATTGGTTCATATGCGGGCGATTTGCAGAATACTAGTACCACAAACAGGGTCGGTTTAAAGAATATTACATCCACAGCAACATGTCTGGGGATAGTTGGGAGCCTAGCAATGGTGCTCGAATCCGTATACGTAAAAGTCCGACTTGGTGTTCTTCCACTTGTACAAACACTGAGTGACGGGAACAATCCGAACTTTGTGCCTCTAAAATACAAAACCAGAGATATCCAGGCCAAAGTTAAAAAATACACAGTGTGAAAAAAACACCTTATAATTAAAATTGCATATCTTAAAACAATCTTTATATAGGTTTGATTTTCTAATTCTAAAATTCCGAATTAAGATTTTTAGTTAATCTTGCACTAGCAGCTAAATATTCAGACTTAAAAGAAGTCATAAATAAATAAATAAAGCCGGATAATTATGCCAGTGCCAAGGTAGCATTTTTGCACCCGCTAAAGATGCGGGAAAATCCATATATATCAAATGATAGTCCATTGTCTAAAGAGTTTTTGTTTTTGTGTGTCTCAACAGGCAGGTGAGGTATTTACCTTTGAAATTTAACATACCATAGAAAAATGATAATTCCCATAGGAGATAAGATTCTCCTAAGGAAATACTGCCAATCCAATAGAATTTTCTAAAAATCCTGTGGGAATTATATTTCCTACAGAGGAAAGGTATTTCATATAGGAATTTGATTCAGACAGGTAGGTTTCCTATGCTTAATATTAGGATTCCATATCGGATTTAAGCAAATCCCATCGGAATTGAAAATCCTATTGGAAGTTCTTGTATTCCGAAAGAAAAGTTCTTATTCCCTATAGGAATATTGTTTTCGTATGGGAAAAGTTTTTTTCCTGTAGGAATTTATTTCTGAAAGGTAAATATCTCAACTGACAGGTAAGATACAATGATAACAAATGTGGTAATGAACTCTTTAAACAATGGTTTTTCTTATGAAAATTAGCATTTTTCTATACAATGTCATACAGCTCAGACAAAAATATGTTGGCATAATTGAAGAATATAACGAATTAAATCAATTCACGAATAGGTTTATTCATGACACATGTATACAAATTCACATCATGCTCTCACCCACGCACATATCATCAGCATGGCTATTTTCCCGTGCTCAATCCCCGGATGATACTCTCAAACAATAGACATAAAGAACCATAACTCTTACTCACATCATACTCATACATTCATACACAAACAGTTACTTCCCTTAGATCATATAAATATACTACAATACCCCCTGTGCAAGATTTAACTATTATACTAAAAAACATATTAATAATCAGATTTCTCATTCTTAATAAGATTACTGTCCAATATTTCTGAAAAAATTCACAATTTTTTTTACATTTAGTAATAAGTCACAGTTCACAGTCCATTATAAAGAGTTTACAAAATTTACAAAGACAGTCACAGTTCACAGTCCATGATACAAATAATTTCACACGGAAACACACGGAAACGGCTCACATTTTAAAGTCCTTAAAACGTTGCGGAACTGTCTTTACACGGGTTGGCCTTCTCAAGACTGGCTCTGTTGGTTTTCTTGCAATAAGTTCCCTCACAGAAGGCTGTCCTTCATCACCTGTATCAGCGGATACAATGATCGGTTCACTGTAAGTCTCTGGAATATCGGAAGTTCCCGGTTCTTGATACTTTTTCACAAACTCGCTATTCCTCTTCAGTGTGACTCCTTCTGGTGATTCAACAACACAGCTGTTTCCAGTTTTCTGTACCAAAGTATATGGCTCTGCATGGTACGGAGTGTCCATTTTGTCTCTGACTGCTTTCTTCAAAAGGACTGAATCTCCAGGCTCTAAGTCGCAATCCACTGCACCACGTTTCTCATCAACATACAGTTTGTTTCTGTACTTTGAATACACATCCTTATCTCGCATTTCTTCATCAAACACATTTTCTTGTAGATTCTCTACTCGCGGTAATTTTGTTCTCAGTTTACGGCGGAACATCAATTCTGCAGGCGACACCCCAGTTGTACTGTGTGGAGTTGTTCGATATGCAAACAAGTATTTCCGGATTTCTTTCTTCCAATCCTTAGATTCTGCTTGTGCAATTCTAATCCTTTTCATCAATGACCGGTTTTCACGTTCAACTTCCCCGTTTGCAGCCGCATGTAATGGTGTAACTGCTCTGTGTTTGATGCAGTTATCTGTCAAATAATCCTCAAATAACTTAGACTTGAATTGTGGTACATTATCAGATGTAATTTGATATGGAATTCCGTGTCTACAAAACATTCCCTCTAGAGCGTCAATGATTTTCTCACTTGTAATGTCTTTGGTAATTTCAATTTCATAATAACGGCTGAAGTAGTCCACTACAACTAACACATATTGTCCTGATGTTAATGGTCAATTAACTTATACTACTATTATACTAAATAATACTTATTTAAATCAATTGCCAATTCTTGCCATGGTCCCGTCGGTAAAGGTGTTGGACTGATTGGCTCCGGTTTTGGATATGCACTAGTAATCTGACATCCATGACATGATTTCACGTACTTTGCCACTTCTTTGTCCATACCAGGCCACCAAACTTTCGTCCTAAGTTGTTGTTTTGTCCCAACAATGCCCAAGTGCCCCTGGTGTGCTAACTGAACACACTGTTTTCTCAAACTTCTCGGAATCACAATCCTAGATCCACGTAACACAAGGTATCCAATAGAACAAAATTCATCTCTGAATGGAAAATAGTCAACATAAGATTTTTCCCATTCCCCTTCTTTAATGAATCTACGAATTCTGACAAGTTCTTCGTCCCTTTTTGAAACTTCTTCTACTTCTCGAGTAGACAATGCATGAGGCGTAGCTTCCCTCGCTATAAATTTCACATATTGTTCAGTCTCCACAGAGTTACTGTTTTCCACAGGTTTGTTTTCCACCAAACGTGACAATGCATCTGCAATATTCTGATGTCCAGGTAAGTTACGCACTTTGAAATTGTATGCCATAAGTTTCAACAACCAGCGTTCAATTCGTGCATTTGGTCGAGATTTTCTTCCATAAAGAACTTCTAATGGCTTGTGATCTGTAATCAGCTCAAACTCTACACCATACAAGTAAATATGGAACTTTTCACATGCCCACACAACTGCCAGAGCTTCTTTCTCTGTTGTCGAATAATTGCGTTCTGCCACAGACAATGTACGGCTTGCATAACAGATGACTCTCGTTTCATCTTTGTGCACTTGAAGTAAGACTGTTCCAAGGCCTACATTGCTAGCATCTGTCACTAACTGTGTTTTTTCTGCATCTAACCTGTAGTGTCCTAAAGTTTCCACATTTGACAAACAACGTTTCAACGTATCAAAACTCTTCTTCTGTTCACGTCCCCATACGAAGTTCACATTCTTCTTTGTCAATCTCCTCAGCGGTTCTGACACAGTCGCTAGGTTTGGTATATATCGTGCACTAAAGTTTACAAGTCCGACGAAACTTTTCACTTCAGATCCACTTGTTGGCTCTTTTGCATCCAGTAATGACTTGATCCTGTCACTTGTTGGCCCAATACCATTCTTAGACATCACATGACCCATGAATGTTATTTTGTTCATACTAAATTCACACTTTGTTTGGTTCAGCGTAAGTCCTTTTTCTTTAATTCTCTGCAATGCTTTACAAAGTCTTTTATCATGTTCTGCTTTGTCACGCCCATGTATCACAATATCATCTGAAATGTTTTGTACTCCCTCACAATCATGAAATACTTGTGAAATCACTTGCTGATATTTTTCTGGTGCTGATGAAATACCAAACATCAGTCTTTTATATCTATACAGGCCTTTGTATGTTACAAATGTAGTGATCTCCCTTGAAGATTCCTCCAACTCAATCTGATGGTATCCACTTCTAAGGTCCAACTTGCTAAACACTTCACTACCATTCACATTGTAGAGTATTTCGTCCACAGTCGGAATAGGGTGTCTTTCACGAATAACCGCAGCATTGGCTTGTCTCATCTCAACACACAATCTGATGTCACCATTGGATCTCGGTACAATAATTACTGGACTGACCCAAGGTTTAGGAGAATTCACTTTCTCAATGATATCCTGAGATTCAAGGTCATCAAGTTGCTCTCCAACTTTCTCTCTCAAACTGTATGGAATCCTGTACATAGCTTGCGCAACAGGTTTTACATCCTGATCAATATGCAGCTTTAACTTAAAGTTTTTCAGCTTTCCTATTCCTTGGAAACACTCTGGGTATTCACGAACAATGTCAAATGATTGTACACTGTTGACACCAAGTTTTAGAACTCCTAGATTCATAGCGGTATCTTTGCCTAGCAGTGCTGGTCCTTTTCCATTCAACACATAGAATTCTTCTTCACTACCATTGCCTGTTTCCTCGATCAAGGTATGTGTTCGAAATTTTCCTAACAATTTCAGTGGTTCTGTAGAACTATATGCATAGAGTTTCTTCTCACACTTTTCGGAATAACATTTTAGGCGTTTCTTCTTGAGAGCTTCCCACAGTTCTTTGTCTATAATATTGGCTGATGCACCACTATCAATAACGAATTCAACTGGATGTCCTCCAAGACTGACCGTAACTTTGTCTGACGACTTGTCCGATGTCTTTAGAATAAATGCAAACACATCTGAATCAGATTCCGATTCTACTGTATGAATCTGTCCTCCTCTCTGAGATTTCTGTGCCATACGTTTTCCTTGTTTTGGCTTCGTTAAGCAGCAGCTCATGAAGTGTCCCACATTCCCACATTTCCTGCATTCCTTATCTTTTGCCGGACATGATGGATCTCTGGCTAAGTGTCCTTCTCGTCCACAACGAAAACACTTATTTCCATACTTTATATATGTCTTGCCTGTGCCTCTGTCATTTCAAATGTCGCAGCTATTGTCCTCAACTGTTCCAGTGTTAAGTCTTTTCCTTTCTCTAACAACTTAGCTCTGATTTTATGAGACCTGCACTTTTCAATCACCTGATCCCGAATTTGCTCATCCTGATTTGCAAAATCACAATATACTGCTTGCTGTCTAAGTTTCGTTATAAATTGTTCTACAGTTTCTTTATCACTTTGTGTTATCTTACGAAATACGTACCGTTCATATGGAACATTCACTTTGTTTTCAATATGTTTATTTAACGTTTTGACAGCCACGGTATACACACTATCTTCTTGCTCTGCACGGACTTCATTCAGCGTATAATAAATATCCTGAACTTCTGGTACTGCACAATGTAACAGTAAAGCTTTTTCTTTGTTCAGGGTTACTCACCCCCTTTCCAACCGCAAAAAGTTCAAAACTTCTATGCCACCGTTTCCAAGACTGATTTAACTGTGACGGTTCTGCGTTTGGGTCGAACTTCTGAACACCATTCAGTTCAATAAGCGTAGCCATTGTATAAATTCTCCTCGTCGCCAGTGAAGAATATAACGAATTAAATCAATTCACGAATAGGTTTATTCATGACACATGTATACAAATCCACATCATGCTCTCACCCACGCACATATCATCAGCATGGCTATTTCCCCGTGCTCAATCCCCGGATGATACTCTTAAACAATACACATAAAGAACCATAACTCTTACTCACATCATACTCATACATTCATACACAAACAGTTACTTCCCTTAGATCATATAAATATACAACAATAATTATCCGGCAATTAACGTGTTTCTGGTTCTTATAACATGTATCTGACATCAAAAGACATCAAAAGATTTAATCTTATCAAACTAAAAGAGCTAGGAAAGCAAAGTACAACCTGATATGTCTAACATTTCTTTCAGTCAAAAGAAACAGACTGGGGTACATGCAATATGCAAAATTTAAAATAATACTTTATTTTACGTAAATGTACCACTAGCAGCTGCACTTCATCCTCCAATGCAATAAAAATGAATCAATAAAGGTCAACGAAGTGCTTTTTTGGTTTGTTTTTCTTTTTCATTCGTGGAAGTGAATTTAGACCCTAAAATAATAATGTAATTTTGAAGATATATCATTAGTGGACGGTTCAATAGTTCGTTAATGATAAGATTGTGTCATTAACGGTCAGAAGTCTGACAATTAATACAATGTAACCATATATCGTTAGTGGTTACTGTATCATTAGAGGTTGATACGCAGCATATTAAGACAATGTGTAGGAGAATCATTGGGTTTTCTTGGCCAAACATGGATACTGTGGTAAAAAAAGCCTGTAATAATATGTACCTTCTACTTGCTGTCTTCAATCTGTCCGGACAAGTTTCGGATAAGATGATCCAGGAGAAAGGTCGGCTCGACAATGTGATCATTGACGTGGTTCTTCCTGAAAAAGAAAAGATCATTCACACAACTTCAACAGATATCAAGAGCCAAATACACACATATATACATTTGTATATTATGCAGCTTCAAGTTCAACTAAGACATTTTTTCAATGTTGTTGTTGATCTTTTCTTTAATCTGGTCGAGCAATTTCTTTTTGTTTCGGAAAAAAAAATTAGTTCTCAAAAAAGGGTGGGATTTTTTGTCCTTTTTTCCCCTTAATTCTCTTTTTAATCCTCTTAAAGTTTAACAATTGTTGTTTTCAATACGATTTAACAAGCATGCTGTAAAGACATTTTAATTGTATTTTTCATGAATTATTCTGTTACCTTTTTATACGACAGCACAGGCGTTGTATTAGTGAATTAGTTTTTTCAAGGATGCTGAATTGTCATCAGATTAGCTATCTGATCAACAGAACATTTTAAGATAGTATTTGTTAAGATAAAAACTATTATTCAGTATAAATAATCCATATATTTTACCGTTAAAGTTTTGATTTTTTTTTCAATAGTTTCTCTTTAAAAGGAGAGCAATACAGTTCTAAAAATGACCACGGCCATTGAAATCTCTTAAGAACGACGGTCCCGATTCCATTTGCGTAGATATATCGCACATCTAAGGGAGTGATCGTTACGAACATCAAAATCTCAATATCACGTCACAGTCACTAAAAGTCAACGAAAAATCGCTTATGGCGCCTATAGCTGTTCAACGTCATCAATACACACTTTATGTAGCGCAAGTAGTAGCTGACCTGGCTATACTTTAACATGCTAAAATATGCTTTTTAACATTATTTAACATACACAAATAAAAATTAATATCTTAAAGGGATTGTCAAGTACTGTGGTGAGTTTTATATTTAGTTTAAGTTAATAATATAACCATCTACTTACACCGTATGTTAGTTTACAGAATTGAGCCAGTGAACAACATCTACATTTTGATCCGCTTCAATACTCGTATTTAAAATATACTGTAGAAGCAGAAATATTCGTTGAGGATTTAGATCGTTATTTTCGTTGGCACTAGAAATCAACGAAATTAAATCCATGACGAATTTTTAACCAATTTGAAAGTAATAATGAATACAAAGATATTATGATGTGACGAAATAAAATGCCAACGAATTTTATTTGGTTCAAAAACAACAAAATTTTGACCCAACGAAAATATGTGCTTCTACAGTAGAGTAAATCCGCCCCTGTGCTTAAGTTTTGAAGTATTTTATCATACACAAGTTAATAGCATAATCTGATAGTTGTTTTGTTTCATAAATCAACCTCTAAATAATGTACATAAAATTTTTCTTGGAGTTTGCGCAGTACTTCTCGTGAAGAATTGAAGAAAATTACAAAAACCGCACTTTGACATGTGTTCCTGTTAAAATGAAGTCGCTGACATGGTCATTTTTAAAAAGATATTAATTCAAAATCGTCATATAAGTGTCTTATTTTAATCTGGATAGAATATCTATTGCAGAATTTTTAAAAATTATTTTTTCTCTCAAAAGAAGCCCTTTTCCCATTATGTTCAATTGAAAAAAGAGAAGTAACACAAACATTTTTTAAATGGTCCCTACTAAAAATTTAATTCGATTTTTATATTATTTTTGATTGATTTTTATACATCTTTAGTAACTCTAACTGATATAAAAACTTTTCCTGAAAACATCTACGTGTACTGTAGAAGTGAATTGGGTTCGTTTTTACAACGTTCCTGAAAATATTTTCTTAAATGATAAATGCAGCAATTTATGGTTGAAAGACCTTCTGATTGGTCCATGAACAATAAGTCTACTAATCAATCTTTCTCCTTATAGCATAGTGAATATATGTGTCTAAAGCAACATTATAGCACTATACACATACTTATTTGGTTCAAATCAATGCGCTATGTCACAAATAAAAATGATTTTAAGTTATTCAATGTCTGACTTTCATATGGCTTTAAATCAAAATGAACAAACATTATGACATAATATATAATAATATATATAAGATCAATATGATATTTGCACCCTTGTCTACTCTGAGAGATACATCTTCGATTGAGACATTAACATCCATTTATTGCAATAAGAATGACTAAAAGCATTGTAAAAAAGATGATCTGATTGAAGTTAAGATGCATTTTCTGCAGTACTGATATTAATGTTCCATTCCGTGAAAATCGTATTAATGTGTTAAGGTAGCTCAGTACTCCTTAAGATATAGTTAATCCAATCAGCGTTAAATTATTTAATTATGATAGATAGCATGAGGAAGTATATACAAGTCATACATAGGCGATAAAATGTGTAGTTTTGGGGGGAAAAAATAATAAATATATTTTTAAAATAGTAAATTCGGTAAATGTGAACAAAAGCCCCTGGTGGATTTAAACTTTTGATATGCAGTTCACAAAACCGATACTTAGCCTCTGAGCTATGAAAATATTCAACCAAACCAATCGACCGAACCAATTTAACAAAACAATTAAATCGTCATCTTGTGATGAAGTGTCTTACAAAGTATATGTTTTAGTGTAGTAATGTAATTGTTACTGAAGTGAAAAAATGAATGAGATCAAGTAATGATCTAGCCCTCTAAAACTATTACTCTGTTAAAAATCTATCTAAATAAAATAGAAGAAAGTCTGAAATTCCCAATTTACGACCCCATCCCCTGCATGTATAGAAATTGCACGTAGAGCACACACTGACGAACAACATATTCATTATAAGAGATATTGTTTGCATTAGTTCGTATTACTAAAATACGGTTCGGACTGATCATTGCGCCTCTATGGTCAACAGTTGATAAGAAAAGGCCTAATCATATGTGTGACTTTGCTACATTTATATACTATGCATTCTAGTACAGTGACACACTGTTTAAAAGGTTATAAGGAATGAGAAAGTTTATATCATTGACAAGCTATTGAATATCGTTAAGCAACTTATTGCAACATTTAGTTGATCGTCTGGTAAAAACCTGCATGTGTTTGAACGAGAATGGTTACTAAATCTTTGAATCCGCCACTTTACCTGTAGCGAATCACGTGATGTCACACAGGTATACAGACCAGGAAGTACTGACAAGTTTTTGACTCGCCATGTTGGATTATCATTAAGGTTTGTAATTATTAAATCTCCACATCAAATAGGCTGAACATATGTATAATGAAATAAGATATCTAAGATATTTAGACTGAAAAAAACCAAACCAAAACCATATATGTTGTCTTTTCAGGGTCAATGAACATGGACCCCGTTCGTAATTGGGCCCAAGATGTGTTACGGTGTCATCTCTGTGAGACCCCGGTTCCCCCTCTGTACTGTGACATTTGTAAAAAGCATGTATGTAAAGCTTGTGTAGGGGAACATTTCTCAGATGAATCCACAGCACACAAAGTGGTGCCATTTAAAAGTTTGGGATCCGCTACAACATGTCAAAAACATTCATCCAAAATATGTGAACTATACTGCGAACAATGTAACATTCCTATCTGTTTCCAATGCATTTCCTCTGGAGAGCATGAACAACACAAAAAAGTTAACATTTTAGAAAATTTTGAGTCCAAAAAAGCAGTTTTAAAAAGAGATTTACAAGAATTAGAGGAATCTATTGATCCTAAATACCGAGAGATTGCAATAAACATTTCTGATCAGAAAACTGATCTAAATAAAAATTCACGGAAATTAAAAATAGCTATCGACAAACATGGAGAAGATTTGCACAGAGAAATAGACATCATGATCCAGAAACTAAAATCTGATCTGCATGAAATAGACTCTAAACATCTGGTCGTCTTAACTAAACAGGAAAATGATATAAAAAGTACTATTTCTGAAATCACAGAAATCATTTCTGATCTAAAGAAGCTACTTAACTCCGATAATGTCAGCATTGTCTCTGCTTATAAATCCAGGAATGTTGAGTTCAGAAGATTGCCACCAAAACTCACGGTTTCCTTACCAAGTTTTACCGCTCATAAAATTAACAGAGAACAGCTTTATCAGCAGTTTGGTTCTCTGACAGAGTCATCCATCAAAACAGAAGAACATGGCTACACCATGGATTCTCCCGGTGCTGAGTCCTCTCCCCCGAACAGACCGCTCATTGAAGTACCACGGATAATCACAGAGATAAACACTGAGCAAGGAGGATTCGAAAGTGTGTCCTGTCTCAGTGATGAGGAGATATGGACGTGTGGTGACGAAAATATCATAAGACTCTATAACCTCCGTGGGGAACTAGTGAAGTCAGTCCGAACCAAGTCAGGGAACGTTCCATGGAACATAGCAGTGACAAGGAGTGGGGATCTGGTTTATACTGATTACGATGATAGATCTGTTAACATAGTTAAGAAAACGCATATTCAGACAGTGATCAGGGTACGAGGGTGGAGAGCTTACCGTGTCTGTAGTTCCTTCTCTGGTGATCTCCTGATTCTTATGAACAGCGATGATAAACAAGTTAAAGTAGCACGCTACTCAGGCTCAACAGAAAAGCAATCTATTCAATTCAATGACAATAGAGAACCTCTTTTTTCACCGAGTGGTTTCATCAAATACATTTGCGAGAACAGAAACCAAGATATATGTGTGTCTGACCGTAAGGCCAAATCAATATTGGTTGTAAGTCAGGCCGGGAAACTCCGGTTTACCTATAAAGGTCCTACCTTTACAACCAAGGGATCATTTATTCCATGCGGCATCACAACAGATAGCCAGGGTCGGATCCTAACAGCAGACTGGGACAACGACCATATCCACATCCTGGATCAGGACGGACAGTTCCTCCACTACATTGACAACTGTCATTTACAGCGTCCATGGGGTTTATGTGTGGATTCCAGAGACAACCTCTTTGTGGCTGAGAACTACACAGGTATAGTGAAGAAAATCCAGTATAACCATTGAAAAGAAGTATGGAAAACACTTTAAATAAGCATGTGTGCATCACATGTATTGAACATATTATATATACTATGAAATGATTAAACAGATGTATGTATTTGTATTTATAATTATATATTTACATTTGCAAATATGCTTCCTTATATGACCCTATAGAGTAACGCTTAATTCCGTATGAACCTTTCATGACGTCGCAATGATCTTAGCACGCTCTTACCGTCTGACGGTTATGATGATGATTCAGAGGGATTTTCAATTCTCAAAGATAAACATATTAAGTAATCAATAACAATGTTAAAAAGTTCATTGGGATATGAACTTGGTTGGTACATGATAAAATCGGCTAAGAAGCCCTTCAGGCTTCACAGGATTTGATCACGTGACCGACCAAGTTCATCCCGGTGAACTTTTAAACATTGTTGTTTATTTATTAAATATATAAACTGGGATTGTGTACATATTATTGTGCTTAAAAAACATGTTTGATTTCACATTTTTAAATTTAGTATCATATACACAAGTGTTTCATGTAAATTAGCTGTATTGTAGAATATTTAATGCATGCATGTTAACAAAATAAAGCTCACTTTATAGAGCTGGTAAGTTTTATTCAACTTATGTTATTCCACGATCATAAATTTGAACTGTTCACTTTAAATCTATTTAAATTCTATGAAAAAAATATTGGAAGTCATTGATTTTTGACGGATCCATATACATGTACCTTGATTAACAAAATTACGGATGCTGTATGGGCAATTATTTAATCATCAGATCTCTCTTAAATTTCCAGAAGTGATCTTAACTTTTATTTTGCAATATACTTGTAATAAGTAAAGTTCTTTAACATGTTAAATTTAGATTAAACTTGGAATATTTTTGTACATTTCCATATTAGGGACCGGAGGTCAATATATTGGTCTTAAAACCATGACAATCCTGTCCTCTTCATTCATTTTCAAAATATGTGTTTTGATCGCAAAAATGGTAAAGAAAACTGTAGTTAATGTTATAGGTGGGTTCAACTTCGACTATTTTCTAATATGTCTAGATTTTTTTTCAAAAAAAAAGGTAAAATGCTAAATTTAAAAGATATATTTTATTGCGTTTTAACTGGATTAAAGAATAATAAATGCAAGTAAAAGTAAATAGATTGTAAAATAAATTTTTACTTAAAATTCATAGGCACAATTGTATTCCTGTACCTACATGTACTACATCAACAGGGAAAGTACGTCCCTTATACAACATTCAAACATGTTCAAATGCTTAAAATAGGCTTCATGCTGATATGATAATTACATAGTAGTACATGACGTCTCTAAGACCAAAGCAAAAGCTAGAGCTTACTGTGATAAATGACCCCCTCCCCCTTCCACCCATATATACACAAAATCAGCTCTTTTGGGATGTTACAACTTGTTTCAACTTTGAAATGGCAAGATACAACCAGACAAAAACAACACATTATCAAATAAGAAAGCAATGAATCTTCTAACAAATTAATACATACACTGTAAATAGAAAAAAAATCCAAATGCAAAAAGGAAAAACGAGTCCATCTTTATAATAACACATAAGAATGGCTCAATGTTTTGGTTTTTCAACTCCTATTGGTTTTTTTTCTTGCAAGGATGCTACACGGAGGCATGTATTTACATAATACTCAATCCATAAGAATTGCTTCATGTTTTGTTTTGTAATCTTAAGCTGTAACAGTTTTTACCCTGTTAATCCAGTTACACAGTGTATTTTACAGAGGCAGTTTTATACACAATACTTTACACAAGGGGCGGTCTATAGAATACAAAATACAGGGGCAGTTTACAAAATACCACAGGGGCACATTAAAAAATGTCACTGGTTCATACGCGGGCGGTTTGCAGAATACCACAAACAGAGTCAGTTTAAAGAATATTACATCCACAGCAACATGTCTGGGGATAGTTGGGAGCGTAGCAATGGTGCTCGAATCCGTATACGTAGAAGTCCGACTCTGTGTTCTTCCACTTGTACAAACACTGAGTGACGGGAACAATCCGAACTTTGTGTCTCTGAAATAAAAACCCAGTGATATTCAGGTCAAAGTAAAAAAAAATATTTTAAAAAAAAACTGCATGTGATAATAACTAAACATATACAGTATTTGATAAATAAGTATTAGTTGCTTAATAATTACATGGCGTTTGTTAAACAATTGCTGTGAAGTCGTATATCACTATAAATTAAAATTAAAGCCATCAAAATTTAATTTATTGATTCTCAAGCCCTCGTGCATCTGATTAAACATTGTGCATTTATTTTTCCATTTTCATCATTTAATGAATAAAATAAAATTTCTCCAGTGCGCTTACGAATTCTGGAGAAAAAAAATTCGGAACAAAGACCGCATTTTAGATACTTAAGCCAGTAAAACACTTGACTTTGAAAAAATCATTATTACAAACATCGTGCCGATTCAGACTAAATTTCAACAAAATGCAAATGGCTGCCAAATCTATTTATAAGACGCTGTGTTCTAGTTATTATTGCAACAGCGATGATTTAAGTTTTGTTTTGGAGAAGAATGTCATAAAACTCTAAATGCAAGTAGAAGAAGAGTTCCTGCAGTTTACATCATACTAGTAATGCTTAAACATGGGGCTTTCTTAGCCTTGGAGCTGTGGTGTTTCCTGAAGAACTTGAGGATCTGCTTATTTCATTTAAATTGAGCTAATAATAAATCTAAGACTGATACAGTCAATGCAAGGGAACTATTTATTAGCTTTAAAACATTGCCTTTCCTGGATTTTGATAAAAATTGCACCTTGTTAAAATAAAAGGAAATATCCAGCATCCCTTTTTTCATGATATTAAAGAAAACTATACCAACCCTGGCCGCATCTGTTTTTGAAAATATTGGCCTGAGAACCAAGTGATAAATTGTTTATGGCTTAAAACCATGAAAATTTACCTGCATGAGGATGCGCTCTGTGGGAAATTGGTGATTCTGGATCAGACGCACAGATGCCTCATTGATTTCTCTCTCATGAAAATGATTGATTGGCCAAACCTAAGGAATAATCACAGCAAGTTGCTTATCTACACCAACTGGGGTTTCAGAAGTGATAATGGGCATTAATTTGTGTGGATTTAGTAAAATGCAAGGTTAAACCTTATGATACATAAATTCTTATTTCTATATTTCGGGTTTAATAATTATCGATATTACATCTATCAAGGCAGCAAAATTAGAAATAACAGACGATATCAGAAAAACAAAACGTTGAGCTTTGTTGGCAAAACATGGATACTGGAACAGCAGCCTGTTAAAATATCTACCCTCTGGTTGCTCTCTTCGAATGCAATCTGTCCGGACACGTTCCGGATGAGATGGTCCGGCAGAGGTGTCCGCTCCACGATGTGATCGTTGACGTGGTTTTTCCTGTAACAGCCAGAGATCACAAGACTTCAACAGATGTCAACAGTACGTACACACATACCGGTACATGCATATAATATGTTCATCATACAACTTCAAGTTCAACTAAGGCACATTTTCAATGACTTTCTGCGTCTCTTTTTTTAATACCCGGTAAAAGGTTGATTTAATTTTTTTTGTTAAAACACCTCAAATTAACACAATAAAGGACTTTAGCATAAAGCAGCTGCTATTGTATATAAGTACATTGTACTTCTAACTCATTGATTACCAGTTATAACTGTTATTATTACCAGGTAACTGTTAGTTTGATGTAGCACTTCAGGTTTCTATGTCCAGCACATGTTTTACACACCACCATACCATGGCCATGACATGTGTAACACCTAAAAAAAGAAACATGGAGGAACTTACTTGTAAAAAACTTTAATAAAACAAAAATAAGAGATTCAGGTGCTACATCAGAACCAGCTGCTTTACGAAAACGGGAAATTGCCACCTCCAATCGGAAGCGGCATTCCAGGCTCGATTTAAAATAGATAAATTATAAACTCAATAATACTGCTTAAAATATAATTTTACTGCATATTTTAATAATCACACTGATTAACAATAGTGTTGTTAACTTATTTTCAAGTGAGATTTTTCAGAACTGCACAAAATCAAAACATATCATAACAGTTCGATGAAATATGTTCAACAGCCGGTTTATTGGATGTAAGGACCCATAAAAGCAAAAATAGTGAGCAGTTTAATCATTATTTTGTTAATTAGTTGTGAGTGAAACATTTGTTTCAACTCATAAATATTTAAAATTGAGCCAAGAATGCCTCTTCCAGAAGGAGACGGCAAATTTCCAGTTTACGTAATGGTGCCGATTCCGACATTTTCCAGACAAGTAAAATATCAAAGTCATAAAAAAGCCAGGAAAACATCAGATATTACTGACAACAAACCATGTAACTAATGCATATCTTACTACAGGTAACTGTCTTTGTAGATATAGCACATAGAATGGTAAATAAACAACATTATTACCTAATCAAAGGGTTTTTGGTGTTATATTACAGATTAAATATTTTTGTCTATTTTGTTTGTGTATACAGGTTTGAAAGTGATCAATTGAACCGCCAGTTGATAGACTGCGATCTATTGGACCGGCAACATATTTTACAAAAAAAGTTTAATTGTTACAAGATTAAAAGATAACTTTATCATGTTTATTTTACTATAATTGTTCTTAAAATTTATCTTTTAGGTCATCTTAGTATTGATTAACAATGAACTGAATGCATAATGGCATGAGCACAAAATACTAACAAGAGGCCCATGGGCCACATCGCTCACCTGAGGAACAATAGGTTTGATAAAGTCAGCTTAATGGAGTCATAATACAAACAATCTGGACAATGTACAATAATACATGTAGATCCTGTATAAATAAAATCCATTTTTCCCCTTTGGAACTCGGATAGCCCTGATTGCTGCCAATATTTACAAGAGCAGACTTTAATCACCACTCCTGCACATATATAGGTACCAACGTTAACGCAAGCAGGGATGACCGCACACTTGCGCCAACAGCTCAACCTAACGCAAGCAGGGAGTGCCGCACACTTGCGCTAGAAAGGCCAGAACACCAGCATGGATGACCATACACTAGTGCTCTGCCGCAAGCAGGTATGACTGCACACTTGTAGTAATGCGATACACGGCAGAAATGACCGCATACTGTGTATCGAAGGTTAGAAAACACGAAGATTGGATAGAGCAGGGTTGTCCACACACTTAATCTATCTGTACCTGTTCAAGTTTAACCTCAAACATTCCCTCGTCATTTTGTAATAGACACTGTCCCTATATATGTGCCGGCCTAAAATAATTCATAGTATCTAAAAATTGGAAATCAAAAATAAACAAACTAATCTGGCCTAACCCAAAACTTCTTATGCAAAACAACTTATATACATTGAATATTTATTATTGTATAAAAATAATCATCACAATAATTGGTTAACAGTGGATGCATGAATTAAAATAATCAAGAATCAATAAATCAAGGGCAATAACTCAATACAGTAATACAAAAAGATTCTAATGAAAAAATAGCTGCCTGCTTCAATTTTATAGTCATATCACATGTTGAGTATTGCAGTTCTCAAAAAGATCCTTTACAATTGTTTATATATGGGATATTTAGCTACATCAAACTCTGAACCTTCTTCTGAGGCCGAAGAATTGTCCTGGAGCCAACAATTATAACGAATCATCTTGCTGATTAGTTTCTGAGAAAAAGATTTTTAAAGATTTACTCTATATATTCCTATGTAAAACTTTAACACCCCCCGGTGTGGCCTCACCCTACCCCCAGGGATCATGATTTTCACAACTTCTACACTACCTGAGGATACTTCCACACAAGTTTCAGCTTTCCTGGCTGATTAGTTTCTGAGAAGAAGATTTTTAAATATTTACTCTATTTATTCCTATGTAAAACATTGACCCCCCATTGTGCCCCACCCTACCCCCAGGGATCATGAATTTCACAACTTTGAATCTACACTACCTGAGGATGCTTCCACACAAGTTTCAGCTTTCCTGGCTTTCTGGTTCTTGAGAAGAAGATTTTTGAAAATTTCTCGAAATTTTTCATTAATTTCTAATTATCTCCCCTTGAAAACTAGTGTGGCCCTTAATTTTCACAACTTTGAATCCCCTTTGCCTAAGGATGATTTGTGCCAAGTTTGGTTGAAATTGGCCTAGTAGTTCTTGAGAAGATGTTGAAAATGTGAAAAGTTTACGGACAGACGGACGGACAGACGGACGGACAGACGGACGACAGACAAAATGTGATCAGAATAGCTCACTTGAGCTTTCAGGTCAGGTGAGCTAAAAACGGAATTAGGTAATAAAACAATTTTTTAATGCCTGAACAGTCAATAGACCCGAATGTTTACCTTGGTGCAGGGAACAGCTCAGTATGATCTATTGCCCTCAGCCGTTGGCCTCAGCCAATAGATCATACTGAGCTGTTCCCTGCACCTCAGGAAAAATATTCGGGTCTATTGACTGCTCAACATTAAATAATTGTATAATATAAACTTGATGAGTGTTCAATTAATCTACTTACTCTCTTCGTCCGTCACCATGGCACCAGTGACATCGTTCACGTCGGTGTTCGCCGTCATGGTAACGAGTGGTATGACCACTTCCATGGCAACTACTACATCTGACCTGCAAGTCCCCAAATTAAATCTCAGGTTGTACTAATTAAACAATAAAAACATGTTAAATGAATGTTTTCTTCTTAATGCAACTCTGTGTCAATTCCAATTTCATTTTCATCCTCTTTTGCCATGAGGCTTATTAACAGTTGATGAGAAAATCATAATAGGACATTTAATACAACTTTATTGTTCTCTTCCTACTTTCCTGAGGGTTCCATTGTATATAAAATGTTTCATAAAGTAGCCAGGCAAAAAAAAAATGGATATATCTTGAAGACCGGTACTAACAAAGTACAAATGTAACACTTACCCTGCCCCGCCCAAAACATCTGTGGCACCTGACATATCCCGAAGCAAAACAGTCATGACATGGCTGAAAAAAAAATATGACAATATAATTTTTTTTCTTCAAAATCATGAGCTGATTACTCTTTTATTAAATGCTTCCATTAACAAGTTTATATATACTGAGTCAGACATAAAGAAAAACTAATATATAGTTAATTTCTAAAGGACAAAAGAATACATTTAAAACACACTAACACAGCCAATCCAACTATTCATCTGATTAGAAATATATGTATATGGGTAATACCCATAAATATACCCTGTACCACAATATACCAGTAAATAAATTGATCTTTATTCTAAAGCCCTAAATCTTCGTACCCCAAGAATAGGACTAAAAGAAGTCAAACTTCACCATATTATTTTTTCTCTTTCGTTAAGTTGATCCTGAATTGTGGGGCTAAAAGTTCATTGATCTGAAGAGAAGCCAAGATTTAAGCTGACCTTGACAGAAGCGGTGTGGGGCACCTCGAAGCTCTGGTTGTAGTCCTGGAACAGGGAGGGGGGTGAGGCCTGGATGTCCCAGGGTCCAGGGGCTGTGCCATTCTGTGGGCCATCAATCATCTGACCTACAGAGTAAAGGTTAAAGGTTATAAATGTGTGTGCCATCTCATCATCTGACCTACAGAGTAAAGGTCAAAGGTTATTAATGTGTGTGCCATCTTATCATCTGACCTACAGAGTAAAGGTTAAAGGTTATAATTCTGTGCACTGTTTTCCATCTGACCTACAGAGTAAAGGCTCATAAACTAGAATTTAATCACTCTGAAGAAACAATGAGCACAGATTATAGAATAGAATCTAGAATCAGTGTTAATTGTCAAAAAAATCACCCTGACCTTTGAAAGTAAACATTAATCATCTACCATGCCAAGCTTGTAGCACATATATGAATCAGGAATTTTTTTTTGTTTTTTTTTATTCTTGATTTTGTCTTCCATTCATTTTATACAATTCACATTCATTTTGATACACAAAAACAGATACCTGTGTATGGTTCGTAGGCCCAGCATGTAGACCTGCCCTCTCCATACGTCTCCAGAGTGTACTGTCAACAAATAAGTGTTACATACTGTTATCTGTACATGAACACACACATATAAAGTACAGTATATACTGTGGAATCATCATTGTTTGTGGGGGACCAATGTTTGTGGCTTTGATGGGTAACCCTTAATTGCACATGAATTTACATCCCCAGGAACCTATACACAATCATTTGTTGAATAGTTATGAAAATTATCCCAATTACACTACAAACAAATTCGAAAAAATTTGGCTATCCTCAAACATTGACCTCCATGAATAAAAATGATTCCACAGAATGTACCAAATGAACACAGTGAAAGAAGTGAGCAGGTTTACAAACCCCAGCCTCTAACAAAACTTAACAATGCCTCATATTTTGAATGGCAATGTACGTGTGTATGATCAAACATAACAAATGATTACATAAAAGGGGATAACTACCAATTGAAAATTTTATCAAAAGAAAATTTCTGACATACTCCCATCTACACATATTTTCTATCAGTACTAGTGTACGCATGTTAAATATAAAGTTTCTTGAAATTCGTTTCAATGGGTTCAAAGGAATTGCACTGAAAAATCTGTTTAAGTTAATAAAGTATTTTCAATACTGGCCGAACTTCTAAGCTCAAAATGGGCATAACTCCCACAAAATTTATCATAAATTAATACATATATATTACACATAGATATCAACATCAACACATTTAATTCTTTAATCCCTTTACGTGCATAGTAGATGAGGGATTCAAATTCAGAGATGTTATTAAAACAATGCTTTATCTTAGGGGTGTTGAATTAGCTCAAATGAGGTACACATACACAGTCAACCTTCATTATCTCGAACTAGATGGGACTGTTTAAAAACTTTGAGATATCTGAGTTTAAAGATATCGAGGATAAAATACTTCAAAAATGAGTGGTTGGGACAACAAATCACTTTGACATATCCATTGTATTCGAGATATCAGTGTTTGAGATATCAAAGTTCAACTGTACATTGTATAAAGGAAGTATTATCATAGCAGAAATGCCATTTGCCTTCCTATGATTAGTAAAGTTTCACGTCCTTAACACCTGGCTAGATAAAACATGTGAAATAAGCTGGTTGATTTTAGATCAAGGAACTTCCAACTGACAGATGTGAATAAATATTTATACATGTTCATACACTAAAACTGAACCCATAACAACGTGATGATTCATGTTCTATAAAGTATGTGACTTTCAAAAATTGCAACAGTGGATTTAAGATTTAAGAACTTCATGACCTAGATGTAATTAAACTTATATATGAGCACTACTAGAGTACATGTAGAAGAGTACCAATACTGCACAATCATTTAAATTTGTGGGGGCCAATTATTGCGAATTGTGGATATTTTGCTTAATATAATGATTCCATAGTATTCTATAATGTATTCAATAAACCTACATGAAATGCGCTGGTGGATTTGAGATCCAGGAACTTGAGATCCTCGGCAGCTCCTTTCCCGTAGCAGCAATGTTGTGACACGAAGTTCAGGAGGGATTCCCGGGCGTCCTGTTCCGTGATTGTCGGGACGCTGGAACAACCCATGATTTAACAGCTCAATATACTCAGTTACATGTACATGTTGTATCATTACAGTAATTTATTCCCATTAAGTTTATTTACTTGTAAAAAAAAACTGGTTCATATAACTAAAAAATTTCACAGCTGATTCACACAATCAACATCTGCATGTAAAAATATTTCAGATTTATAATACATGGTACCTATCCTTTTACTTCGTACATGTACTTTCATAGGTAACTGTACGGATGCTTATAGAGATCTTATTTGCCACTTAATCCTGGATGTGTTTTGAATTAAATGCATGAAATTCATATGAAATATACTCAATTAAACACATGCAAAGTTTTCAAGGGGGGTGAAACCTCTCAATTTGGTACATCAAAGAATCAAAAACTTTTTTGCTATGAGGGATGGGAATGGTCTAACAGGTTAAACAAGAGACCAATACATGCAGGCCTTACAGTCACCCGAGTACCATAGCCCATACACTTTTTAAGGATTGTACGGCGACGGGCGAAGACCAGCTGCAATAGGTCACTCACTTGAGTGACTCAGGTGACCTAAAAATCAGGGAGGTCATTGCAGCCATGACCTACTTTTGTATGGCCTGTCTTTCCGTAGGGGGCTGTTCTTTGGTCACATCCTCATAGGAGGGGGGTGGTAAAACATCTAAACATAGAAATAAGAGCATTCAACAAATTATAAACCACTGAATGATGTTTAATTTCCTGTATATGAATTTACTTAGAATTAGTTCCTGTAATTTTACTTTAAACATTTCAAACTGATATTAAGTTAGTGGTCAACTAAAGTGGTCAAATAATGAGATTAAAGAGGTTCTTGTGATAGTGTCTAAAAAACAACAATGATCTAACATTATAAGACTCGATGGTCGTGGCCATTTTTAGACTATAGCTGTCTCCTTTAGAAGAGTTCTGTATAAAAATTTATAGAAAATGTTTGAATTTTAATTTAATCTAAAATATTAGAAATTGTACTTTACGATTAAAATATTATTTTTAATATTTTCCCTTTTTACATATAAGCTGCAAATCTTTAAAATCATCATTCTGAAAAAGACAAATCAATCTGTTAAAAAAATTTGCTCTTTGCAAACAACCTAGTACATGTACGAGCCTAAAACCATGCTTAAACTTGTGTTAGAACTATTACCATATCACTCCATGATAAACATGTTCAAACCAAACAAACCCTCCATCAAGATAAACACGTGACAGTTTAACTTGTGGTAGGTGGTGGAGAAAGAGGGGCTAGTCCTGTGTGTGTGTGTGGGGGGGGTAGACTACTACTTACTGGCATTAAATCCAACATTGCTGTATCCGCCGATGTTGTCCATTTTCTCCATGGGTGGGGCAGTGGGCTGGGCCTCCTGACTGCTTGGGTCGTCCATCACGTCCTCGTTGGGCATCTCTCCTGAGTACTTGGGCACTGACCCCGCCAGAGGGGGAGCTCCTCCTGTAAACCAATCAATAATCAATCTTTCAATAACCTTCTTTCAATCAATTGATAATCATTCATTTAATCATTCAATACCTAAAACTCCATGTCAATCAATTAGTATAATCTACATGTATTATTGTATTAATTACCTTTTGTCGATCAACATGATCATTGGATCATCGATATTCATTAATCAAATTCATTTTTCTTTCTTGAATTTTTTTTTCTGTGACATTTGTCTAAAATTTGACAGGATCAAGGAGACATGTATTCTTAAACTTATACTTATAACACTATATAAACGTAATTCTTATGAAAAAATGTAGAACCCTGATACATGATGCAACCATGAAGACCACAACTCCAAAATGTGCATTATTTTAATAAATCACATAGCATTTATCATTAAAACATATTTTAGCTAGAGACTTGATTCTGTAATACAGTACGAAAAGAAAACCCGACATTCACCTTGCGGTGGGTATGCCCCCGCAGGTGGAGGTCCTCCACCTTGATAGGAGCCACCTGGTGGTGCCCCTGGGTATCCCCCGGATGGTGGTGGCTGTCCTGCCCCAGGGTAACCCCCGGCTGGAGGTGGACCCCCTTGATACCCTCCTTGAGGGGGGTAGGCACCTTGTGGGGGGTAGGCACCCTGTGGTGGGTAGGGTCCCTTAGGGGGGTACCCTCCTCCTTGGGGTTGGTAACCCCCTGCTCCTGGGACAGGTGCATATCCTCCTTGACCACTGAAATATAGAAATATTACATTATGAATGTGTATTTACTTAGAGGAGAAGAAACTTTTTTAAATCACCATCTTTGTCTGGAATGTCCTTTTTGAATATTCATAAAAACATGTACACATAATGTTCCACAGAACTGCATGTACTTGTTTTAACATTGTTCTTTTTTTTTAATAGCGTACTCATCCCTTATAGATTAAAGAACAAGAATGTGAGTATATTACTACCGGTAATTCTATTATAAATTTGTTGATAAGTTTTATCAATTAGTAGATCAATTTCATGTACTGTGGTTTCATCAATATTCGTTGAATACCAATTTACGTGGATTTCGTTGTTAAGTAGATCCACGAAATTAAATGTTCATTGAAGTTCAATTTCTATTAACATTTTGTATTGATAGGGTCACTGGCCACGGATTTCCGTATCCTTGAAACTATGATTTTCCATATAACCACGAAAATTGATACCCTTGAATATTAATGAAACCACAAAGTTTGGATAATTTTTACGCTGGGACGTGCGTACTTTCTGCGACCCTTTGATACATTAGAATTTTACTTTACTTCTATGGAAAACATTCAAAACCACTTTAGTTTGATTTGAAATTTTATAACAAAGATTTAGATATACAATATGTATAATAAACCCATTTAAAATGAACTTTTTGGACAACCCTCGTACATATATAGCTGATGAAAAATAAACATTACAATATTTTTATGTGTGTATCTATTGTGTAACATGTGTCAGTGTATCATGGTCCATGGATGTTCATTTCTTGATTGCTTTTAAAAAAAACAATTATATAGATCATTTGAGGAAAAAATAACTTATAATATTCTATCAAAATATTGTATATTTTTTGCACTTGATTTAGAAGGAAAATGCATGAACAACGGCAAAATTGAAAAAAAAAACTGAAAAAAAAAACCAATGAGGAAGAAGTCTTTAAGACACTTGATTACAAATGTACATGTTGATAATAAATATGATGAGAAAGGAAATTCATGATGAATAATCCACCTCTCGCACTGAACAATTTCTATATATTTGTAATGACACACCAAACCCGGACTCAAACCCAGCCCTGCGTCCCACCTTCATCTCTATTCCCTTCCTTAATCCCCCTTGTCTGGTGCTCTACAAACTGACCTATCCAGCATCTGCGATCAAAACAGTCTGACCATCACATTCTTCCCCTATAGATGATATTCAATCTTGAAGACCAACATCCCAAAGGTTCTTTCCCAAGGCAGGAGTTTAACCTATCGGTTGTAGGGGATGGTACGTCGCCATCGAATGCTAAGGGATAGGAGCAATAATGAAAGACCATCCTCTTAACAGGTTTAATCCCTCTATAGTTAAGTGCTCTATAACCACTGAAGTATCTGGCAGGCGCTGGAGATCGAATCAGTGTTACGTGACCAAAGTATTAATTCATCTTCAAAAGTAATGACGAGATGCAATACCTTGACCATGATTTATATCAGAAGCAGTTTTTGTTTGGAAATTAATCAAATTCAGCAGAAAAAAAATTATCTTGCTGACATCCCATATTGTTCATTCTAGCTGAATCACAATCATTTAGTCATTTCAATCCACTTCAATCCATATCAATTAAGTACTTAATTAACATGCCCTCCTTTATTCTAATTTCTATAAAAAGTTATTGATATAATAAAAAGTAGAACTAGGCCTACTGGTAAGTAAATTGAAAGTAGATTTTACCATAAGTTAGTTTTTTTTTAAATTTTTACTTTGGAAAGGGGCATTGTCATCACATCTCTCTAGGTTAAGCATAGATTTTAATCTATATAGATGTAGATCTACTCGATGTAAGTTATTTAGATCCTCGATCTATTGATCTGCATTAATTAAGGACAATGATCCAGAGGACTGAACACAATGTACATGGTCTATAGAGCTTTGACACAATTTGAGCAAAATGACAGTGGGTGCAAAATAATATTCATGATAAAAGGGGAGTGCTAAAACCCTGTGTAACAACACCCTACCTTAACAGCGGTGTTTTCTCCGACATTTTTGTTTCCTGTGGACTTCCTCGTGTGTAAGAATTATTTTTATCAAGCAAAGTCATATGACAGTCACATGATTACGCTGCAATTATGGTTCACATGCAAAATTACACACACGAATTAGTAAACATACTTGAAACTTATCGATATCGCGAACCGAAAGAGAGAAGGGGCGGATCTCGACTAGAGGGAACTCGGGTTAAATGTTGGATGTTTACGGGCGATTCGATTGCAAAACAATACACAGTATTACAACATTTATGCAAGTGGATACAATTTAATAATAATGCACGTGAAGAGTGGTAACTTGCATTGTGTCTAAAATCAGATTTGTCTTAGCATCTTCATCCGATGCTGACCATTCAACATGGTCGATGGTCAATCGTCCATTTCCGGTAAGCACTAAAACTATTGCATGGTAATGATTGCGACCTACTATATAGTACTACTGATATTAAAGTACGTCCATACCTCATCTTAGTATCCTCCCACTAAACGGCCTAGATTTGCATCCACTGTTTGTAAACTGACAGGTCTTGTTCGCTGGGCAAAAGTTCACCTGAAATTGGGTCAAATAGTCTGGTTCGCGGCCGCTAGCGTCTCGCTATTCCATCGATAGTAGAACCAGTTAAATTCTTTGAACCTTAAAACGTGAAGGAAGCCCATGCATACGATTTACAAACATTAAAGGAAATTAACACTACAGTGAAAGTCAATTATGAAGACTAAACTTACAAGGAAAAAGTCTCTTTAACCTTTTAACAATTGGACATTTAGCCTACTCTCCGTTAAATATTGTGAAAAATATCTTTAAAAAAGGTTTTATTTTTAAAAAAGAATTAAATTAAAATTTCTGTGATGTACTATATAAGGTGTGAATTATAAACATAAAATAACCCCCCCCCCCCCCAACTGGTAACTTGCTTCGCTTCGATACATACATACCAATTCATTTGGAACAACATGCTAGTTTAATTAAACGATACGAAAATGTGACATTTATATATATATAAACTAACTAAGGAAAAACCCAGATGAACCTCATTTATTCCATTCACTCCTTTTTTCAGGTTTTTTTTTTTTTGATTGACTGTCATGTATTGCGAAATGAAAAAAAGAGAGAGAGAGAGAGAAGTTAATATAGAGGTCGACAATGATAGAGGGATACATAAAAGTGTTGCAATATTGAACACACATGTAACTGAGTCATTTGTTGATTTCGGTCCATTGATAGTTGAAAATTTGAAGATCAACCCAGCCTTTTAAAAAAAATTGGGTCAAACCAAACTTTTAAAATTTGTTTGAACACTTAAAACAGCTTATATGAACTTACTAGAAGTGTCACCATAGTTATGTTTCAAAAATTCAACAACCAAATTTCAACGCAATGACCTCATGATTTATTACATTATGCACAAAATGAATTAAAATACATCATGTTAGGTTTTATTGCAGAAAATCTAATTCATGTACCTGTAATAGCCATTGGATATTTTAAAATTCCTATTGATTTTCTTCTGAAAATATTATGTTTATGTAAACTATTTATTAATAAGGCATACTGTTCTAAAGATAAGATACATGTAGATAACTTTTACTATGATAGCATGCGAGCTATCATATCGTTCTTTTAAAATGATATATAAAACTGTATTTATATTGCGTAAATTGTATTTTTTATCATGCAATAATAAAAATTTCAAAAGTGTAGTTACTATATGAATGATATAATTTTAAATTTATTTAAATACATTAAATATGCGTTCTTTATATGAAGAAGTTTCATAAACAGCTACTGTTTAGATAAGAAAATAAAACACAGGTCTATTGCTAGTTAAAACATTATTACAAACACATTAAAATACAATAAATAAATAAATGTCAACATTTTGTGTTTCCATAATAAATATTTCGAGATGCCAATATATCTAAATGAAGGGGGGGGGGGGGGGGGGTTGATAATGTAAAAGGCAAATTTTCCAGATACATTTCAGTGAAATTTAATCTATGCAAGGGAAATTGACAAACAAGTCGCGTAACGGAAGAAAGGAGAATTATTTTGAAGCAAAATAACAAAAGAACGACCGCAAGACAATGTGAGCGTGCTGATGTTCGCCAATATGCTCTGATGGTCAGTCCATCAACGACTAAAAGCTGCTTTTCATACAGATATAATTGATACTTTAGACCAAATAAATATTAAATAAGGGGTTCTTTCTGTTGGGAAAAATGTTTAAAGGGGCATGGTCACGATTTTGGTCAAATTCTATTTTTCTGTTTTTATCATTTACAATGCGCGAGAAAATGCATTCTTAATGCTCAAATGATTTGATAGTCAGTTCTAGAGCTAAAAGCTTAAGCAAGATACAGGGTTCACAATTCTTTGTCATGTAAACAATGCACGTGCCTTGTTTTTCTTTACATAGGTTCAATATACCAGTAAAAAATCTTTATCATAAACAGTTCCTAACGTCAAACACATTCAGTTTAGGTCTAAAACTCGAATTTTCAGTTCAACATTCAAAATGTAAACAAAAGCTTTGTTTACATTGCAAATAATTGTAAGCTCTGTAACTCGCTTATAACTCAACTTAAAATTGGGTTGCTTATCAAATCATTTCTAACATTATAAATCGAGAGAACAATTTTTGACCCAAATCGGTATACTGTGCCCTTTACCTTCATGTTTGAATTGTCCTCTGTCAGTGTCATATTTAGCGACAGGATTTCCCGTTGGGAAGCTGATATTCATGTAATGAAATAAAGTACTCTCTCGTCATATAAAAAGGGCCTGAGGTCTGTATCTTTGTCAGCTGCTCAAGGTGGCTTCCTTTAACACACTCAATCAGCACATGAGTATATCATTACTGGTTAAAAAACATATTTTAAATGTATCATCCAACGGACGTTGAACGTATCATTTTCTTTGATAGTGTGTTGCTAAAATTAATATCGCAGCTACAAGATTGAATTATAGAAACTTTTGCGAATATCAATTTAACGCTAAGATAACAGGCTACTATTCTGATATTGTATTATTTCGATAGCACACGCCGTTGTAGTTTGTTAAGAGTCCAAACCTTTTCATTTTTGCCCCAAAACTGCATTAGAAAATGGCTCAAAATTCATGTTACAATGTTTTAAAAAAAACAAGACTGGTCATAAAAGAGCAACTATGTAACTCAACTTTTAACCAAATAGTATGAGATTAATATTTGTTTAAGATTGATAATAAAGAACATTTCTTTCCTCAGTGAACGTCTGCTGTCCAGGTAAACACACAATTTTGAATGTATCACAAGGCACTTGTATGAAATGATTCAAAGCGGTTGTACGGTGTGTAAATGTACATAGAACACAATATTATCAGAACTGCTTTGGTGTGCTTTTTCCACAGGGGCTTGTTGTTGGATAGTGAATTTCCTTATTATTTGTTCCCGAAGAAAAAATTGATAAAAATTGGTAATCATAGATGTATTTCGGTGTATTGCATTAAATAAATACACTGAAACCCCCCGTTTCAGTCATGTTAAAAAAGTGTATTCAATGTACTTTTTTTAATGTACATTGAATACACTTTTTTAACATGACTGAAACGGGGGGTTTCAGTGTATTTATTTAATGCAATACACAGAAATACATCTAAGATTACCAATATTAATCAATTTTTTCTTCGGGAACAAATAATTAAGAACTTCACTATCCAACAACAAGCCCCTGTGCTTTTTTCGGATCGCGTCACGATCAATTTTGTCAGCTACATGTACGTCAAGCATAAACAATATATATATACGCTGCCAGCGTGGAAACTTTCTGATTAGTCAACTCGTTTCCTAGGTGGAGTTATCTATGCACGTTTACGCAGTGCCAGCGCTTATGAATTTCTCATAATACGTACATTTAGTTGATTTTTACCCCAATATCGAATTTCCACTTGTGAGTTTTAGCAACCTCTCTTTCTCTCTCTCTCTCTCTCTCTCTCTCTCTCTCTCTCTCTCTCAAAACTAATGATTTAGCATTGTTTTCCTATATAAAACAAGTTGATCGCAGTTTTGTACACTTTTATATCGTGAATTTTAATTAGATTCATTTCTTTATTTGCAATATTACTTTTGGAATACATATAAATATATATAATGCACTTTATCAAAAAACTACATAATTATGTATATCATTTAAACCCTGATTTCGATATTTTGGCATTGATAGTAAATCATTAAAAAATGTTTATACATACAAAAAAATGTATAATGTTTAAGTGTTACAATATTCTATATTATTACATATCTGCTATTGAGGTTGTAAGGGACACATCGGAGTCCATTTTGGGACGTACTTTACTTCATATCGAAATAAACAATAAATTCAAGTATAATTTTATAATTTGTTTCTTTAAAACAATTATTACCTAACAGCGTAGCATAATGGGCTAGAGCATTATCTACGGAGATATGTCATGAGCTTAAATGCCTTTGGGGCTTTTAACCACAATTTAAAAACAGATACTTTTTTGGCAAAATATTGATATTCCAGTGAATGAATTTTGATTGTAATGTACTTTTATCCACGTTAATATCGACTATTTTCTAAATGAATATTATTATTAAAAAAATCAAATATTAAAATAATATAATATTACAAATGTAAATCATTAAATGCTGAGCAATTGAAATACATTACTCCATATGTATAACTACAAAAAATATTTTCGGAAATCAATCACAATATCCAAGCCAACAATATTACTTTAACTTCATGTTTAACTAGTAATAATTATGTGGAATTATCAACTGTGTACATATAATTTGTAATACAATACAATGTAGCTCTCTTGAATTTCTTTCCTCTTTAACACCAACACCCGTATTGCCAGATTTGCGATGACTTAAAAATCAGAAACAAGATGATTTAATTTTAAATAAAATCAAAAATTAAAAATTAAAAAAACACCAACTTGAAGGCATATAAAGTATAGAAGCACATATTAAGAATTAGCATTTTAATTAAATTTTAATCAAAAGGGCATGGTCACGGTTTTGGTCCAAAATTATTTTTCTCATTCTAATGTCTACAGTGCTTAAGTAAGGAATTTCTGATAGGCAACCAATATTTGAGTGACATTCGTTGAGATATAAGCGAATACACAGACCTTACATTTCTTTGCAATGTAAACAAATCTTTTGTTAACATTTTGAATGTTGAGGTGAAAATTCCAGTTTCATACCTGAACATGAATGTGTCAAACGTTAGGAATTATTTATCTATGTAAGAACGTGTTGAAAAAAGATTTTTTACTGGTATATTGGACTTGAGTAAATGAGGAGATGGCACGAGCCTTGTGTACATGATAAAGAATTGTAAGCTCTGTATTTTGCTTATACATGTAACTCTAAGACTGACTCTCAAATTTCATTCGATCATTAGATATGCATTCTTAAAGTATTGTAAATAATAAAAACAGAAAAAAAGATTTTGACCAAAATCGTGACCATGTCCCTTTAAATCTTACGGCAAGAATGTCTGTTTAAATCTTACGGTAAGAATGTTTGTTTTAATCAAATGGCAAGAATTATGATGCTGCTTGATAAAATGACAAATTGCATTGCGTAGACAATTTAAATCAGAGCAGATTTATATCAGTAGAATAATCTGTTTAATTTTTTCTAAATCTAAATAAAATGCAGCATATATTAAAAGCCGTTGCAATTCATATAATTAACTATAGCAGCGCTGGAAAGGAACAATTTCAATTCCCTGTGTGCGGTAAAAATCTTGCATCTCTTTACTTTGCAACACATTCATCTCGTGCTCCCGTTGCTCCGATCTGGCGAAATCATCGACTCCAATTCCACATCCACCAACATCACCTGACTTGTACCCAGGATGCACCATTAACTCACAGGATATGACGTCATTTCCGTTACATTTGAACGCCTTAGCTAACTGTCTTTGTAAACGTTCTAAGGTCATATCTGATCCCATCGTCTGTAATCCAACAAATCGATCGGAAACCCTGCGAAATAGAATAGAGAAAAAATATGCTGAATTATTTAAGAAATAAACAGCAATTTAAAAAGTTCACCGGGATATGAAGTTGGTTGGTCACGTGATCAAATTCTGTGAAGCCCGAGGGGCTTCCCGGTAGATTTGATCACGTACCAACTAACTTCATATCCCGGTGAACTTTTCAACAATGCTGCTTATTACTTTTATTTACGTTTAAAAAAACCAAATCGTGTTAAAATTACAGATATTTGAAAAAATATTTCAAAAGTTGACGTAAAACGCTACTAAACAACTATATTAAAAAACTAGATTATCAAATCTTCATTTGGAATAACCCGTACTTTATTCCACGGCGGTGGTAAACATTACTACAAAAGTAGAGAAAAACTTAAATTTCAGGTATAATACAATTATCCATGAAGCCATTGACACGATGAAGGTTCTTCACTTTTAATATGCATGTCATTGAAATTTTTATTTTTGAACAACAAAATATTTATAATTATTCAATAATGCATCAAGATTAAAATTGTGTTACTCTAGATTGTGGTGACGCGTTTCAAATCACGTTATAAACTCTCAACAGAGATACAAACAGTACATGTATATAAAGTATTTAACATGCAATTTACATTGTATCTATCTTAAATTATGTCAATCGGAACATGCCCTTGGATTTACAGTTGTACAATCTTACAAACCCTGTTTCAAATCTAAACCGCAAATTCATGATTTCAATTTTGATTATGCGTTTGCAAAATCGTGTATTATCACAGTTACATGTTAAGCTTGCAGGTAATTAAAAGCATGTCGGGGCTACTTTGCCCAATTTTATAAATACCAAATGCCGTTTTCCTTCAAGATAGGTTTGGCTGACGATGCTTGATCAATCACCTCTTGAAACATTGCATCTAAGTCTTTGATGACGTCAGCGGTCCAAGAATACACGTGGTCTGGTTCCAAATCTTCATCCGGGCATCTCGTACTTCGAACTCCATTCTCCCGTAAAACTGATGCAAACACTTCACAAATTCCTGGTTGCAATACAGAAATACGTGCATTACGAACTGATTTTGTAACGAAGAAATGACTTTGTTTGACATTAACCACGAACACGAAATAGTTTGAAAACTGGAAACTATAGAAAAATCATAAATGATCCCTGTGTTTCAGCAATCTGTCCCTTTATGAGAATGTGGGTTTGAAAGTTAAATTGTTTAAATTCAGAACATGTTGTATATGCATTACTTTTGTTTGTTTGATTTTGTGTTTTGTTTGTTAGTTTTAATGAGTTCGGTACTTTTGTTTTGGGAGGGATTATTGTGCATTTGAAAACAACAAAGCTTGTCAATCACAGGTAGAAGAAATAAGAGCACGATGTTTCACTTTGAAAGGAGAAATCAGTATTGCTAGAGAAAAGTTTGTTCCCTTTTAATTGTCAAGTTAAAGTGTGAGCTTAGTCCTTGTTGAAATTGCATAATTTAAATTGAATATGAACAATTAAAAATAAATCCGTTGGAAATGTATTTCAAACAAAAAACCCCCCACATACAATGCCACTGTCTGTGTAGTAAAAAAATGTAGCATAGATAGAAATAGACAGTACAAATGTGGGTTTTACAACAACAACAACAACAAAATTTAAATAAACGATTGGAAGCATTATGTATATCAGGCCTCAAAAAATAGTTTCAGTCATTCAAGCATATCTTTAACAAGATGCACTATAGCATAGCATAGCATTGAAGTCTTATACCATAGCATTGGAATCTTATACCATTTGAATCTCATACCATAGCATACAATTTCACATATTTTCATTCATTCGTCATATCATACCATAGCATAGCATACAACATGATTTTTACTCGGTTTTAAATGATTTTATTTAAAAGAAATAATGTTCACATTGCAGATGAGTGGTAAACTTTAGCTTCTTATCATTTTACTTCGAAATGTTTGGAATTATTTGATCTGTGTATGGAGGTGTTTTTGTTCAAATCTCCTAGCAAAATTTACCATAGCATACCATACCATATCATTAAGCCCTTCATTTTAATTTCTAATATCAAAGCATACAAATATCAAAGCACTGCATTGAAATTTCATAGCATATCATCAAAATTGCCTACCTTAGCATAGCATACAGTTGTAAAAAAAAATATGCATGAAATGACTGTGGTTATATAGACTACAAAAACCAAATATATATAATTTTTTATAAAGGTTAGTCCCACAAAGCTTATATATTATGCAATAATCAAACGATTAAATTTAGTGTAATAGGCAATTTAAAGAACATTTCAAAGCATTTAATTACAATTTTCTAACAATCTGAATTTATTTCTTCAACTTACTAAGTCCTGTCTCCTCTATTAGAGATTCATTCACTGATATTTGTGAACAAAACTAAAACAAAAATTTATTAAAGGTAAAAAAAAACCCATGCATTGATGAAAGATCAGCCTGCTTTTTAAATAGAAGCTATGAAAATTAAAAACTCAAAATCATGATAGAACATTTCTGCTTTAAAAAAAAATCCGCATCACTTTATTTATCATTTTATGAATAATGATATGCCAAGAGAATGTTGGATCTTGTTCCGAATAAGCAAAACAGGCAAATAAAATTGTCTGTATTGATTTTTCTTAAAAAAAGAAGATAGTGTTTATTTAAAAGATTAATCTTCACAAATAAATACCCATTCTGAAAATTTTAAAGATGAGACTTATGCATATATACACATTACACACCCACATGTTTATTGCGTCGAATATAACACTATATTTACATTTGCAAATATGTTTCCTTTTATGGACCTATCTATATTATAACAAAAACGTTCAATTCTGTATGAACGTTTTTGTGACGTCACTCTGATAACTGCACGCGCTTGTCGCTTGACGGTTGTAATATTGTAAACGTAAAAAACCATTATATTAATTTTTCTGAACGGTTTTCCATTCTCAAACGTAAATTTAAGTAATAAACAGCAATGATAAAAAGTTCACCGGGATATGAACTTGGAAACTAGGTGATCAAATCTTCTGAGAAGCCCTTCGGGCGTCACAGGATTTGATCACGTGACCAACCAAGTTCATGTCCCGATGAACTTTTTAAATTGCTGTTTATTTCTTGAGTGAACCACATTGGTATCTTAAATACACATTAGTGATGGTGCTAAAAATTAATATTTATATCTACCAAGTATTATTCTTTCTATTTCTTGCAGAAACTTATAGTCAATTCATAGCTCTATAGAAACAGCCAGACTGAAATCTACCCGCCCCGTTTATCGATTGGTCAAAATCTACAGTGGCTGAAACTGACAAGAACCGACAGGACAGATATCGACTCGCCCTGTTTATCGATTGGTCCAAACCTACAGTGACCTAGGAAAAATCACGGACTACGAAATATGATCATGATGATGTCAGACCTAAATTCCCATAGAACATGATTTGGCTGTTTCTTTTGGATACCATACTGATGCACATTAACAGTAATTTGGTGAATTTAACTCTTTTTTTTACAATAATAAATAAATATAAACAATAAAATGCTTTCTTTGATGATTCATGCAAATTATGAATGTAACCAATACCTTGGTAAGGCGGGTTATTTTTTTCTGTAATGTCATCACCTTCGTATCCCCCATGGATCATTAAATAAAGCATTTTATTGTTTAATTTATATTGATAATATGAGATATGTAATAAGCTCCGGTGTGGTATACTTCTATATTTCATGCACATATCTTTTGATATTAAGAGACACCATTTTCATCTACCGATATTTTTTCTGTCTTCTATTTATTAAGGAAAACCTAGCTCTATAGGAACTGACAGGGCTGAAATCTACACAGTCCAATTCTAAACCAGTCAACTGATTGGTCTAAACCTTCAGCAACCCAAGAAAATCACAAACTACACGAAAAAATCATGATGATGTCTGACTCAAATTCCATTTTAGACGAATTAGCCTTAAAATGAAATATTATCCTCATTGCGAGAATTGATGAAATCTTAGAGACTAGATGAACATGTTCCCGGATTGATATCATATTACAAAAATCAGACGCTCATAATTTAAGGTCTTTCGATTGTCGCATGACGTCATTGGGAGCATTCCTGAATATTTTACCGTTATCGGTTAAAATACTACTGTTATGTAATGCATGGTTTTGCCAATATTTCACTTGTGTTTAACACATTTTAAGCTAAGTAAAGTGAAATAACACAAATGTTTAACAATTTATAGAGAGTAGTTTGAGTTAAAATCGCTGAATTCAATGAAAAACTGATAAAACCGTACATAGGAAAATTTTTACCTGGCAAGGTAAACATTTTTTTTTTCAGATGTCGATAGACGATATAAAGAGTTACAATTGTACCAATTTTCAAAGAGTTTGAACCGTTTTTTCAAAGGTTATAGACGTTTGATGTTGCTAAACTGTACTTATTTATGGTTGAAAAATTGTATCAAAATGCACTCTAAGTTTGATACTTTCATACTGGCAAGTTTAAATAACCTTAAAATGTTAAGATACATAAAATGAAGGATTGCGATTAATTTCTTTAAAAAAAATGCTTTTAATATATAGAAATCAGAAAAAAAAAATTACGTTTGATTGGAGAGCTATAATTGCCCTGATAGTGTACCTATGTTAGCTCCTACAGCATGAACACACTATTTGCAACATACCAAAATTAAAGTTCAGTTTGAATGTTTACATATTAATCTTCATATTTAAACCAATTTTACACGGATTTTACCATAAGAACATCAAGGGTAAAGAAACCTTAAAAATAAACTTCTACTTCAAAATCTGACGGTTAAACGGAATAACGCTGCAAACAAACAACAAAAATCATACAAAAGAGTGTGTTAAAATTTATATTAAATATTCTGAACTTTGCATTTTATAAATACAAGTTATATATACATGTATTTATAAATCTTTTATCATATAATTATGATGATTTGAAAATAGTGTCACTGATCATTTAAAAGGATGCATGGAGTCTGTTCTGTAAAATATATAGGTTTACCTGGAAGAAGATGTGCGTGTTGGTGTCCGTCAATATGTTCTGGCTTCTGGCCCATCAAAGACTGAAATCTGTCAATTTGGCTTTGTAACTCCCACTTCACCTAACAGAATAAAGAGAAAAAAATAATCAAACAAAATTTTATCCGTTCATAAAATAAAAAAAAAGTTAAAACAATCATATAAGTCGGATTTTTCTTTGGTTTCATATTTCTTTTCATTTTATTTTTTTTTAATTCAAACTGAATTTCTCTTTGTTTGGAATACGTGCACACAAGTCATGTATATGGTCTTTATAATTAATTATAACGTTGAGAAATTCTAGATTACCTCTTCCATATCAACTTCGCCTTTAGATAAAGCTTTCTTGAGTGAAGAAAGATCGAGGAATTTACCAGTACAATCGGTTAGTGTTTTCGTTTTGGTTCCAACTGGGGTTCCTTCAATGATGTTGAAATGCATCCCTATAACAGAGGACAAAAATCAATAAAAAGGACAAAAAAGACGTATTTTTTTTATCTCAAATTTACAGGGTATACACATATAATATGCAAATTCAAAAGTTTTTCACAAGCACGTGATATGTCATGTCCAAAATGTACTGATAACGTTTAAAAAAAGAATGGAATTTTAATAATATTTGCAAAAGTAAAAATAAAAGTATTGCATGGAACAGGAATAATGGAAGGAGAAACAATATCATAGTTACAGACTTACAAGAGTATTTAGTTTTTCGGCCATGATATGTTCACCAACATCTCTGTGGCCATTGCATTTGATAGAACATTTAAAATTTGGAACACTCTTGTTTTTCAAAAGTCACAAAAAATGATGTTTTCGTCTATTTTTCTCCTAGTGTAAAGAATGAGCAGATTACTTCTAAGGATACTGTTCAGGTTCTTAAGGGCGGGGTGATAGGTATGACAAGTGGAACCCTGCTTTTGTCTGTTTTCTCTTCGTATTGCAAAAGGGTATTTCTGTCTTTTGTGACAATCTGATCAATTGCAGATTGTACTGTGTGGGCTTTATAGCCTCGATTACACAGATGGGATTTTAATATTCTGCTCTGTTCTTCAAAGATTTCATTAGAAGAACAGATCCGTCTAATTCAGGTTGTTAATCCTTTAGGCATTCCTCTAAAAGTATTGGGAGGGTGGCAACTCGATGGCTTGAGATAAGGGTGAGAATCTGTGAGTTTCGTATGGAGATTGAATTTTATTTCACAATCTTCCAGAGTTGATGTATCCAAAAATACATTTTTTTGAAACTAGATATTTTCACTGTGAATTTAATCGAATTGTGGAAGGAGTTGGCAAAGGTAATATAATCATTAAGGAAGTTTTCAATCCATTTCATCTCAATATCGTCTAATTAAGAACCGCAACCAGCCCAAAGGTTTGAAGGAGCTCTAAGAACAGGTTGCGTTCCAATCTTCCCATTTAATGTATTGGCGTAAGAGGGAGCCATTTTGGTGCCCATAGCTGTGCTACTTATTTGTTTGTAATGTTCGCATTTTAAACATGAAATTGTTCAGTTTGAGTACATGTTCAAGGAGCTTGAGTAGAGATTCCGTTGATGGCTGCTGAATCGTTCTACTGTCCCATACCCCCCAGCAGGCCTTGATACCTTCATCGTGAGGAATATTCGTGGTACAAGGACGTGACGTCCATTGTAACGAAAAGAGTATGGTCTGGAAGGCCAGAGGAAGGTGTTTTATTCATGTAATCTGTAGTGTCCTTGAGATATGACGGCAAAGCTTTAAGAATGTGAACACAAATTGTTTATAATGTAGTTGTTCTTTTTTGTAGTTTGTTTAGTAGTATTAGTAGTAGCGCTAGAGTTTGTTTTCTTTGTTTTTCCCATGTAATTTATTCCTTTTGTCCTGAAGAAGGGACTTGCTGTCCCGAAAATTTGACCATATCTATTGTTCGTGTCGTTAGTCATTTTAGTGCTTTATATATTCAGTTTACTGGCTTAGTATCTAAATATTAGATCCGACACTTTAAAGAAAAAAGATAGGTCGAATCAATCATTCTTGACGTCATTTTGGTTCTAGCACCAACAAGTCTCTCTGTAATTATTGATTTACCTTTACAGTCTACTTGTAATAAAATTGTTTAATGTTTAAAAAACCTCTTTTAAGGGGAAAGAGCTAATATAAAAAGCCAACGCCTAAAAATGCATGCAACAAGTTTTGAAATGTTTCACAACGCATTCATGTATGATGAAACATGTATACTCATGATCAGTTGAACGTATGCTCCCATAACCTCGCTTTATCTAAAGCGAACATCTTTATCTCTGCATGAGACCGACGTGTCAATGCACTACTGTACCAACAACTTATGAATATCTTGTAAGGATGAAGTACTAGCTGGTAACCTCAATTCAGCGAAAATTGTGATAACAAAAATTTGATATCCCAGATAGCATGACTTTGTTGGGCCAACATTGGCTGTGGGTTGCAAGGTTGGCAAGGTTTAAGTTTTATTCTTTTAAAGGAGCTTGTAAAAGCCCAACATTAAAATAAAGATATTCTGCTTATTCTATTCTGCTGCTGTAGAATTTAAGTTGCCGACCCTGAGATAAGAGATATAGCACATTCACTGACCAATCAATTAAGTTTTCGTAAGACTAGCCAGTTTCCATGGTTATTGTGATATCTGATCTGTTGAGATGGCGAAATCTGCTCCCATTTAGCATTTTGTAGGACAGATCTAGAGTTATTTAATACACAGTCTGCTAAATGCATAGCCAAAGTCTAGCGAATAAAACAGAAATGTAAGTATTATTCATCTCAAATAACTGCATATATTAACCCAATTTTATTAACGTCTAAATATATATATCTCTCATTTATTGAATATTCTTTTTAGGGAATGTCAAGCTGTCCCCTCCCAGTTTAATGAACTTTCCGCTTTCCTCTGACTTAAAAATTTAATGTTTGTGAAAAACAGTGTTTTATTTGAACGACTATAAATAGCTGAAGATATAAATGAAGCTAAACAGAAGAAGGTGGATTATAACTTTATTCTATTTTGGAGGAACTAAGTTTAAAAAGTGTGGATATAGATTTACCCTGTGAACATATGCTAGCTAAATAAGGAACGGCCGTTATCTAATTTCAAGGATTTTTGTTTTATCATAGCTTGTTCATTTTCAATCTGGATTCAAAATAAATCTGTCATTTAACTAGCATTCGGCCAATGTTGCTCATATATTACATACCTTGGCAAACTGTTGGGCCAATATCGGAAGAATGATGACAAATGTGACGTTGTGCCGATGTCGACCCAGCATGTGGGGCCAATGTTGTGCCGATTAGCAAAACTACATTGGGCCAACATTGTTTGCCAACACTGGGACAAAGTCACTGGTTGCGTTGGGCCAACAATGAATCAACAAAGTCATGCTAGCTGCGATGTTCCAAAAAACATATACATTTGATGAAACATCGAAATTCGATGTAATAGATAACTTTTTTTTTCCTTTCAAAAACTTCTTTTACAGTTTATTTTAATCCTACCAATAAGTAGATATCCCAGTATTCATTACAAATGTTTTATCACAATGTCCCAATTTTTTAAGGAAAATACACATGTAAAATTAATACTTTCAATAAACATACATAATTTCATTTCATAATAACGAATTTAATTCTCAAACATTTAAAACCATATTAAATAGTTTTAACCAAACCTGTTTACCATATTAAATTTCAGGGTACCTGTTGGCATGTTGACCTTTTTCGCCCTATTGACCGCATCTTCTGCTGCGACGCCATTAACCATCAGCGTGACTCCACTAATTGCCCCGCTCAGAAAACAGGTCACCATGCCCTCGTTCCGCTCCACGCTATAGCCAAAGTCGTCTGCATTTATAACCAGAAGCCTCCTCATTGTTGTACTGATGGATTTGCGGTTATCAGCGTGTGTGTGAGTACGGCAGCCTCATAGGGATGCAAAATGTAAGGTTTAACACATTGAATGTAAGACGACTTTGATGTATATAAAAAGGGAGCATCACATCTGCAGTTGTGCATGAAAATATGCACAAACATATGTACATCTCGTAAGATACTTTTTACGCTATTTTGTATGTGAACCGAATTGCCTAGCATCCGGTATATAAGCTATTTACATGTATGTATTTTATGTCAGTTATGCTATGCAACCCATGTATATTAATTTTGTATTGCGGCAATGATATTAGATCGTTTCATAAAAATGATCAATGTTAGATCAGTGTTGTATATCTCCCTTGAATGCATCGTGTTTAGTGATAAACACCAAATGGTGTTAGATTTCTCCATCTGATCTGTGTAAAATTTCCAATTTTTTTTATCGCACGAAGTCAAACTCATGTATTATCGTATATATGAGCCTCGAAATATAAATACCGTTTAAATAACACCTCTGCCACTATTCTTTCTGGTGATTAATTGCATTTTAATCAATGATTTATTTAGGATTTAGTAAACTCTCTTATTTGCGGCAAAATATTCCAAAATACATATGTACATTTTTCAAATAAGTATGCCACATGATCTGGTCTTCTTGAGTGTATACTTTGTTGAAAAATGTGCAGTAATAAGTGTCAAGCATATTTTAATACATACTGCAATCAAGCTAATTTAAACATTTACACTACAGATATTTAATTGCTCTCTCTCTCTCTCTCTCTCTCTCTCTCAATGTTAGATCATTTTTGAAGAATAAATGGTAAAACGTCATGTGATTATGTTGTTAAAACACTTAAGCAAACATTCACCTACATTCAAACTACAAATACCCACTGGAAATATTCATGCTTATATAAAATTCTAAAGAAGGTGTTCTTGAAGCGTTGGTCATTTAAACGATAGTTTTTGTTTATTTCTTGTGTTAAGCTACTTAAATAGTAAAATAAAACAACACACCCTTATACTGTTCTAGACAAAGAACACGAACATTTGATCAAGTGAGAAGATGACAAGGAAAAGATCTAGAAAATAATTTCAGTGTGTCATTTTGGTGCTAGAGCCATTATGACGTTATAAATGATTCAGTTGATGTATTTTTTTTTTCGTTTTTTAATACGTCAAAGGAATTGTGTAGAAAATAAAACGTTTACTTGAATTCTATATTAATTCAATAAAAAGGTAATCCGAACATCTATATTTCAATAGCATCAGTTTGAAGAGGAGGTAAAGAGTTTGTTCAATGCGGTTTATTTTTGTGAGAGTGTAGGCAGTCTATTTCATTAGTCAAAATAAACCCTAGAAATTTGTTACTAATTTCCTTCATATTTCATTGAAATTAATAGTTCAAAACATGATGTTTCACTAAATTTACCGAAAATAAATCTTCCAGTACACCTTATCAGGGAAGCTATTGTCATGAAGCATCACTTAAAGAATCTATATCTTGAATTTTACAAACGTGTGGGCACCCTCCATTAACTCGATTTTGACCTTCAACTATCGTATTCCCTTTCTATATTCTGACAACATTGTACTTTGTACGCATTTGTATAGATATGACAACCCATTAATTACCAACATTCATTTAGTTTAGTATACTTTTATTTGCTAAAAATAACATGTAACTGTGCCCCTGATATTCAAGGCTCGTGGTTGAAAAAATGACTAACGGGAAAACTCCAATCCCCTTCCCCCACAAATAAAAAGACTGATAGGGAGTAATGTTTGTGCAAAAACAAAATTAATCATATGATTGGGTAACTAAATAATTATGTAATCCGTGTGTGCGTGTGTATTTACACATACAATGATACAAAATATACTATTCAAGCTTTGTCGTTATCCACTCTATATTAGACTCTTAATACACCATGGGTTCACGTGTTCACGTACAATTTGAAGTAAATGTCATAAATAAATGCACTTTATAAAACATTTTATACCCATAATAATATTGGTAAAGTAGAACCTTAACGTATTATTAAAATATTTTTGAATGAGACGAATGGCATTGCAGAAATTTATAAAGCTTTCTTTTTATATTCAAGAAAACAATTATCTTGTTGCAGTCTTTTGAAATTAAGTGTTTAGACGGTTTTCTAATAAACTATTTTTAGGTGAATTGATCGGTCGTGGCCAATTTCAGAAAATGTTTGTCTCCTTAAAAACAGACAAATCGATTTGTCTTTAGTTAATAATCAAAATAGGGTTATTGCTTTAAAAAGTTCTAACAATTTAATGTAGGTCTGATGGTTAATTTGATGACCATCTTGCCTCTTTAATACATATTATACAACAAACTTCTTATTCAACGATACAAACGTTTTTCTCATTTTGTTCCATTGTCGATAATAAAGAACATTAAAACTACAGAAGAACAATCTACTATACGATGCTTGTTCGGAAATATTATTGAAACAACACAAATAATTCTCTTTTTAAGTGACGCATTATAGTAAAAATTTGCGTGAACATTTGGGAAACCTAAACAAATAATTGAGCAAAGAAATATTACAAAATAATAGACAGTTTATTTACGACGGTACATAAACATGTCCGTGGTCGGGTACCCGGCGCAGGCCCAAACTCGGATTAAGAAAAAACCCAAACAAACATCTACATTTGATATGTTTATAGATGTGCAATCTATTATGAAAGAAATCAAATTATATATGTTCATATTTCACTAGTGCTTGACTTGAAGCAATAGCAATCTGACTGCAACTGTTATTTCAATATTGACGTCAAAGGAGTGCAACAAATTAAAATACATCGACCAGTTTCAAGAGATAGTCTTCTCAAATCCATTTCAAAAGTGATAATGTCACACGTAATCTCTGCAGATGAATTTGATAGTCATCTCTTACCTATTCGTGATCTGATAATGGTGACTTGCAACTTTTCTACTGTATTCAATCAATTTGATGCGTTTTGTCTATTGATCACTCCTCAATCTTAAAATGCATATCTTCTACTAAGTAAAAAAAACATACGATACAATATTTTTTTTGGTTTATATCTTCTTCTTTTTTTTTTGGCTTTACATATCGAATTCCATGCCTTCCTCGAAAATCACTGGTATCTCTCTTCGAAAAATATTTTGTGTTTTTAGAAACCACCAATTATGCTTTACATGAATTGCTTCCTGAAATATTTTTCCCGCTTAGTCTCCTCCTAACCGTCTCAGTAAAATCACAAATTTAAATTAACTTTCGCATCAGGTATACACTTTTTAAGTTTACACTTATAAAATTGTTTCATCGGCTAAATGTCTCTAAATTTCTGTAGGACATGTTTGTCCTTTCTTTTTTTAAAGATCTTTCTCGTTTCGGTACCTAATAAATACTCACTTCATCAGCAAATCAAGAGTAACTACCATGTTGGAGAATGGCTAAGCTTGATCTTTTTTCTTAAGAGCTACTTTTCAAGATAATAGATATGTCTCTTCTTAGGTACTAATGAGTTGTAACGCTGATAAATACCCAGTTTTAAAGCCACAAGTTGTTTGACTTCCTTTTCATTTGGTTGCTCTCTACAGAGTAAGACTTGACATTTGATAATACTGTTTATTAGGAAATTTAGATGATGGTTCTAATTTCAGTTTGTTCACAATATATTATTTTGCTAATTATAAAGCGATCATGAGTGCTATTTTTCTTTGCTGTGTGATAGAAGTCACATGTTCTAATGTTTTTTCCTCTATAATATGAAATTAAACTGTAATGATTGTTATTTAGAAATAAGTTAAATTGTGAAAATTAGCATTTTGGAATGAAACGAGTTAATGTACATTATACCAAACGACTTCTGCAATGACATAATGTCTGGTAAATATAATCAATTTATTCTATCTATTTGGAGAATGTTATTAGTTTAAAGTTTACATCGCATTAACAGTCGAAACATTATGTTCTTCCCATACTCGTACTAAGAAGCTAAAACATCATACAATGTAACATACATATTGAACAGTGTTTACATTTTGTGGAATTAATCAAATGAAACATCAAATAGTCGTAATACTTTTAATACCTATTTATTTGATTAATTTTATGGTAGTGACTCAACTTCAAAGAACCTAGAACAAAGATTAAGAACATTAGTAAACATTTTGTCGGGGAATAAATCAACTTAAACTTTTGTCTTACTATTGTTTTTTAAACTTAAGGAGAAGAAATTGTTTTTATTTTCCTGTCTATGCTGCCTAAATTTACATTCATTTTTTTCACAAAATTAAGAGAAATCTCAATCGACTTCTTACAGTTCAGAAGAACGGTTATTGACCTCCAATGAATTGAATACATTTAAACAGAGTTCAGAAAGGCTAAGATTTTGAAAGATTGGAAAGTTAGAACTTTTTATTAAACCATCATTTCTCGGTAAGAGACTCATTAGCTATAGCATTATGATATTTTGTGCAATTGCTATATAATTAATGGAGTCTTTATAACGAGCACTCGTTAGCGGAAGCTCAATCAGAGAAATAAAATCACAAAAATTCCCTCCAAGACTTGTATTTAATCTAGATAACGAAAAAACGGTGAAGACTGACTGGTTGAGGGTGTTAACTAGTTTAGTTTTATGTGTCACGATAAAAGATGACTAATTTTATGTATAACATGTGCCGTAAAATGATTTAAATTTGTTATTTACTTACATATTGTGTTCTAAATTCAGCTGCTATTTTACATTTGTCTCGTGTGAAATTTCTTGACTAGAGTAGATATGTCTGTACAAGATATCATAGTTTGTCATAGCAGCCATCTTTGACCTATTAGTCACATATAGCATGACGAACAATTCTCGGTCATTTTTATTGCAATCGTTATTTTGTAAAAAACGATTTTTTTTTAAAATTAATTTATTTTCTTTGTTTTCAATCTATCAATTGAAAGCGTGTACGGTTAATAGCAAGCTTTGTAAATATAAGATGTGATGTTTGACTGTCTCTGAAAACCTAGAAATAAAGCTGCTTTGTTCAAGCAAACGTTGTTATATAAGTGTGATTTGCATCAAATATGAAAAATTAAACAATTAAATTTAAATTGATGTATTAAAATATTAATAAGAAGTTCATTTTATGTCAATTATAAGTTAAATCTGAATTAATATTTTATAAGAGAAGAGATATGTATAAAGATATAGGAAATGGCTCAGATTTAAAAGCGAAAGTATAAGACATTTTTAATTTCCAAATAACAGTTTATAGCTAAACAAATCATGTCAAGTAATTTAGGGAAGCTCTGATGAGTATTTCTTTTGAACACTTAACCTCATTTATCCATAATTGCAGGTGTACACAAATAGGTGATTAACAAGACATCAATTCTTTGCAAACATTTTCTTCCCTCGAGGAAACAGGCTCGCAAAGTGCATAATTATAATGAACAAAAAGGCCACACAGTCTTGGCAATTCAATTAACCTGGAACATCTGGTACGTGGATGTAAGGTGTGGTGTTTGTAATATTTCTTTTTGTACAATTCATTCCTGTACTTTTTACTATTATGTCAAAATAACTGGGAACATTGTACTGGCAAATAGAAAAAAATATGTTTCCTCTAACAACGATTGTGGGAATACTTCTTTCCTGTACTGTTTTGTGCATCTACAGAAATGGTATAAATACTTATCAGATTATATCATTTGAGATTTGTTTATCAGATACAACAGATGTCATCGACAAAATGGTCATAATTTCTGTTTTGAAAATCCAATATCAAAAGTTGGCCGTAAAATTTTCAGAATACTTATGAACAAATTTTGCAAACATGATATAATTTATGTATTTTGTAACATGCGGGCATTGTATGCTTAACTTATTAACATACTGACAAAATCAGGTAGTTTGTTTTTTTCAGAAACAAAGCTCAAAACTCTTTGTCTGCCAAGTGTCAAAATCTACAACTGTGAATTTTAAGGTGGTGGTGGGGGGGGGGGGGGGGGGGGTTCGGAAATTAGAGAACATTTTTCATATATATGGTAAACTTGGCTACATTCAACTCCTATATTTTAAACAGCAATACAAGATTGCTCAAACACACTTTTAAAGCTCTACATTGCTGATTGAAGAGAGTCTTATTACATGAAAAGTAACATCTATTGTCCAAAAAATTGGCTATGTAAAATACAAAATATTCATACAAAAATTCATAAACCATATATGTCATTATAGATCACATTATTGAAATGATCAATGATATTTCAATAAAGCTATCAAAACTATACACTCTTTTTCTATTTGATAATATCCAGCTCATAATAATGAAAATCAATACTACTATACGAAGAATACTAATATATAAACCGAGCGCAATCGTCAAGTAGTCAATTCAATGCGTCGGAATGAACACCACAACAAAGAACAATTCCACTTACGTAGATCCACTTGGTGATGCAGGTAAAGTCATTTACCCTACAATCGGGACCATCATGTTCCTTGCCATTGTCTTCAACATCACTGGGGTGGTACTGATGCTGAAGAGCAGGGAACTTCGGAAACATAGCCAGAACTTCATCTATATAATAGTGTCAATAACAGAGCTCTTCCTAGACGTATTCTACCTCTTGATGGTGTTCTGGAAACAACGGGTTTTGTATGTGTGCGGCATCTTCTTCTTTCTGTACACGGTCGGAAGACATAACGTGATAACCCATCTAATTTACCTTTGCGTTGAAAGATTCTGCGCTGTAAATCCGTCTCTTAACAGGACTTTTCAGAGGATGATTACTATAAAAAGTCGACTAATCTTCCTTGGAGTGTCCTTGGTTGCATCTTGCATACTCTTCTTGCCAATGATAATCCTTTATGCGACTCAGGACCCTAATGATTGTGGCGTCGCTCAAATATTCAAAGAAAAAACTGGATTAGTTTTAGGAATCAACCGCACGGTCTATAGTATCGAATTGCTATTTATATTTACTATTTACATTTATCTGGTAAGGAAAATCAAAACAATCAATAATTCTGTCCACCCAATCACAGTTGTACGTACCGTTGAGGACCAGGGTAACTTGTCCTCAATAAAAGAAAATTCACGAAACCCGTCAACGTTTATAACTACTACCACCTTGAATTCCAAACCAAGTGAAGTCCTCTGCAATCCCGATAGAAGCACTGCATGTTCTTCGCAGGATAATGACAAATACTCACAAAATCGAGTTCAAGTTTCCAGTATTCCAAGGAAGAGCAAATGGAAGCTGAGAGCGTTCAAAATGCTGAAATGTGCAATTTTGACTACCATTATTCCTTCAACTCCATTGATATTTATTCAGATTTTGATTCTCATCAAACCCTCTTTCAGGAATCACTTTGTTGACCTAATCATATCTTTGTGTAATATTTCTCACGCAATTATTTATCCCTTGGTGTTCATGATTAACGTGAAACAATGCAAATGTACCAAGAGGTAAGCGAACAATTCAACATTACATCTTTATTATTTGTTTTACATCTGTATTATGTTCTTTTCGTTCCATTAATGATGGTCTATATTTGTTTTCTATCTTGCTTAACATGATTATTTGCCACATGTACCACAGTTCAGAATGTCAAGGAAGCTTTTCCAAAAGAGATAAAGATAAGTTTGATGACTTGTTATATAGAAAGTTTCGCCACTTGAATGGAAATCAGTTTGCATGAAGATTCGCCTACTAAGATGACAAGCTGATGACTTTCGGACTACTACAATCTAATACTGAAAGTAAAAGGAAAGAAAACATGTGTATTAGAATATCTCTTCTTAGAAATATTTGTGTATCTATATTGTGAATCTTCGAAGTTTAAAATATATGTTACATGTATCTTGATCTATGTTGACTCTCAGTTGCAGCGTAATGAAGTGATGTGATATGTTGTATTTTATTGGTGAATACAATTGTTTAATAAAATTGCGAACTCCTGAAAAAGAGTGTCAAATTTTATTTGTACTTGTATTCTTATTGTACATGTTTTTTAAGGTATTACCAAATTTACAAATCGAACCCTATCAATTTAATAACAACTGTTTGCTCAAGAGAGAAGAAGACAACATTAAATGATATGATAAACCATTGTTTAAAATAGATTTGGAAAATAATTATAATCAATGTGTTTGCAATCCCACCTATTCATTTTATTATATATTAAATGAATAATAGTAAAATACATTCCAAAGATACAAAATTATTTCTTTTTTGTTCATATGAAACAAAAGGAAAAAGAAAGGGAGATGAATAAAGATAAATTAAAGTGTAAAAAAGTAAAGAGTGTCTTCTTAAAGAAGAAATTCATTATATGACTTTTGGATTTAAAAACAGCTCCTTAAAAGAACCTTTAACTTTATTTTGATATTTTGATTATCTATATTTGGCAACATCGTATAAAACAAAGAAAACTTATTGACATGTTTTAAAGTTTTATTGCTTTAAACGAGGACAGCGCCAAGTTTTGGAAGATTGATAATTAAATTTTAGTAGGCTATCGGCTTTTATTTTAAATAAAGATGTAATCAAAGCTGCATTTCACATATCACCATCCGCTTATGATATTAAAAAATCTCGTAATTTCCGATTATTTGAAATTGTGTTTCATTAAAAGGAAATTAAGTTTATTTTGATAAAAATAGGTTAACAAAATCTATCCATCTCAAAATATTTCTAGATTTTTTTTTCTTTCAAATATCCAATGAAACTTGTGCATCTTCTACATGTACAAGTCTTACAAATAAATGTGGTTTTCATATCAAATGTAAACAGTATCAACTTGTAAAAAGGTGATTGCGTTATTGCGAATGATAAGCACAGCTACAAGTAGAAAGGCACGATAGATTTACATTTTTCCACTGTTTTTGTCATAAATAACACTACATTTTGATTTTGTAATGCATCGCTCATTACAGTTCATCAATTATTGTTTTATATTTAATTTGCTAAAAAATTATAGAAATATAAGTAATAAGGATCATTCTTTGAATATTATGAAGTGATAAAGTATGGTCATATGTGATCAAATCTATTATAAAGCCATTCAGGTTTCAATTAATTTGATCACTTCCAACCGTATAATATGTACCTCACCTTCATATATTCAAAGAAGTAGGCAATAAAATATACGTTGAAATAACAAACAGGTAGTATAGGACTATAATCGGCATACTGTGATACTATCATCAGCCTGCTTCTACATAAGAATCCAATCCACTAAGGTCACAGTGTCAATTTTGCTGGTCATAGATAACATACTGGAGACAATGATTGCCAATGTATTTGGTTACATTTTGATACTGGCTTTAGTCTTGAACTTGATTGAAACGATAAATCATAAACGGGGTACGACAGTGACGTTTTTCAGAGTGAAAATTGCAATATTTTAAAGCAATAACAAACAGCTAAGCTTCAACACGTAATTAAATGACATTTTTTTCTTGATATGTGTGCAATAACAGGGTTTTTTTTTGTCAAAGATGACTAACAGACTTGCATGAATTTCCTACCTAAATGTTTCCTGTTTGGTTTTTCCCGAAATATTACATCGCATAATTATTTTGCAGTTTTTCTTTCGCTGTATTACAGACTAAACACACATTTTAACCTTTTTTAAAAATTTTCATTTATATTCTTCAATATTCTCAAAATCATTCGCTGCAAGAAAGTGCATTAAAAACAAGGTCTTAAAATACAGACATACAGACTTATCTTACTTAATCATCCCTGTTGGATTGTAGACGCCGTGGTTTTGCATTTAGTCGGATGCACACAGACAGTTTGTTTTTGGTCTGTTTAAAGTGATATAAATAGTATTGTTTTTTGCAATATATAGCAAATGAATGTAAATCATTTAAGCAATAAACAGCTGACTTATTGATCATTTAGCAAAATCATACAAGCTTCAATGGTCACCTTAGTAAAGTCCTTGGACCTGTGAGTTCAGCACAAGGAAAATGGATCAATACTTTAACAAAATACAATGTATTTAAACATTTCACCTAACAAAATCGGCATTGACCAACAGTTTGGAAAAGAGTTATATATTTTACTTATTTTAAAGCTGTTTACAATAACGTTCATGAATCCAAAGAATGAATTCATGTTAATTCGTTTTACTAATTAAATTATCATTTTTAACACAAATTTGGGACTACAATCAGTAGTGAATGAGAGGTGTGAGAAATTTGCTCAATTCCATGTTGTGTAAAATATCTTAACATCATGTTGTATAAAACATTTCATTTTATTTTTCCTAAATATTTAAAGTAAATATAAATTGTGTTTCCTTATCGTTCATGTGCTTTATGTACATCTATCCCATATTTCTGATTCATCAGCACATGCATATACCAAAAATGAACTCAAATGTGTAATAATGACAAGAATGTTCTACATGTATGCGGTCGATATTTTCCTGACGTACAAATGATGATCACTCAACCAAACTAAGTAATTTATCATTTTTTTGTTATGGATAATCAAAAAACACATGTAGAATCTTCGCTATTGGAGCAAATGTTCCTAAATAGCATTTGGGAGCTGAAAACCCAACTTTTGTGGCTTAATTTGTGTCTTGATCGGTTTTTTTTTCATTCAAGACATTTAATGAGCTCGAAACCTACACATGTACATGATATTTCTATGAGTCTTTAGCAATTTAGCCTTTTATCATATATAAATGTGAAACTTGTCCTTCTTTTAAAGTATGGACCTAAAATTCAAATAGAGCAATTTTCTGCGTTCAGACTTCATGTCTAATAAATCCTTAAGTCAAAACAAGAGGTTAAAAGTGACATGTGGTGATAACGAACAGTGTTCAGATTCAGAGGAAAATTGCAAGAAAGGAGCAGAGCTAACAAGGACCTCCAAACAACTAAGGTAGGATCAGTTGCCATGGAGGAGTGAGATCCTCTGCTGACCGGTTACACCTGTCGTGTGCTCTTTGTCGTAATCGGGGAAAACAGAAAAGTCCGTAGACAATTTGGTGATTTATTTTTATAATGGTCTTACAATAAGTGCGAAAAAAATTAAAAGACAATTATAACATCATTAAGAATTTTTAAAAGGTTTCACCTACATCAAACATTCATAAATTGTAATAATCATTATTAATTCAGCGACCATTTTTTTTTCATTTTTATATATTTGAATAAAAAATTGCTATCACAAAGTGCAATTAAACCCCAATTAGCTTGTCTATCCATTTGGTTGTTTTGGGGTTCATCTATAGAAACAAGCTATCAACAACAAAATTCTTGTATAATTTGAATGAGAATGTGAGGCATGCTTAAAGTAAAAACAAATATCAACGTATTCATTTTTTGAATTTGCTCACTAAAATCTTCATTTGATGTTTTATTTGACAAATTTAATAAGTTCAAGCCAAAGAAAGTTACATGTCTAATGTAAATAATAGGCCGTGTCAACAGACTAATCAAGATGCAAATTAAAGGAGGTGAGATCACATCAATAGTAGAAAATCATATAATGCTTTATAAAGTGGTTTAACGAATCCCACATAGACGTCGCATCGAAGACACAAAAAGACGTTCCGTACATGGCTGAAAGGAATTGACGGCAGTGGATTATCAGAAAGGTATAAGGTTTAGTTATACCAGCATTGGATCTTGCCAAGATTAATTTAGCTAATCCTATATATGAAGTGTTGCAACTACTACAGCTGACATATGGGAAGAAAAGTGAGTGATATCTGGTCGATTGCTGAGAGTCCCACCATTATTTACATCGACTGGACTCGACTGGAACTCTACCAGATTACGCATACCATTGTCATCAGTGGTGGAGGAGTTCAAGGTTATGCCGTCTTACTTTGAGAAACTCAGCAGATTTCAGGGTTGTTGGAGCAGGGATCCAAACAAGGACACAAAGAAAGTGTTCATTAAAACAAGAGTGAACCAAACAGACGGTATGCTTAACGTATGAGAGATAATTGGAGACCAAAACATTATATAAATTGTAGATGTCCGTTATTTAACATTTATACATAAAGTAAATACCTATGATCATATGCCATCTTGTCTCTGTAGGAACTAAGTTAATATTCATGTAACGTTTATACTCTAAGCCATGGAATAATCAATTCCGTATTAAACATTGCATATGAATGATCATCTTAATTGTAGTTGAATAAGTTATTCATTATGCATTCATCAGGGAATTTATTTTACCAAAAGTAATTTTTTATGTATATGAGATAAATAACCCAAATTTCCTACATGTAAAAAGCAGATCACCCACACAAGCGTGTAATTTGACTCATAAACCTTCTCACTTTTATTAACTATCAATTTATGGTGATTTATCCCACCTCCATTAAGTGCGTTTAATTCCATTCAAACAAAACACCCTCAAACTCATTCATTGTAACAAAGCAAATGCTGATAATTTTTTTTAACTCATGTTACTTCTTTTCTTGTCCTCGTGCATTTTTAAAAATTTTGACCTTATCAGGCACAATTTTTCGGTATAATTCAGTCACATTTCAGACATTTCGATAAAAGTTCAATTGACAAAACATAAACAATATATGGGTCCGAAATCAACAAATTATGAGCAAAAGTCTGTATAACTTTTAAGATTCAAAAGACCATCATATGAAAGTTATTGAAAGACATAGTCACATTACTGGAAGACGGAGAGAGACTAGTACTGCAATTAATATTATTTGTCAATTTTTTAATTTTGTAAAACTGATAATTTCTGTAAGCCATAACTAATTTACAGAAACACATTCCAGGTAGTAGTACATGTTCTTATAAGGTAAAGGTCTGAGTAATCATCAGTTATTGTGAATCTTTACTGAATCTAAACAAGGATTGAAATGACCAAATATATTACATAGCAGTCGATTGTTAAATGTATCCCCTTTTTACTGAGAAGCGCGCAGAATGTACTTCTAGAAGCATTTAAAGAGGCTGTGTAGTCAACAGATTGTCCATCAGTTCAATTTAAAATTTTAGATTTTTATACATGAATTTAAAGCTTCAAGGACGTTGTTTACTTAGGGTTTGAGTTCTCAAATCCAGATTGTTAAGAAGTTCAATTTCATGAATAAAATTTGTTTTAAATACAAAAAGCATTTATGAAATGAATTATTATTGACATAACAATCGATATGTTTACTAAATTATGGAATTGGGCCCTGACAAATTGACTTTTAGAAAAACAGAGGAAATTCGGGCTTAATTTTTCAGATTTTGTTTTCCACTGAAATATTTTTGGTAGTACTATAATATTTAAAGTAAAGATTTTATCTGTTAGTCAACATAGTTTTGTATATTTTCTGTTGGTTTTATCTGACTTTTTCGTTTAGATAATCGTATGGCACACACTACAAACATATTGAAAAATTCTTAAAAATGATGAAAGACACCATATCTAAAAATTTTGATCATTGACCTCATATACATTTTATGCGAGCAGAAAAAAGTCAATATACTAAGTTTAATACTATAAATGTTTTAGCAATATCATCATTCAGTTTTTTGTTATATTGAATCAAAAATGGGTAGTAATTTGAAAACTGATAGAGGAATTTCGGACTATAATATCTATAAAAATTGTGAACGTAAACTTAATGCTTTGTATCCATTTAATGTCACTACTATTTATAACCTATATTTCATTTGTTAAAGAGTTAAGCAATTTGTATTATTTTCATAATTAAGAAAATCTCAATCATAGACTAAACTTTTTGTGGATTTTTTAAAATTTTTAAAAATATTCAATGGCCATTAACTCAAAAAGTAGGTCATTGACCTACTTTTTTGAAAGTGAAGAATAACACTACCATGTAAGGTCAATAACACACAATAGATGGTTCGTCATTATTATCAGTGGAATTTGTTTTTCATTCTGAGTAAACGTCATCCATAAATCATTATCTAGTAAAGAAAATCTTAATACATGTATTATTGATTTAATTTGAAATATTTTTCTATATCCTGTAATGGAACTCTTATCATGAAGGAGGTAGGTATAGTCTACAAGTGGTCACGATAACCCTGCCCTTTCATAGGCGTTGGAACTGGAGAGGGAGGGGGCTAGGGGGGGGGGGGGCTAAGCTACGCATTTACCATTTAGGAATTTCATGATTTTTTTCTCTTCTTTTTTTTCAGAATTTTGTGGATGAGACTTACCATAATGAGAATCAAGATTATCCACAACAAACAATTTACTTACAATATAAGATTTTATATAATATATCAGCGAGAATACAATTACATGTGTAAAAACGTTAGTAAAATTTCTATTAGTTCACAATGAACTTGCTTATTATCATGATAGTAGTTCAAATTGTAGATTTTTTAATATCCTACAATAATTACTATATGTAACTTAGGTGATTGCAAAATCTTAAATTCGAATAACCTTATTTCAGCAAAAGCGATGAGAATAATTAATTTGCATATGTAATGGAAATCATAATCAGCAAAATCGGTCAGTTTTAAAACCAGGAATGTTGTATTTTTACGTCCAGTAGTTGTACGAAAGTCTTCTATTAGAAATTACCCCCAAAAATTAATTTTAATCGTGATGAATTTTCATATTTAATCGGCGTACCGTTTTCGCCACGCATGAACAGGTCACGAAGTTATGAACAAAGAGTTCGATATAGATATGAAAACACTCTAGGGGAGAATGATTTCATTACGGAAACAACCAACGTCATCAAAATATTATACGAAATTAACAGCATGTTTTTCAGCTGAAATCGCTATCCTTTTTATGCAAACCAATATACCAGACGTATTACTCCGACATATACTCAATTTTAAACAAAGGATCATGAAACTGTGCGTCGACAATAACAAGTACCCTACTGTAAATTGCATTTTCAACTCCGTATGAAACTATTGTTATCTAACAATCAAATGTAATGATATAAAACTAGAAGAATTTTATTGATTTATTTATGGGATTTTTTAAAATGAAAATTCAAAATTGATGAAGAGGATTATTGTCGAATATGTAAAGTTTTTAAAAGTGTTCGATATTGTTGATTACAATAAAAGCAACTTTTTTTTAGAAATATGAATAGAAAAGAACAGTAATGTTCAAATTGCTGATTATCTAAAGTTAGATCTCTTCAAGATTTCAATTGTAAAATAAATATGTTAAAAAAATGTAAAGACATGGGTCAAACTTTACGGACAAAAAGATTTAACACTTGATTATTTCTACTTCTGAAATTTGAGTCATTTCTGTATATCAGGTGAACCGACAGGACCCAAGAAACAAGAATATATACGATTCATGAGTGGGGATCTCAACTGTTTTCACTGTTTTGTTTGGACACTTCTTGTTCAAAGGGGGTTCAGGACTACACCTCGGGCCCATAACCTTCATACCATTCGATTTCCCTTGACACAAGGAACAAGAATATATATAGTTTAGGGATTGGGATCTCAAGCGTTTTCAAGATTATTTGGGCACTTCTGTTCGAAGGGGGTTAGTACCACCCCGGTACCCATAACGTACATACCATTTGATGCCCCTTGACACAAAGAACAAGAATTCATATAGTTACGGGGTGAGGATCTAAACCTTTATCAGGATATTTGGGCACTTTCGGTTCGAATGGGGTCAGGACCACCCCCATGCCCAAAGACCTACAAATCATTTAATGATCCTTAACACAAAGAACAAGAATATATGTAGTTTTGGGGTGGGGATCTCAATGGATTTTGAGATATTAAGGCACTTTCTGTTTCCCGGATGACGAAACTACCCAATATGGCCATAACCTATATAGTATATGATATCCCAATACACCTCGTCTAAAAATGATATTAATCTGTTCAAAATTCAAACGTAACGTCATTAGTACGTTTTTGACGATGGTGCATTGTGACGTGTCTCGTCAGGTGCAAACTAGGTTATCCAAATTAACTAAATTTTTCTATCCAATCAAATGCTGCGTTACAACCAGAATTAAATTATTCCTTCATATAACAAAGCAAACGTTGACTGGGGTTGAGTGCAACATCGATTATATTTTATATACTCGAAATCCAGATCGACAATTTTCCATTCAGTGATTCAGTTCAAATTACATTCGATCAACGAGTCAAAATAACAATTACATATGAAACGATATAAACTTTTATAAGTATACGGAGTGTCAAAGGTAGAAATATGACTCTGCACTAACCTAGTCGTTGTATGCATCTAATATGTCGGCAAAAATAGCAATAACAAATTTGTTTGTAATTAAAGTGCAGAATGACTCCGAGTCGAGAGACCAGGATAGAAAGACGAAAGAACAGAGAAATACGTCTGTTTTTTCCTTCCGACTCGGGCTGATATTGGCAGAAATGGCGTCTGTTGATTCTGTGTTTGACAGACAGCAGACTCCATTGAAACACGAGTTCTAACAAAGAAATCGAAGAATGTCAACCTTATTATTATCAGATACAAAAAAAATTAAACTAAAAAAAGTCATTTGGAGACGTTGGATTAACATTTCACTTTTCTGATTTTCTTTCCAAAAATGTTTATTTGATACAGATGGAAACAAAGCGTTGTTTAGACATTCTGATAATTGCAGACTATGGCCTATTCTTGTCCCTAGAAATGAATGATAAAGTATTATTAACATGTTCAAAGTGTGTCTTCATTGACGACTGTGCGAGACACGTTAACGGTTCTCTGTCAATCGGAAAATACATGTTATGAAAAACAAACAATTAAGTATATTTTTGGTCAAATTGTATATATCTATTTCATTATACAAAACTTTTCAAAACCTCCGCAGAGGCCATCTACTATTCCTCATCTGGGGTGCCAGCCACCCCCCCCCCCCCCCCCCCCCCCCCCGGATTGGAACTTTGATAGATAAACATTTTTGAATTTAATCACAAAATAAAAAACTTTGCATTCTTATATTGATATCTGAAACATTTATAAATGTTTAAAACAAGAACACACGTGCCTATGTACTCATACTTACATGTATATATACCTATACATATACACATATAAATACATGTTTATACCGTTTTATGCATTCGTATGCGCAGATATATAAATATATTGATGCGTAATGATTTTGACAATATAGATATAAATGTAATAAGGGCTAACAAAACTTATACATGTGCCGGTGATATTTGTATTGAATAATGCTGATATCAAACAACGTGATATAATATGATCATTCACATTCAACCGTAGGTAACATCTCGCCACATCTCCATATAAGTCCATATAAAACTACCCTGGATTAACTTACCTACAGGAAGGCTGGCCCACCATGTAGTGAGTTTTGTACATAATGACAATTTTAACTTTAAATACAGTTTTTGAAAGAATTCCATCACCGGTAGTTTGCATACATTTTAAAACATTTGAATAAGTCAGAACAGAATCTTTTACGGCGTAAAACAAGGATTGTTCTGATTCTTCAATGTTATCAAGGCGACAATACATCTTATGTTTGTATATTTTGTATTCAATAAAAGAAAGAAGAATGTTATACATTCTGATTGTGTTGTTTTGTGCCGAGTAAAAACCAATAATGACATGTTTCCACTGAACTTGAAAATTTATAAAATCACTAATTACATTCCATATTTTTGAACATTTTTACAATTAAAATTAAATGTCTGATATTCTCTGTGTCATTTTGACACACTTTACATTTTTTTTATTTGCACTGTACTTGACTGTCCCATTTGCTTGAATATAAGTTATTACAAAAAATGTTAATAAGACGTTTATAATGAAGTGTATAATCGTGTGAAATCACTGTCTTAAGAAACGATTACTAGTAAAGTTTAATGTTTGTGAGACTTATGGGAAATAGTATAGAATCAAGAAGATGCGTTATATCCGCCATTTTCTTTGATATGAAAACCAGAAGTCTAATTCTTACTTTTAAAAGTTAAAATATGATCAGTTGAATTTTTTTTATAAAATGACAATTATAGATGAGAGATATATCATATATTATTTGTAGGCACTATGTCAGTTGAATTAAATAGCGACAGGTCACAGGTAGCACAATATAAAGACGAATTATATCGAATGTAAAACTACATGTATATGCTTATTTCTGTGTATGGTAAGGAGATAGTGTCGCGCTTTTTATGATAAAATGTTGTTAGGTATTTGATATAGCATGTTAACTAGATATATGGTAAAACCCAGGCGCTCCATAGAAAGTAAAAAAAATATAAAACTTTAACACTCCTTACATTCTAACATCGATGAGATCTCTGCAATATTTACAAATTTGAAACATATAAGTGTAAAGATGAATAAGGAAGAATAGCAATAATTTGAGGCATATTATTTTATATTTCTAAATCACTGACATCTATGCGTCCACATTACATGCATTTTCTGGAATGAGAAAGATACATGTATTAATCATCTTTGGTAACGGACGTTTTGTAACAAAACATCTATTTAAATTACACTGTCTCTGCTTTGCAAATATAATTAAAAAGATTACAGGGGTTTCGGATTACCTTAATGATAATTTTGATAAAATGTGCGATGTTTTCTTCGAGAATTTTTGAAAAGATATAAAATTGATGCAAAAAGGATATCAGATTGTCAAAAAAAAAAAATTCGCAATTTGTCAATTTTCTCCGTTTTAAAGAAAAATTGTAGATTTCGACATAATTTCGATTTGTTTTTCGCTGTTGGTAACATATATTTTTATTAATGTGATAAAAAAAATTGTACAAACAAAGGCAGTTACTTCAAGCAACTTAATAACTACAAACAACATTGCTTTATAACTGTAAAAGATGTCATTAGAAAATACAACAGACAGAAACCAAATAAAAGGGTTCGGCTTATCCATAGCCAATTGTTTGAGTATAATCACCTCTCACTAATTATTTGCATGGATAAAATAATACGCTGTTTTGTTTTCTTAAAAATACGTTTTATATTATATAATAACTCTTCCTTTTTTTCTGGGAAAGTAAAAAAAAATAACATCAATTACCTAACAGTTCTATAATTTGGTTTACAATTTTAAGGGATGGTTCCATTTGAAAAACTTGCAATAAAAGATGATAAATAACAAAATTTGTTTTTGAGAAAATGAGTCTGATCAGCTTATTTTAACAAACAATTTTAAAATGTTTCATATTACAAAGTTGCGTTATATCAGCCTTTTCGTTCAATGAAATTGGTTTAAGTTTAATATAGCCTTACCTCAATAAATTGAAAAGCAAAACAATTTTGAAAACTTTTGTTATTGATTATTCATTTGGATAAAGGTTGAACGTTGAGCATCGTAAATAATTGCAAAAATAATACTCAAGAAAAATCAATAAAAAAATTTAAAAAATTGAAACACTGATAAAAATAACGAATAAAAATATCGAATTAAGTAAAAAAAATTTCAAAGAAAGAAAACATTTAACTCATTAAAGAAGAATTCAATCATCCTGTTTTACTTAAATAAAATCGGTGAGAGTCGTACTGTATATTATGAAAAAGAAATAATTTTTTTAACAACAATCGGCTTTCTTTCCTTATCTATAAGGTTGTCAAATAAGAATTGTATTAAAGAATGTAATAAAACCTAGAGGATATACAAATCTTGTCAGATCTAACCAAATAATTTCTTAAACATTTCTTAACTGTTTATTGTTTTCTGCAAGTTTTTTACAGAATGAACAGTTTGAATTAAATGCAAATATCTCTGATTCTTAAAAACAAAAGCAACGATGAAAAAGAAAGAAAGATCTCTCTTTTCCTCTAGCTATCCCTGAATGTTTCTCTCTCTCTCTCTCTCTCTCTCTCTCTCTCTCTCTCTCTACACACACACACACACACACACACACACACACACACACACACAAACGCATTTACAAACATTTTTAATAAAACTCGTTAATCCTCATGCCTCAAATATTTTAATATCAGCTATTGATGTTCATTCAACTAATTAATCTCGAACAAAGAAAATTCAGAATATATCCGTAGAGCAGAGAACTGCCTCAAGTGAAATCGATCAAAAAACTCATTTATGATTCCTCTAATAATGTATGACATTGCATAATTTCACGTAGATTAGCTTCTAATGGAAGATCAGTGTTTGCACTTATAATTTCATACCCAGCTTTTAAATGTCTAGTTTTTGATTACTGCAGTGGTTCCTTATTTTGATTGAGAAGGTTCTTAATCTTGAAAGGAGAACGGATGCATTTTTACAAGATTGTGCACTCTCGAAAATCCACATTACAATATTCAACATCTATTGTTTGATGATCTGGATAATTTGAACAATAATAAACATGCCCCTATTGTCATCTAACGACAGATTAAGTAACATTTCACAAGGGAAATTTAATCGAACAATCACAAAAACACTTGTCACCTTCCCTCAATTTCGGCTAATCATGCCAATGGGCTGGCCCTGTGATCTAACAGCCATTGTTTTTGGCTGTCTAGAGTATTTTTTATTTCATGGAATATGTTAGACGCATGTTACTTTCAAACATAAACTTTGAAAATATTAAATTGATATAAACAAACCTCAATTAATCTCTGTAAAATAGAAGTTAATTATCTTTATTTATGAAGTTTCATAGAATCATTTATATGTGAAAATAGTATTATGGAGAATTCATCCTAAAATCTCTACTAATTTAATATAAAAATTAATTTCTGACATTTTTTCAAAATTTAGATCCCATGCAGCAAAAGAATAAAAAGCTACTAATGGTTAAATTTCAAACGAATACAAACAAATGTAAATTGGGTAAATATTACGAATAATGGCAAATTTTGAAGTGAATGTTTAAGAAAACAATCCACCTTTCTTTCATAATGCTGTTTTCCAACAGCAGATACTGTAAAGGTTGACGATTTGGCGGTAGATGGAAACAGACGACTGATGTCTGACAAAGTGCCGTAACAGGACGGCACCAGGTCACACAAAGTAGCTCAGTGAAATTTGGTCTGTGATGTCAGGGAAAACCAAATTAAAGTATTTTGCAAACAACGTCGTAAAACTGAAGTATTCCAAGAAAATCCAATGCAGCCATTTCATAGACGCCATTTCTTTTGCTGTGCACTTATCCGTGCGAAAACTCAGAGATTCAACAGATAAACTTTCACTTGTTTCTTCCAGTTCTGTTTTTCGTAAAGATCAAAGTAAGCTTCTAAAAGTATGCTTTGAAATACTAAAGCCATAAATCTCGTACGAGGGTCGAACTTAATAGGCTATTATAATCTTCTGGGGGAGATTTCACTCCACGGCAATCTAAACAGAAAATGATCAATGGGACAACTGGGATATACTTAGATGATGCCTAAAAACAGAAGAAAGTTAACAAGTAAAAGTAAACAACCTTGAAATTGAAAAGACGCCCTTCAATTGTCAACCACATTAGAATTATGAATAATTGCATCGACTGCAACTCTCCTAAACACTTGTGTGAATATCTCCTCGAGTTTAAACAATAATTCAATAATCAGTGCTCTTTAATTGTATCGAAAAGCGTCATAGTTTTTGTGTTTAATTATTAGGCAATCTTGTTTTCTTTTATATAATGCAGTACAAGTTCTAAAGTTTTCTGGTAAACTAATCAGTTTGCCGAAAATTTGCGGCAAGTTTGCTGCAAGTTTGCCGCAAACAATTCATTTTGGTAAGGGGTTATTTATATACTGGTGGTAGTTACGACTTTGTTAATGCGCTTGGAAAAAAGAAAAAAAATATTTAAATTTTATTTCAATAATGGGTCTGGTTATACTTACCAGTGGATTGCGTTTCAAACCCAGACAACCCATTAAATGTAGGCGAGTCTTTGTAGAGATCAACAATCTTCTCACTCACTACCGATAGTGGTTTGGCGAAAGGGCCACCACCCGTTTTTCTCTGGGACAGTTTGTTGCTACTGAACTCTTTTTTTTTTTGCAGTCTGGTGCATATTTGTCCACTTTGTTTTTATTTCTTTAATCGATCGATTTGCAATTCCTAAAGCATTAATCTGTGACGTGATATTTTCCCATACTTTCTTCTTTTTTTCGTTAGTGATCGTATTCGTAAACTTGCTGTTAATTGTGTCGATATTTTTTCAACCAAGTCAGCAAGTAGATGATTCTCGCTAGTATCAAAATGTTTCCCCCTGAATCTACTTTACTTTGTTTGGACGTCGGCGTCTGTCATCTTGCTAGAATGTTTACAAACAAAGCAGACACCCGGAAGTTGACGAGCATAGCATTATGGGTAATATTTAAAGAATAAGAAAGCTTTAATGACTCATTAATATTTTAATGCTGGATTAACTAACAAACCTTTAATAACGGTTTTGTACAACAACCTTTAATGTGTTTATTAACTAATGATTTGTTTAGAATTTAATGATTCATTAGGCTTAATAACACATTAAATTTAATGAACCGTTGATACAACCGGCTCCAGACCATTATGTCTTGTCGTCTGGTAAAATATTTCCCTTTTCTTTTTTTCATTATTTTTAAAAAGAAAAAAACTTTATTAACGTGTATAATAGTTGATATATAATAAAATAATGCTGGCAAATGCTCATATCATAATATTCATTGATTATCGACTAGTCTTGTTGAAATTACGTGTAGCTCCAGTTTTGAACAGTCCCTTGTTTACAAATTTCCACGGATATCAGTTCATCAGGATTCTCGCTGCGATGGAGATTTCCGGTTTTACTCGGTCGCCGCGGTATACTCGCCCCTTGTTCGGCAATTTTTAAGTCTACGAACATCTAGGGGTAATGATAATAACTGATTCGTTTTCGGGAAGTCTTGGGTTTTCTCCTCCCAATTATGATAAGTAATAGATCAAGAGGTACTGCGTTTAGAATGCTGTCAAACTGGTCTTGGGCCCTCAAAATTATATATGAAGGTCGCTGATTCTCTGATGAAACTAGAAAAATAGGCATATTACTTTCTAGGTAGTTACAATATAGGAAATAGTTTGATAAAAAACATGTATACTCCTAACCGCTGACTGACAATACAATTACTATAGCTTATACATGACATAAAGGTTGCTCTGATCTAAGAAACTTACATGATCAATTATCATTCAAGGTCAAGTCCACAGCGACTTGGCATGTACATATATCTGAAAGAAGTAGAGGGTTATTTATCCTTATTAGACAGCTAGAGTTTTCATAATAATAACAACAAGCAATTTATTTGGCATACATATTGATTGTTATCTTCCTTTCAATATCTATTATTATTATCATTATGTAAAGGCCCTTTCATAATTTGGTTCAAGAGCACTTTACAACACTTTGAGATCGAAATGTTTTAGCTTCGCACGAGCTCTCGCTTGCGATGTATACGATGCCTCACATTCAGCGTTTTGTGTACTCACACGAGTAATTCACGATTTTTAAAGGTCGTAAGATAAATCGCAGCTGTCCTTTTGTGTGTTTTGCGACAATGAGACTGTCGTTCAACGTTTCTTAAATATATTGCGTTTTTCTATTATTGCATGATTTATCAGCATCAATTTGTCATGCTTTGCCACTAGTATATATAACAATTTCCTTAGTTCGTTTACATGTACGGATAAGAAATTGTCTATCTATCTATCTATCTATCTATCTATCTATCTATCTATCTATATGATGCTGGAGTTAATATTTAACATTGAGACTTTATACATGTAGATCTTTACACGACCTTATGAAATGTTTCTTTAAAGATTTTAATTAGTACCTTGGCGCGGAGTATGAATAAAAACAGGAAAAATGATAAATTTTATTATGCGTCAAACTAGATACAAGGATATTTTCATCTTTACCTAATTAAATAATCAAAGTGTATAAAGATCAAGTCAAATAAAGTAAAAATCTCTTCTTTAATCAGTGAGAATAGTTGATCAAAACTATATTTTGACTATGCGTTTCTGAATATTTCATGGATAAAACTTTATATAAGTAGAATCGCCATAATTTAAAGTAATCCAAAACACCAGATTACGTTCAGTAGCATCACACATAAATGATATTTGCGTGCCGAGATCCTTTATGAATTTTATCGGGACTTTTGATTCACAATAATAATTAGGCGTGCAGTTCAATAAGATACGACATTGCACTTTACAAATCGATAAAACTGATAACATTTACATCTACTGAGTACTTTTTACATTTTTTTATTTAGATACTCAATATAAAGGGTTCTGAAAAGTAATATGTAAGGATTTTTAAAGACTAAAAACAACTACCGGTAATTAACAAATAATCGGAATCTACACAATGTAATCAATGACGTGTGCCTGATGCATTTTATCCGTGTATATATATTAGAAATTGATTCGTTAAAATCCGTTCTAAAACGTTGTTTCTTATTTACTCAAACTCTTTTTCCCTGGATTTGTTGTTAAGATAGGGTATTGTCTGTGGTCCCCCCTTTTCTTTGGGGGATGTCATACGCAAAGCAATCAAGATATTAACTGGCGTGATATATTTTTCCAATTTAAAATAAAGCACAATCCGGTACAGATCGTTACAAAATTATGCCACCAACAATTAGTCATTTCGCGTCAATGTCCTCAACTGAACGTTTCACACTCTAAAAAGAAAGCGTTTCTAGTTAATTGATGAGAACGTTATGAATTTATTTCTCTTTTCGTTAATGTAGGTGAGAAGTGAATAATTCCTCTTAAGAAAGGAACGTTTCTTTAATTTGTAGCTACGTTTCACGATATACATGTAGTTCAAATGAACTCGTCGAATCATATTTACTGTTTAAGTTTGGAAAAATGGAAAAATAGAGCGTCTGCAAAATAAGATAATGAGCATTAAAAGTGCTTCATTTGACAGAGGATTTAAAGTGAGTTCGTTTTTTTAGTTAATTATAACGTATAGTAAATAGACAGGCGTTCCATCTTTGTGATGCATTGTATCATGCAATTATTGTTTATCTGGCAATGCGGCTTTATACGAAAAATCTAGATTTTCTCTGTGACGGTTGTCTACTGTTTACATAGATAGACAGATGGGGAAATAAGATAACACAAATGACCATTGGTTTGATAATAATATAAATTTTGGTTTAGGTACTTTTTTAATTTAACACTACTGGTACTGTACCAGTAATTGGCTAAAACCAGTTATCGGCTAAACTAAGAGTTTGGGTTTATAGCACGCGACTATCCGAGATTTTCTTAAATTCAGTTCTCTGTTTTGAATGAAGAAAGGTAAGTATGCTTGAAAACGGTCTTGAATATGTTTTAAACATGAGCTTAAACTATCATTGTTTACCGCTGATTTACATCTTTGCACCTTCAGCAGTGGGGGAAGTGACGTAATAAGTTAAAAATAGAATATAACCCCCTTTGTGATACATTATCATATCCCTTCTTTGGTTTGACATAAAATATCACTCGATATAACATGTAGAAACAAAAGAAATTTAATAAATTCTGACAGATTCATAGCACAGTTGTACGCGCCTGATTGCACAATACTATGAATTGAATAGTCAACGATTTTGTGTATTACCGTATGATAACAAGCGAATAATTTAATGAGTTTTGTTTATGTATCATAACCCCTACGACCTATAATCTGACCCCAAAAGGGACGTAATTCAAATTAAATTCAGCAGAGTATGAAATTAACATGTACAATTATTTTATTTTGTTATTAGCGAGAAGCCGATAACAGGTACAGTAAATCGTAAAAACTCGGCAAATTCGGGGCATGCTAAAAAGCACACAAACAAGATGTTTTGGATTCAAAAAACTGATTTAACCTAACAGGTGCATATACAATGAGTTCACCATTTAAAGTATGTAAAGTTTTATTCAAAAATATCAAGAGAAAAGGAAAAACGAAAAAGTTATATTTTAGCCGATAACTGGTACAGTGCCAGTATTTTAATGATATTATAAAGTTTTGCAAAAGCACAATTTCAAGTGTATTTCCTGTTACCCGGACAAGAAGCAGACGATATATATTTGATAGAATAAGATAAATATTACTTTTTATAAGCATACTGTTTACCTTTTTTATAACAGTTAAGCTGGTACATTTGTACCTAATTAGATTAATGCTTGAAATTACCATGTCACGATTATTTGAACGATGTTTTCCGATTTTTTATTTGAAAGTTAAGATATTCGGAAATCACAAAATAAAGCATTATTAAAACAAGACTTTGAACTTAGGGTAGTTGTGTCAAACAGCAATGTGACCTAGGACTTTCTGTATTTCATTGTTTTTGCTCATTTAAGTCAACAAGATTTGCTCGACTCGTGTGGTTTTCCAACGTAATCAGTGTATATTTCGGTTATTTTCGATTCAAGAAGTAGATGGCTATATCCTACCGAAAGTCCAAGGTTTTGTTAAAATGAATCCACATAAAAATTTATCTTTGATATTTATGTAGAATATATACATGCGTAGTGAAAATTCAAATACATGACACAGTTGTATGTATTTGGTATATTATACATGCTTAAAGCAAGTTCTTTGACTGTTATAAAACACCAGATTCCTCAGATCCCGTAAATTTGCCATACTTGAAAATTTCTTTAATCCTAATTCCAACAGCACCTTAACACATCTTTGATTAATTTTTTCGTTGGCATTAAATGGGATATTAGACCTCCAGTTCTGTGAAATACTTGAGGATTGTCCATACTTGTAGTGATTGAACTCCTGCTCCGCTTTATTTCTGAAAGCCATTTGCAACCAATCGTGTAACTCGGGAGTAAAGTCTAAAGACATATCTTTATATAACATTCTCGCGGTGTCTTCTGGGTAAAGAGCTAAACACTCATAGGTCACGTGGTACACTCGCGTCGGATAATCTTGTTGTAGTCTTTTAATGGCTTGCATATCTAACCATATTCTGCTGCATAGGTGATCAAAAACAAAACTTATTCCTTTGTCTTCAAAGATGAAATGGACTTGTGCCCTTGAGTTCAATATACCTCTAGGGTCTCTTACCAAATGAATAATTTTCAAATTCGGAATATAGCTCAGGAACAATTCTGCAAATGATCCTGGCATGGCATTCTTATAGTCTTTATTAGACGGTGAGATGACTGTAAACAGAGCTGTTGAAGCCTCTCTATGCATGTTTTGTTGTATTGTTCGGGGTATTCCGACAATGTGTATAGTCTGTGGTTCCAGTCCGTTTCATTAACAGGAAAACAACTCTTGAACTCTTGCTGATAGCTGCTAGCTGGAAATTTCCGAAATGCCTCTATGGCTCCAACGGGAACATCCATGAAATTACGGCTCAACAGATTATTGATAAGAAGAACTATACCGTTTGAACTTTCCCAGAATCCGTAGGGTTTCCTGTGAAAAAAAACAACCAATAATTCAAAAGCTGAAATGACAAAGTAATGAGACCACGTACGGTTCTAAATTCTTTTATAGAATAAGCTTGATCTTACTATAGCGGTTATTTACTGTAGATTTAACAACCTGACAAGAAATTAATTTGCATTGAATAACTTATATTAACTCTGTGAAAGTTGGGTGATTGTCCTCATTTTACCTCAGAAATCAATCGAGTATCTACGTTTGCTAACTTTACTGGTGTTTATCAGTTAAAACAGGCCGTCTTATATTCCTTTGAACATTTAAGTATTATGATGGTGCATGCAGGTATGAGATATTTATTGGGGAAAATAATCCAGATATTTTAAAAGCTAAATTCTATTTTAGGCATGTCTCCTCGAATTCTTATTATCTCTGGATGCAGTATGATTCCGCACTCACAAGTTAAATACTTGTATTGTCTGCGCAGATCGGGTGCGCAGTTGGTTAGATGCTGTGCGCATTTCACCTCCGTGTTTTAAATGACACGAATCGCCCTTAACAAACAAAAAAAATCCCTAAAATGTTATTGATTTTGGCGAATCAACAGACTAAAATTTTCAATGGAATGAAAGAAATACATGCAAAATCTCATAATTATTGATACTGTTTTGATAGAAAAAATCTACTTATTCTAAAACACTTAAACCCCAAAAATATTAATGAAACCATTATGATTGTATTTCCCCTTAAAATTAAGCGAGGCGTTGAGCTGTTTCCAGTTACTTGACAGACCTGCAGAATCCGTGAGGGTAGCAGACCTGTTGGTTGGTCCTGTGGTCCCGGAGCAGACCAAAGAACGGCTCAAAAAAGAAGGAAATATCGTTTGTCTTCAGGAGGCGAGAAGTGATGGTGGATCCGCTCCTCATATAGGTCATAATCAACGTGTACTTCACCTCTGCAATAGAATTACATGGATTTTGTGTGTTTTTATGAATCCCAAAGATGTAGATTTTAAAGTTAGTTTCCGTAGATTCAATAATCAATCGATTTCCTGTGAATTTTGAAATTTTACAGTTACATGTACATAACTGGATCGATAAAACCAAATTTAATTTAAGCTCAAAACGTGTATTTTGCTAACAGAAAGAAAGTTTTAGATATTAATCGTTTTGCCTTTACTTCAAATTTGTTTATATTTCCAAGCTTTTACATGTAGGTATGTTCGGAAATTTGGTGTTGTTGGTTAAATTAAAAAAAAAATTAAGGTTCATTTTCTTTTAGTTTTAAGTGATTAAATTCTTTTTGTTGTTTCCAACTTGTTCCTTCTCTTTTTACTCTGAGTAAATGTAGAATTAATTTTTAAACGCTTAATGGTGTAGAATTCAAAGATAATTTCTGAAACACTTTTTTTTAAAATACATAACTAATACTGATATACTAAAACGAAGAGAGAAGGGGGATATCCGATAAAGACTATTTCTGTACATGTGTAGGCATTGTCAAAAAAATAATAATCAAAAACAGAACACTACATTGTACCAGCTAGCGAAAGTTCTCGTACATCTATCACCAAAAAAGTATATTTCTACCAACCGTCTTTCTCTGTCTGAGTCTGCAAATCATCCACCTGTTTGATATTGTTTACTTTTATCGGGGTGGGTGGTCTTTCTTGATCGTCCTCCCACAGCAAGTTCACGTGGTGGTACGACACGTTTCCTTTGTGGTCCATGTACATGTTCACTCTGATAGGTTCTTCTTTCTTGGAAAGATTTCAATCACGTTTTGCTTTAAACCTTCGGGCATGGGATTCTGTGGTGTTATACCAATTCTTCTATCAGCCACTTTCATATCAAACTGAGACACCAGTTTTAAATTGTTTGCTACAGGACTCGGGTTCGAGCGCTGAGTTTTCAAGTGTAAATTGCCTTCTATTATATACGGGTTCGAATGTTGACCGTTGAGCGGTACCCTATTCACAGAGGGGAGAACTAGTTTGCGCGGTAGAGGCATGAGGACCATATTTTTGTTGATTTCACGCGGTTGGCCAGGGATGATATTTTTGTTTTGTCCAATGAAAGAGTTCCACGAACTTACAGGCGAGACATTCTGAAATCTTTCCGGCATTATCTGCTCTTTTGGAACAGGTGCCGGCTTAAATATTGAATAAAACGCGTTTCTCTTAACACGAATATCTGGAATAAAATTTTGTACATCCGGAAGGACATTTATTTTTTGATTATTTCTGAGTCTATTCCAGGCCTTGTCTGGTAAAATTATGTCATTATTCGTTTTATATGTCTGTTTTCTAACGAAGTTTGGATGTATCTTGAAATCATTTTCACTGTATAACTTTAATCTCGACTTTATTATAAAATTGTCTATATCACCGTATGACCCTGATATTGGAAATCCGTTTTGGTCCGTGTCTTCTTTTTTGTAGTTCGACTCAAAGTTCTTTGGTGAACCATGTTTCGAGTTCTGGTACTCATTCGAATCCTTTACATTTTGTTTCTAACGTCAAAATCTGATATTGTACATAAATTGATTGTAATTATAATAAAATATAATTTTCCTCGTACTTAACAGTATAATATCATACTCAATAGGTATTCAAAATACTAATATATACATGTATCTACAATCATTTCATAATTTAGATATTCCAAAGACAATTATAATCAAAAGGAAATTGATTTTTTTTTTTATATTTTACTGAATTATTTTCTAATTTAAAGGACATAATCATTCATGTGCAATTTTGCATAAATTGAATTATTTGGAAAATTTAAAATAATTATACCAGTCACTTACAAAATGCGTCTTAATTCTCTTAATATGTAACACGGTATAGACCAATAGTAAATTGAATTGCTTGTAAACACAAGACATAAAAACAAAATTAAGAGGGATGGATGGTCGAGGCCATTGTTAGACTGTATTGATCTCCTTTAAGAGAAGAGCTCTGCATAAATATACAAGAAATCACTCAAAATTAAAAACTTAGATCAATTAATTATTTTTTACTAAATTAAACCTTATAGCTTAATAAATTATAGCTTTATAGTTTATGGCTTAGCAAATCATTTTAAAACATTTAAGGTCGATCTGATGGTAAACTTGTTGACCACCAAGCTCGCTAAAATAAGAAATTAGAAGTTGCCAAAATTCAAAGTTGTCATGCCTCAGCTCACATAATCTGTAATCCTCTCTATAAAACAGCAATACACCGCTCTCCAGTTTACCTTTCGATGTTGCGCATTGAGCACTCTATATATCAAATATTTCATGACAATTGACGCTTAGAATACCTTTCTTGAATGCATTAAAAAGTACAAAGCATGTCATCAAGGAACCGGAGATGTACAGTTTTCGTTGGAGGGTGAATCTCATCGTTCATGTGTTATTATTGTGGTCACCACTGTACACAAAAAGAAGTTTTTAAAATATTTAAACCCAAATTAATTGTGTGAACAAGATGGATTTCTGTTAAAATAGTAACCAGAAAAGTAGTCATGGCTTATAATCAAAGTGTGCGATATACTGAATAAATTATTTCCTGAATTATTTGCTGTTTACATGGTTTTTCTTTTGTTCAGAGTATAAATATATATTTCGACTACAAAAATTGATTGAATTTTCAATGAAGCTATTAGTATCATTCGCTGTTACTCGATCCCACTTAATATAAAGAAGGATATGATTTATTTATGTATATATAGATACATTGGGGGGGGGGTCCTTACTTTACAATAAATGAAATTCTAATGATTTTATTGTTTTTGTTCAAAACCTGAAAATTTAGAATGAACAATGCAACTGAATAATTTAAGCGGCCCATATTGTTTTTTCAAAATCCAAAACCTAATTGCCATCTTCAATACACATTTTGTAACGTTATACGTACTTTAGTTTTTTTTAGAAGGAGTACCGTTAGTTTTGATCACATTTTTAAAGAATAATCAGGAATTCTAAACATCATATTATCTTTAGACCTTTATTAAGTATTCAGGATAAATATTATAAAAAAATAGGCCAGATTAGTAAAACAGAAATCACAATTTTTGCTTTATTTTGAAATATAAAATATGGCGTTATAATACATAAGAGCTTACCTGCATAATGTATCTGGCGTAGTAGCCGAGATTGTGTTCAAGGAAACAGTGGTGCTGTATTTACATGCAATCACCGACCTTTAACAACTGTTATTCTAGGAAAGCGTTCGACAGCGTTGTTGTGATAAAACTCGGTGGAGCATACAAATATGCATTATAATTAAGACCATTTCACAAAGCACATGTAGCCGTCATATCAAATAAATCGTGCACGTGCATACAAATTATTCTTCCAAAGTAAAAAAATTCATGTTGGAGTTAGACAAAAAAAAATATGCATTCGGCCATTTCTGGAAAGGGAAGGGGGTAGTATGGATTATGACATACAATGAATATAGTCATTGCTCCGTAGAGATGGCCGTTTTCTCCATCCCGCACGTTTTGACTATCTGACAATGTCAATTTGTTCGACATATACAGTATAACATTGACAGGATGTTCTATTTCCCTTTGTACTTTTATTATTTTATAAATAATTACATGTTTCGGACATGTGTCTGAGTAGGTGATATTAAAATAAATCAAAATCTAACAAGAGGCCCATGGGCCACATCGCTCACCTGAATAGCAGTTCCTTGTAACATTACATTTCGTAGCATATGCTTTTTCTATTTTAAACATTGAACCCCTTTCTGGGGACCCAGTTATGGTCCGAGGTTTATGGTTGGCTTGAACAACATAAACAGTAACATAGGAATGAAAATGTGTAGCACTGCGGTAGGACCGCACGTACACAACCTGAAAAACTGAACGTAGCAGAGTTCCACTTCAAGAGAAATAACTCTCAGACTGTACAGAACATCAAGAAAGATAACTCTTGGTTCCACTACATTAGAGTTTACACAATTTGAGGATCCTTGCATAATAATCTCACAAACTGTAGCATTATAGTTCTCAAGAAAAACTTTTTAAAAACATTTTCAATATATCTTTCTATGTTAAACTTTGAACCCCTCTTGGGGCCACAGTATAAGTCCAGGGCTAAAGTTTTAATTATTTGGAATCTACATTATTTAAGGATGCTTGCATAGTTATCTCACAAGCTGAAGCATTATAGTTCCCTAGAAAAACATTTTCCCTCTATATTTCTATGCTAAACTTTGAACACCTCTTGGGGCCCCAGTATTAGATTGAGGTCACAGCTTTTATAATTTCGAATCTACACTATTTGAGGGTGCTTACGTAGTTGTCTGACAAATTGATGCATTGTAGTTCTCGAAAAGAAGATTTTTAAACATTTTCCATATATACCGGTACTTCTACATTTAACTTTAAACCCATCTTGGGTCCCTAGTATTAGTCCAGGGGTCACTATTTTAAAACTGTCGAACCTTCATTATCCAAGGTTGTATGCATGATAGTAATCTCACAAATTGAGGCATTGTAGTTCTCGAGAAGAAGATATTTTAACGTTACCTTTATATTTCTATAATAAACTTTGACCCCATCTTGGGACCCCAGTATTGGTCCGGGGGTCACGATTTTACCAATTAGGAATCTATATGAGCGAAGGCATAGAAATTCCACAAACTAAAACATTGTAGTTCTTGAGAAGAAAATTTTTAAACTTTTCCTTTATGTTTTTTAAAATGTTTAAATTTTGAACCCCTCTTGGTGCCCATCAATTGTCCGGGAGTTACAATTTTTTGAATCTACATTATTTAAGGATGTACATGTATGCATAGTAATATCCTAAACAGTTGCACTATAGTTCTTGAGAAGAAGATTTTAAAACATTTTCCTATATATGTTAAAATCTAAACCCCTACTGGGGCCCCACTTTTTGTTCAGGGGTCACTATTTTTACAATCTTCACTATATATACAACCGTTTGTGTATGTATTGGCATTTTTTGTGAAGTGGTTTTTGAGAAGAAAATTTTTAAACATTTTTCATATGTAGTTCTATGTTAAACTTTGAACCCCGCCTGGGGCTGCAGTTTTGATTTGAGGGTCACGATTTCTACAATTTAGAATCTTCATTATACATACAAGCTTTTGTGTAAATATTGGCATTTCTGGTGCAGTGGTTCTTGAGAAGAAGATTTTTTAAACATTTTCCTAAGGTATATCTATGTTAAACTTTGAACCCCGCCTGGGGCCCCAGTTTTGGTCCGAGGGTCACGATTGTTACAATTTAGAATCTTCACTATGTATACAAGCTTTTGTGTAAATATTGGCATTTCTGGTGCAGTGGTTCTTGAGAAGAAGATTTTTTAAACATTTTCCTAAGGTATATCTATGTTAAATTTGAACCCCGCCTGGGGCCCCAGTTTTGGTCCGAGGGTCACGATTTTTACAATTTAGAATCTTCACTATGTATACAAGCTTATGTGTAAATATTGGCATTTCTGGTGCAGTGGTTCTTGAGAAGAAGATTTTTTAAACATTTTCCTATGTATTTCTATGTTAAACTTTGAACCCCGCCTGGGGCCCCAGTTTTGGTCCGAGGGTCACGATTTTTACAATTTAGAATCTTCACTATATATACAAGTTTTTGTGTAAATATTGGCATTTCTGGTGCAGTGGTTCTTGAGAAGAAGATTTTTAAAACATTTTCCTATCTTTTTCTATGTTAAACTTTGAACCCCGCCTGGGGCCCCAGTTTTGGTCCGAGGGTCACGATTTTTACAATTTAGAATCTTCACTATATATACAAGCTTTTGTGTAAATATTGGCATTTCTGGTGCAGTGGTTCTTGAGAAGAAGATTTTTAAAGACATGCACCCTATACTTACTGTTTCGCAATTATCTCCCTTTTGAAAAGGGCTGTGCCCTTTATTTTTACAATTTATAACCCCCTTTCCATGAGGATGCTTTGTACCAAATTTGGTTAAATTTGGCCCAGTGGTTTTTGAGAAGAAGTTGAAAATGTGAAAAGTTTACAGACGGACGGACAGACAGACGGACGGACGGACGGACGGACGGACGACGGACAACGGGTGATCAGAAAAGCTCACTTGAACCTTCGGTTCAGGTGAGCTAAAAATCGATCTCTGTTAAAATTAAATCGGTATTGAAGAATTTCGAAATGTGAAGTAGAAGGGGCTATTTCTAATAAGCAAAAGAAAAATGGCAAAAAATTAAGTTATGCATTTAGATAGAAATAAATGTGAACAGCGGTAGGAGGAATTACAATACAGCTATTTATTGGTTAAAATAGAACGGAAAATCTGGAGTCTTTATCTATAGAACGGAACAAAAATAAACAAACGAACGTCTAATTAATATAAAATGCTATAAATGGTGTCAGCTCACGTTATGAATAACGTGAGGTTTTTTTAATTTACGTGAACGACTTTTTTGAAAAAGGCACCTTTACCAGAATAACATGAAACTGACTTAATGATGCAGACAAACGTGTAACCTCATTAATCTCTTTGCTAAAATATATGCCATATTTTTTAATATTATTGTGAAAAACCTGCTTATTTGTAAATCAGTTTTATTCTTCATCTCCGACCAATAGTAGAGACTGAGAGGACTAGGGTTGTTCTTGTGTCCAATAAACCGAATCTGACTATATATATATATATATATATATATATATATATATATATATATATATATATATATATATATATGTGTGTGTGTGTGTGTGTGTGTGTGTGTGTGGGTGGGTGGGTGTGTGTGGGTGTATGTGTGTGTGTGTATGCGTGTGCGTTCATTCCATGTGCATTACTGTTTGTGAAATATGCGTAGACCTGTATAGATGATGTTATATTCTCCTTTGCTTGGATAATTAATTCATTAATTTTATTGCGATCGAGTCACAAGACGTTGTAAGATGTCCATCATTACAGATAAAATTACTACACTGAAATACTTTCAAATTTCTTTTACAATCTTTCTTAACAGTGTTAAAGCACTCTTAATCCTGACAATGGACAGCGAACAGCCGAAAACGTTTGAAATTTATGAATTTGATAAACAATATTATATCAATCGCGTGAAAAACACACGCATGAGAAATGTAATTAATATGTATTACATTTTCAATAGATGTTTATGTCAATCTTCTAGGTGCCCAATCAGGGACATGGATTACAATGCCCAATATTTTACATTAACTTTATGTCAAAATAAAAACCAACCTTCGAATTCTGTTTTGTTTAATATGAAACTTGTTACAACATCTTTCTTGATATTGCCTTCTATTATAGACCCTTTCGGTTATGGTATTAATGAGTTTTAAAATTCAAAGTTAGCTTGTATTCATATAGTTGTTACAAAAAAAACTGGCTCATTTTTTCCCCAGAAGAAGTGTTTCAATGTACATTTTATAAAAATTTTAACTCGTCCAGCTTCCGTGGTAACAGCTCTTTCACGGATGACGACGACAAGGGACAATGGGCAAGTTTCTTTATTAAAATAAAGTACTTGAACCTTATGCAAGCGATAAAAATGGTCTATTTTTCCCTATTTGCCGATGAAATTTTATCTTTGATCTCCCAAACGTTGTGTGGCTTTGCTCCAATTTACTTGAATCCCATAATCAATTTCAAGAAACCAATATCTTTAAAACACTGTTGGATATAAGATATGTGTACCTTAAAGCGCGTATTGACTTCTGACAATGTCTCTAATGTGATCATGATAAGCAAAAACGCAATGTAATAAAGCAATAAGAATTGTACATAACATTTATTCACTTTTTTGTAGATTTGTTCCTTCTGCTGCATCGAATAATGTTATTTCAGTAAAGGTAGAGTTCTCACTTTTTATTTCAATTAATATTAAAAATTAAGATATCTACAACAGCGATTATACAGCATGATATTAATTGTTAAAACAAATATGTTTCCTTCTAAGCATTTGCATACATCGCTATTGCTAATAACACAGATTTTTTTTTTTGCATCTATTTTTCATATCATAACTCAATATTTTTATTTATTTTTCCATGATGTCTGTATACATGTATTTTCAGATACAAATTTTAGAATTGTATTCATTAAATTAGGTCCTTAAGCATATATAATACATTTTATACTGTAGATAATATTGCTTAGTCACTTTGATGATAACGCCAAGTTAACAGTACAAGTAAAACAAAAAGTGGTTGTTTTTTTACGTTACGCATGAGCCTGAAAATCAAAGAAAAGAACGTTTATTAAAAATATGAATACAACAAAATCCATTTAAAAAAATATAAAGAGACAAGCGTAGCTGAATTAAAAATATCACAAAACAAAGGTTATAAAAGTGTTGATTTTTTTTATTCTATTAATTTTAATCTTTGCATTCGTTATCTTATAAGTAATACGTTAGAACTGTATTCAACATTGCGTGAAAGTGAAAAATAGATATCTGTCAAATATTGATGCTGAATGTTCCTAAAATTAAATTACAATTTCTCTTCAACATATGTATCTAAATCATTGTTTGCCTAGATCTAATTGCATGGATTGTGTGTCAAAATATTTTACAATTTATAAAATGAAAATTGCAAATGCACATGTATTTTAAAAAAAATTAATTTGAGTATTATTATATTAAAAAGAATTAAATTTTGAATTGTATTTAAAGTTCTTAATGAGGACAACAATGATACTCACATGGACAGTTGGTCATTCTTATAAAGAAGAGACCGAGGGAACTAGGGGTGTTCTTGTGTCCAATAAACCGAATCTGAATATATATATATATATATATATATATATATATATATATATATATATATATATATATATATATATATATATATATATATATATATATATGCTAACATCATGATATGATCGACCGATTATTTAATGTTTAGAAGTTTAAAAAAATTGTTTGAACTCAAGTTGGACACAGCTCATAAATATTTTTAGGTACCATCACCAAAGTATATAAACCTTTTAGATTTCGTTACACCTGATTGCACACCTGAAACTCATGGAATACGTCTAGTATTGCTTGCGTTGTCTTCATTATTGACTAAATTGATTGCAAAGTTAAGAAAAAGGTTACAGGTACCTACAAATAACTTACCACAGTGCTGTCCTGCGGTCCAATGTCTAATTTGACTAGTTCTTGTAAATATTGACCTTCCTCAGCAGACTTGCTGAAATAGGTTGTGGGCCACACACCTGACCCCCCAGAAACTGTCAAAGTCAAGGGACCAGTTCCATACCAACCAAATTGTAAACACTGGTAAATAGCTAGAAAAACAAGCGATGTTTGGTGAAATAAGATTATTAAAACACACGTTTTAGAACAGTTTAAAATATATCTCTGGTGTGTTTATTACTTTGATAGGTACAATGTAACTAAAACTAAAAAAATTTTTTTCATTTGCAATTGCATTCTTACTTGTATAATATATACTCTATTTTTCAGTAATTAATCTACTTGTTGTGAATATTTGTTAGAAACATAAACATCTTGAAACATTGATGCTTATAAAAAGGTTTTGTAGGTTGTGAAAACAAATCATATACTATCAGAAAATGGCACGTAAAAACGTAAGTAAAATTTCTACTTAGTTCACGATGAACATGCTAATTATCATGATGGAAATTCAATCTATAGATTTTTTACTATTCTTGAATAATTACTTCAAAGTAACTAAGTTTTTCAGCAAAAGCGATGAGGATAATTAATTTGTATATGGAATGAAATTCATGATCAGCAAAACCGGTCGGTATTTGACCAGATGGGTTTATTTTTAACGTACAGTAGTGGTACGTAATTCTTCCTTAAGAATTACCCCCCAAAAAATCTATTCTAGTCGTGCTGAAAAGAATATTAATATTTAATCGGCGTACCGTTTTCGTTATCATAATATCGAAGTACAAGTGCTGAAGTCAGTAACAAAAAGTTCAATATAAATATGACAACTATTCTTTGTTAATTCTTAGGGAGAATTATTTCATAACGGAGGCAGCAAACGTCATTAAAATAGTCGGATGAATTTCTCAGCATGCTTCTCGGATGAAATCGCTGTCCTTTTTATGCAAAACATCATACCATAAATATTGATCCGACTTTTACTCAATTTTAAACAAACGATCATATTGTTTTTTTAGTGCATTTAGATTCATACCAAGATAAAGTGCGTCAACAATAACAAGTTACCTACTGTGAATTAGACAACACTCCTCGTAGAATTTTCAACTCAGTAAGAAGTTACCTACTGTGATTTAGACAACACTCCTCGTTGAATTTTCAACTCAGTATGAAACTAATGTTAGCTAACAATGAAATGTAATGATATAAAACTAGAAGAATTTTATCGATGGGATTTTAATGAAAATTTCAAATTGATAAAACATTTTTTTTTCTCAAAAGCGGATTTATATCGAATATGTAAGGTTTTCAGGTGTGTTAGGATGTTGTCTATTAGACTAAAAGACACTTTTTTATATATTGAAAAGATAAGAACAGTAATGTTTAAAGCACAGGTTAATAAAGTTATTATTAAAGTAAGATTTTTTTTTTTCAATTTTACTAATTTTATAATGACACTCTCGTTGCTTTAGCAACAAAAAGACCTTCAATTCTTAAATACATGTATCAATTCAATCAGTAAATTTTTTTCATGTTAAAAAAGTAATGGATAAAAAATTTACTTTAAATAAAATTTAAGAACTTACTTCGATGTAAAACAACGAAAATTAAAAATGAAAAATCAAGTTTTGGAAAACTTCTTCTGACGACTGGAAGTTACGATAATTTAAAGAAAACAAGTAACATTAATAAATGTATATCTTTCTATAAAGTTAAGTTTTTTTATAATTAAGTCTCTGCCAAATCTGAGATCTCGTTGGGGAGATTTGCTTGTCACCTGACCAGAAACGGACGACCAGAAATAAATTTGGAAACAAAAATAGAAAAAAGCATCGAGTATTATTCTTTTCTTCCGAAACGGGCGACCTTAAATAAATTGAAAGAAAAAGAAAATAGATAATGGCTCCGAGGTATTATTATGTTCTACCATTCCTGACAATTTCAGTAAAATATATACAGCCATCTCTGAGAAATTCTGTCGACAAAAAAGGAAAAAAGGAAAAAAGAAAGAAAAAAAACACTGCAATTACTATATAGAAGAAATGCAACAGAAAGCAAAGAGATAAAACTTCGATCATCAAAATATTTCTTAGATTAATTTCATATCAAGTTTTTGGTTTGTGTGTTAGTGTCCCACAATCACTGTGATGTTTTTGGAAAATTATAAGCACTCCGAAAAATATAATCAACGACTGATCATCTAAACTCAATTCTCTGCAAAAAGAAATATTAAATCATGCATACAATGTAACTTATTGTATTTAATTTCAATACCATCACCAAATACAGAAATGACAGGTCAGGGTTGCATGCAAAACTGAAATAATATTCTGTTACATAATCCTTAGATATGAAATTGATAAGTTTTTTTGCAATCAAAAGCTCTTTATAATACACAAAGTGGTACATATAGATTGTATTAATTAATGTTTTGTTACATTTAACCTCAAAAGCTCGAATGAAATCATTTTCCGAATTATAGTATGAACTAATCAAATAGTCTGTTTAACAAAGCTGTACAAAGTTGTATTAGATTAGAATTTGTATTCATGTCTGTGTGAATTTCATGTGATGAAAATGGAAAGATTGTGAATATCAATTTTCAAAACAGAGAAATAAAATGTCTTTTTGTTTTGTTTATATTGTCCAGGATAGTTTGTACCATTTAGATTAAACTGAAAGAAAATTATTGATTCAACATAGTGTATTTCACTTTTTTACATTATATAAATAGTGCCTGTTTGGGAGGGTAACAGTTGAAATTGAAATTTCTCGGGGTGTCAATTTCAACTGTCATCCTCCCAAACAGGCACTATTTATTTTGTTATACTGAATGTTTTAATTTTTAAGAAAATTTTACTGCTTTTATATAGGAATAATGTGAAATATACAGCGAACCGTACGCGCATAATTTTCGCGCATGTAACATTTTTTAATGTTACCCGTTGCTAAGTGCGTTGCTAACGCTGAGTGTAATAGAAAATATTATTAACTGCGTCTTAACCAATCAGATTTCAGTATTTAACATGAAAGTATAACAACACACCTTATTAACTGACTATCAATCGAAAGACAAAAAAGACTGCAATTTGTAAACAGTAAACAGAGAGATAGCGGCATCTATAAAATAATTTCTTAATCTTTATAAGGAGCATGACACACGCACACCAGTGGACATTATGCAGTATATGTTACATTGTATATCTATGTTATGTCGTCAATAAAGAACACATGTATACAAGTAACTGCAGGTCGTGTAAAACCTTTTGAAATACATGAAAGCATATGAGATTATGTATGATGTAAAAACACAGTGCATATTATCAGAACAAAATTTTGTATCTTGTCAGATACATTAAGCCACTGCTACATTAACACTTATACTGAATCAGAGGTTTTGGTTACTCTATTGGGGGAGAACACTTACTGATAGCGGGGAACTCAATCTAACAAGAACAAAATGCGAAGAGGTGAATTATTATCGTAAAGATGCAATAAGCTTCCTGAATACAATGTTAACTTTTCTTTTCATATAAGCATAAAACATATGAGAAATGAATGCGTATATCAATAATTATATATACATCATTATAGTTTTTATATATTAATACGCGAGAACATTTTAAGAAAAAACTGATTTTATTTTTTAAAGAAAGAAAACGTGACCACAGAGAACACATCAGGTTATTTAAATTAAAGTTAAAAAACCTCCATTTTTTAAACAATCAATACACTATATGAAAGTCCTTAATTAATAAACAGTGCTTCTTATAGAAGCATTGATTTTACATAATAAGTAATATGTATAATATGATTTTCTAGATCGCTTTTTGTATTAGTACACACTGAGAGTATATTATTGGAACAGCATGCTCCTATTGGATACAGGCCATACGACAACTAAAGAAATATCATTATATCTTTTGACACAAAACAGCAAGATTTGTTGTATAAACCATGACAATGTCTCAGGCAGACTAACGCGCTTTATGCAATATTTTGTAAATAAACCAGAAACAGTATGATCCTTTACATCACGAAAATATAAAATACATTGATATTCATTTCCTGGTATGTTTAGCACTGGATACTCACGGTTTGTGTTACAGCCACTAGATGTCGCCACGTGGTCTTGGTTATTTCCGTTGAGGACAATACCAGACTATTTAATCAAAATATATATATGAATTATGCATCATTATGTTTTTGTCAGAAAAATGGTATATTCAGTGCGGGACATAAATTTAAATTGGTAATCAGTTCATCAAAATTAATTAAATATGAGTAACTTTTTCTACATTTTGGTAATATTGGACATAACTGTCCATTATAGTTAGTGAGTATCATTAGAATAGTCTGTTATTTCTTTGAAACATTTTAGATACGAAACAAGCAACCGCACAAAAAAGTATTTACTAAAGCAGTAATTAGTATAGAAACATTGCATTGTAATCTATACTATAGATTTTTTTAAAACAAACAACTTTGATACAAAGAACACTAATAAAAACCATGATCCATTAATTTTAAATCATTTCATCGAACGTTTGTTCATCAAATGAAATCTGTTGAGGGTAACTTTACTCATCAAATCAAAAAATAACAATTTTTCAAGGACAGGTTAAGGTCAGAAGTTGGACTCAACCAGTCGTTCTATAATGGTATTAATATAATAAATGATAACCATTCCTTATTATATCAAGAAATGAAAAAGCACATGTCTCATATGCAGTCATAATCAATGAATCAAGGTAATTTAGGGGCAACATGCCTTACATTTTGAAATGGATCAACTTTCACAGGTATATATCTTACAAAACCCATCAGTATAATTGGAATACAATTAGTATGCGATCAAACGTTTCAGGTACATGATACTAGTGTGATACCTAGAACCATACCATGAACTCAGCCTGTTCGAAATACATGTTTTAAAAGTGGGTTTTTTTTAAAGGCAATGACGTTTTTGACAACAAGATGATGATGCTAATACATGTAGATAATTAGTTCCTTTTTTGTTAATTTTAAGTTGAATAGCTATAGTTTATTGCGAAATAATTTGATAGCACAATATCTAATAAATTCACAACGAACGAAATTATATTTAAAATGTTACCTTCACACTAAATCCAGACCGACAATTTCCCATTCAGTGATTCAGTTCAAATTACGTGACAATCATCGAATCAATAATAATGATTGCCTAAGAGACGATACAAACTTTGATACGGAGTGTCAAAGGCAGAAATATGTCACCGCACTAACCTAGTCGGTGTATGAATCTAATATGTCGGCAAAAATATCAATAACTTAATTGTCTGTTATTAAACTGCAGAATGACTCCGAGTCGAGAGACCGGGATAGAAAGACGGAAGAACAGAGAGATACGTCTGTTTTTCTTCCGACTCGGGCTGTATCTTGGCAGAAATGACGTTTGTTATTTCTGTGTTTGACAGATAGCTGACTCCATTGAAACACGAGTTTTAACAAAGAAATCTTAGAGTGTCAAACTTTTTTTTATCAGATACAAAAAAATAGAACTTAAATAAAAGTAATTCGAAGACTTTGGATTAACGTTTCACTTTTCCGATTTTCTTTTTAATTTCTTTTTGTTAAATAAGTGGAAACAGATTGTCGTTACGTCATTCTGATACCTTAACTACATACTATGGCCTATTCTTGTTCCGAGATAAGAATAATAAAATATGAATAACTTGTTCAAATGTGTGTCCATTTTGACGACTGTGCGAGACACGTTAAGTTTCATGTCGTCGGAAAAAATACATATTATAAACAAACAAACAAATACGTATATAATAATGTTCGATCACTGTCTAAATAAAATATTACAAGTAGAATTTTATATAATGTTTGTAAAAATTATAGGAAATAGTATAGAATCAAGATGGTGCGCTACGTCCGCCACTTATTTGAATTGAAAACTGGAAGTCGAATTCTTTCTTTTAAAACTAGTTATCTGATCGTTTAAAAAAGACAATAATAGATGTTAGATACATATCTTATTTGTTGGCACTTACGGTTGAGATCAGTTGATTTAAATAGCGGCACGTCACAGATAGCACAAGATAAAGACCGGTTATATCGAATGCAAAATTATAAGCTAAAATGTTCGTATGGTAAGGAGATAAAGTGTCGCGCTTTTTATGATATAATGTTGTTATGTATTTGATATAACATATCAATTAGCTATACGGTTAAACCGTGGCGCTCCCATTAAGTAAAAAAAAATAGAAAACACTTCTCCTTACATTTACATTCAGATTTCAACGATGAGAATTTGTCAATATGTAGACAACTGAACATATAATTGTAAATATGAAGGCGAAGGATAGCAATGATTTGAGGCACAAAGGCTAGAACCTCTCAAAAATCCTAGTTTAATCACGTTTTGGTTAATAATACATTAAATGATTCGTAGTTCTGATTTTTTTTTCTAAAACTAGGATTCCCTTGTGTAAAATTAAAATTATACTTCCTATCATGGGAAACAATAATCAATATTTGATGATATCAAAATTACGAAGAAAAGAGGTTCTTTGCAAAATGCTGTTGCCAGTCCTTTTGATGTGGTTGACGCAAGTTGATTTTTTTTTTAAATTTGCCAATGCAGCTAATTTAAACAAACAGGTTTTTTTTTTTTAAATTGTTTCATATTTCAAAGTTGCGTAATTTCAGATTGATAATATATTTCTGGGTTATCTGTAAAATGTTGTTTTTTAAGTTTAGTCAAATTAAGAAAAAGAATGCTTTGCATTAAAAAAGATAATGAACGAGAGAATGAAAGGAAAAGAAAAATCCAGCATATATATATATATATATATATATATATATATATATATATATATATATATAAACACATTTCAAAATAAAGGTCGAGATAAAAAAAAGGGTTATAAAAAAAGCTTTACAGCGCCCATATACAAAGGACTTTTTTATGAAAAAAATTCTAATGTATTTGTGTCTTTAACTTCAATAAATTGGGATAATAAGTTTAATATGTACTTACCTCAATAAACTGAAAAGCAAAATTATTTTGAAAACTTATATTATTGATATTCGTTTGGTTGATTATTGCAAAAACAATACACAAGGAAACGCTGAAATAAAAATACAAAGTAGAGCAAATTTTCAAAAGACAAAAAGCATTTAATTTATTGAAAATGCATTTGATCATTAATTTTTTTTTTAAATAAAAACAAATCTGCATGTATCATACTGCGTATTATGAAAAAGAAATATTTGATAATTGTATGTTTGATAATTAAATTATGTACATACAAAAATATACATGTACCCAGAATTTCTTCTATTACTGCTGAAAATTTTTTTGTTCATAAAATTCGGTTTTTCTACTTTCTTATCTATCAGGTTTCTCATTAAGGAGTTGTATTAAAGAATGTATCACAAGCCTAGAGGATACACGAATCTCCTCAGATTTTAGCAATCAAGCTCTAAAACATTTCCTTACTTTAAATCATTTTTCTTTAAGTCCTTTACAGAACGAACTGTTTAGATTGAATGCAAATATCTCTTTTTCTTAAAAACAAAAGGAACAATGAAAAAGAAATAGAGATTGATCTCTCTTTTCATCGAGCTATCCCTTCAGATCTCTCTCTCTCTCTCTCTCTCGATCTCTCTCTCTCTCTCCTCTCTCTCAGATCTCTCTCTCTCTCTCTCTCCACACACACATTTACCGACATTTTAATAGAGCTCTTTAACGCCTACTGCCTTATATATTTTTCATATTAGCTATTTATGTTAAATCCAAAAAGAAAACTTGAACAAAGGAAAATAAAAAAATATCCGTTGCGCAAAGAACAGAATAAAACTCAAATCGATCGCTAAATTCATTTATAACATTTATAATTCCTCCATTAATATGTAGCATTGCATAATTTAAGGTAGATTAGCACGAAAAGGAAGATCAGTGCTTGCACTAATAATTTCATATCCAGCTTTTAGCTATGTAGCATTTGATTACTGCAGTGGTTCGTGATTTCCAGAGTAATTTTGAGTAGGAAGGTTCTAAAACTTGAAAGGGGGACGGATGCATTTTTTACAAGATTGCACACTTTCAAAAATCCAGATTACAACATTCAACACCTAATGCTTTGATGATCTGGATAATTCGAACAATAAAATAACATGTCCCTGTAGTCATCTAACAAGAGATTAAGTTCATTTCACAAGGGAAATTCTATTGAACAATCACAGAAAAACACCTGTAACCTTCCCTCAATTTCGGTTAATCATACCAATGCGCTGGCTCTGTGATCTAACAATGATGTTATGAACGTCCTTTCAATTGTCTTGTATTTGTGCATGTCGTAGTTGTGGTTAACCAAATATAATTGTTCATTTTAACAAAACGGCCTCACCAGATTAGACATCCCGGTCGAAAGACTTGGAGTACCCCCCCCCCCCCCACCTCCCTTTAGGAAGCTCCAGGAAGATGGCTTATGGTAGCTTATACAAGTTACGTGTTAAAATGTGAACCCACACTTTAAGTCATCAATTAGTTTAATATTTTAAGTGCCAAATATCATACTTTCTTTAAACCACCTTTAGAGAGCAATTTAAAAGGAAGAATTTATACACGTTTAAAAAAAATGTTCTTTTTAAAGTAGCCTTTTAGTGACTTTAAAACTTAAAAACTAGCTAAATTAAAACATTTTCACGTTGAAAATAATATCAACGAGTATATATATCTCTCTCTTTCTCTCTCATTTTTCTCATTCTCTCTCATTCTCGCATTCTCTCTCTCATTCTCTCTCTCTCTCTCTCTCTCTCTCTCTCTCTCTCTCTCTCTCTCAAACAAATAAAAACATTAATAACATTTTTAATAAAACGCGTTTATTCCTATGCCTTTTATACTGTTACTCTCAGCGTGTAATGTTCAATCAATGATGTATTTTTGTCTTAATCTTTTCCTCACTATCACTCCCAGCTCTCTTTCTGTCTGCCTGTACGCGTGTGCATACGCACCTCTACATCCATCCACTCGTGTGAGGTGTCCCAAAGGACTGCCCTCTGAACTCTTTTACTGAAAATATTTCTATCTCTTAGTCGTTCTTTTTCTCTCGAATCTCTTACTATCTATCACTTACTGCCCTCCCGGTTGTGTCTCCCTGTACTTACGTCCCTCTACACCCATCCACTCTGCTGAGGTGTCCCCAAGGCCTGCCCGCTCAACTCTCTTACTGAAAGTATTTCTATCTCTTAGTCGTTCCTTTTCTTTCTCATCTCTTGCCATCTATCACTCACTGCCTCCCTCCCGGGTGTGTCCCCCCTGTACTTACGTCACTCTTCACCCATCCACTTGGGTGAGGCGTCTCCTGCTGTAACTGACAGCTGAAGGTATTCGTCATCGCCAAAGTGTAGTTTGCTGTACTACACGCACCGCCTGCAAGATATAAATTATTAAAAATTTTATTAATTGAAAGTAATAAATATTAATTCAACAAATGACCTAATGCTTTGTTGATCGAGAAAATTTAAAAAATGCATCACCTGTAATATTAAATTACTTAGTTTCACCAATATTCGTTGAACACCAATTTTCGTGGATTTCGTTGTGAAGTTGATCCATGAAATTTAATGTTCATTGAAGTGCAATCTCTACTAACATTTTGTATTGATATGATCATTGGCCACGAATTTACGTATCCTTGAAACTGTGATTTTCACTTTATCCACGATAACTGATGCCCTTGAATATTAATGAAACCACACTAATTGAAGAGGTAATCGATCAAAAGGTCTAAATGTATTTTAGAAAGGTATTTTTTAACAGAAGATTAAAAAGTCTCTATTCAATCTTTTAACTTTTCCATCCAGTTTTTTGCAATTGTCTATTAAAGATAAGAGTATAAATTGATTAATTCCATACGTTATTGTAACAATTTTCAAACAACATCAAATTGAATGCATGAATAGCTAATCATGTTTAGTATATCAGCATTACTATATTATTCATTGTAAATTATTCATTAGAACTGTTAGATAAATAAAAGTAAATTGCATGAGAGATCGGTATTTTTTATTTTCTTTCACTTTAAACATGCTTAAATTTTATTTGAGAAAAAATGAAATGAGATATATAGCTCAAAGTATGCAATCGTTTTAAAGTTAATGTATTTGAGAATGTATCACTAGTATTTTTCGTTTATGAACTATTCATTACACCACATGACAAAAGGATTTTTTTTTCCAAATCAATGTCAAATATCAAAGATATTAAAAATACATATATATAATATACGGTATATGTACAAGACATAAAATTAGTGAACGTTTTTTGGGGTTTTTTTTTTTAGAAAATTGATACGCAAGCTATTAAAAGAAAATAATATGATGAAAATATTGCCAAGTGGTTGATCATCTGGACATTTCAAATAGAAATACTCCAAACACCTACGAGAAATAATATTACGATATGGCTTTGGGAACGTTTGAAACTGTTATATATTTGATGGCATTATTCGTGATAACAATGCGGTATGTACTTGTACATGTATCAGATCATAAACATATGCCAACATAAAAGTATTCTTGTTTTTTTATGTCACCTTTATTGATGATATAACATTTTATATGTTTATAATTTTGTTCGTATGTTTGTATAGTATTAAAATTGTATTAATGAATAAAAAAGACGCTCTACATATTTGTATTCTTTAGAAATAAATTATGATATATATTTTATCTTCCAGGGTTACTTGGCTGTCTAGACTCCAACCATTTGTGGCTTAATGGAATCTGTAAAACGCATCTTACTTTCAAATATAAAGTTTGAAAATATATAGATAAAAACAAACCTCACCAAAATAAATAAGAGTAACATTATCTTAATTAGACGTAAAAAAAATTATAAATTCATATAAATGTAAACATGGTATTATCTCTATGAAATTGAGATCTCTACCAATTAAATATAATAGTTCTTGTCCTTTTTTCAAAATTTATATCCCATGCAGCAAGAGAATAAAAATCTACTAATTGTTAAATTTCAAACGAACAAAAACAAAAGAACATTGAGTTTACTTAATATTACGTATAATGACAAATGTTGAAATGAAAATTTAAGATAAATGAATAACAATACACTTACAATCAACTTTTCTCTCATAATGCTTGTTTCCAGCAGCCGATACTGTAAAGGTCGACGATTTGGCGGTAGATGGAAGCAGACGACAATTGTCTGCCAAAGAGTCTATGGAGTACGTGAAACTATAACAGGACGGCACCAGGTCACACAGAGTGGCGCAATGAAGTTTGGTCTGTGATGTTAGGACTCCTATGGGAATTACTGTGCTGCTTTTGTCGGCATGGGGGAGAACCAGGGTAAAGTATTTGGCTAAACACATCGTAAAACTGAAGAATTCCAAGAAAATCCACTGCAGCCATTTCACAGACGCCATGTCATTTGCTATGCACCTATCCGTGCAAAAAAAGGCAGAGGTTCAACAGACAAACCTTCACTTGTTTCTTCCAGTTTTAAATGAAGAAGATCAAACTAAGCTTCTAAAAGTATGCCTAGAACTAATAAAGCCATAAATCTCGTACGGGGATCGAACTTTTCAGGCTATTATAATCTTCTGGGTGATTTTCTACTCCATGGCGATTTGAACAACAAATGATCAACGGCACAACTGGGATATACCCAGATGATGCCTAAAAAACGGAAGGAAGTTATAAAAGTAAACAACCTTGAAGTTGAAAAGGAGCCCTCTAATTTTCAACCACATTAAGATTATGAATAACTGCATCGACTGCAACTCTTCTAAAAACTTGCGTAAAGCCAGGGCGTTTTATCTCCCTGAGTTTATACGATAATTCAATAATCAATGCTCTTTAATTGTATCGAAAAGCGTCATAGCTTTTGCGTTAAATGATTGGTCGATCTCGTTTTGTTTGATATAAAGCGGTACCCAGACCATTGTACGTAGTCCTGTGGTAAAATTTTTCCATTTTCTTTCTCTTTTTCTTTCATTATTTTTTAAAGAGAAAAACATTATTAAAGTAAATAATACTTGAAACATATATATTCATTCTGGCAAATGCTCATATCATAATATTAATTGATTAATGACTAATTTCGTTGAAGTTACGTGATGATCCAGTTTAAACCACTCGTAAATTTACAATTTTCCACGGATATCAATTCATCAGGGTCCTCGCCGTGAGAATGATTTCCGGTTTCACTCGGTCGCCGCGGTATAATCACCCCTTGGTCAGCAATTTTTGGGTCTACTCACTTCTAAGGGTAATGTTGATGACCGGTTCGTTTTCTTGAAGTCCTAAGGTTGGGTTTTCTGATCTCGTGTATGATTATGATGATCGTTCAAAGGGGCATGTCACGATTTTAGTCAAATATCATTTTTCCGATTTTAATTTTAACAATGCTTCATTAAGGCAGTTCTAATAGTCAACTAAAATTTGAGTGTCATTAGTTGAGTTAAATGCGAGTTACAGAGCTTAAATTTTTTGTTATGTAAAAAAAGCGGTTGTTTACATTTTGAATGATGAAGTGAAAATTTCAGTTTTAGAACAAAAATGTGTTAAACGCTAGGAACTGATTATCTCTGATTAAAATGAATAAAAAGATAAACAAATCAGCTTAAAAATATTTTAATTGGTATATTGAACCTATGTATTAAACAAAAACAGGGCACGAGCCATGTTTACATGACAAAGAATTGTGAGCTCTGTATCTTTCTAATATCTCCATGAATGGCTCTCAAATTTCATTTAATCATTAAAAATTCATTTTTAAAGCACTGTAAATAATAAAATCTAAAAATAAGAATTTGACCAAAATCGTTACCATGCCTCTTTTAAACGCTGGCAAACCGGTCGCTGATTCTTGGATGAGGCTTCAGTATACGAAATAGGTGTATAATATAGCAATGATAAAGGAAGTGGTTTGATAAAGAACCTATACTGCTGACCGCAAGTTGCGCATACAATACGTTACTCTAGCAGAAGTTTAAACAAGACATAAAGGTTTCTCTGGCCGACGAAACTTACATGTCCCTGACCTTAGATCAACGTCATAGCGATATGGCATGCATCTGAGAGAGGCAGACGGCTATTTGTCTTTAGACAGATCCTGTTTTCATAATAATAACAACAAACAATATTTCTGCGTATTGTAAATCTTCCCTTCAATGTCTAAAGACCCTTTCATAATTAGGTACACGAGCATTTTACAACACTTTGCAATCGGAACGTGCTAGCTTCGCATAAGCTTTCGCATACAATGCACGATGTATCGCATTCATTGCGTGCGTTTTAGTGGTTGCATCAAGTATCCTAGATTTAGTAGACGTCCATACTGTTCAGACGCGACCAAAAAAAAAATAATGCGATTCAAATTATCCCAATGTAACGCTCGAACATCAATACGAACGTCTTACAACGTTTTGTGCACTCGCACGAGTGATGCACGATTTTTAAAGGTCGTAAAATGAATTGCAGCTGTCTATTTGTGTGTTTTTCGGGAATGAGACGGTTGTTCAACGTGTCTTAAGTAATCGTGCAACGTTTTTTATCATTGCTTGATTTATTAGCATCAATTTTTCATTCTTTGCTCCAACAATATAAAACAATGTTCCTAGTTTGTTTTCATGTAAAGAGAACACATGGTCTTTATTTATAAGGCTTAATATTTTACATAAAGGCTTTATACAACTTCATGAAAACACGATCTTTTGAATTATTTGAAAGATTTTAATTACTCTTCTGTTGATACGAAGTATGAATAAGAACAGGGAAAATGATAAATCTTGTGCGTCAAACAAAAAAACACCGATATTTTCCATCGTTCTCTAATGAATAATTAAAGTGTATAAAGATCCAGTCAAATAAAGTATTAATCTTTTCTTCAATCAGTGAGAATAGTTGATCAAAGCTACGTCAGATTATGAGTTTCTGAATATTTCATGAACACCCCTGCGAATGTTATTGTCATTTAAATTTAGACCACGTGGTTTTATTTGACCCTTTTAGTTTCGCAGTAAAAATTGTGCCTCATGATGATAGTCTATTTCTTAGAATTTATAGGTACTTGTAGTCAAATGTAAAATCTAGGCATTTATTGATTTTAAACTTTATCTTCATTAATTAGAGGATAAAACGAGTTCTAGAAATAGATATAGAAATTATAATTTTTTTCTGCTATTGCAACAATTAACATGCTTAGTAACTGTTCCCCTTTTAGGATTAATGTTTGATCCGCGCCTGACCTAGTAATAGCATCAATTGTAAAACAGACTATAATATTTCATGCAGAATATTCCTTGAACATAGCTCGATATCTTAAGCTTAAGTTTTTATGCAAACCAGGCACCCATTCTTTTTTTAAAAAGCATGGTATTGCACGCTAAAAGCATCAAACATGGCTATGATTTTATTAGGCAACCAATGTTTATACTTTCAACCACGTGTAAGGTGGTTGAACACGAACGATAACTCTGTTCTAAATATTATCGTTTAGTTTAAATAACCTCTAGAGGATGAAACAAAACATATATCTTAACAGATTTTTATGTTTTAACATAAATCAAAGTAGGATATGATATGAAAAATGACCAGAACGTACGTATTTTGAGAATATTATCCGAACACTTACACTTCCGCTCAAAATTTCACAGGAACTGAATCTCGGTGAAGTCTCGTGAACTTTCATTCGAGCATCTCTGGATTTATTACATACTTAGCTACGATAAAGGAAACATTCCGAACACATTCGCAGGGGTGATGAATCCAACTTTATATAGTAGGAGCGCCATAATTTGCAATTATCCAAAACACCAGATTACGCTCTATGGTACACTGTACTACACAAAAAATATTTGCATGTTCAGAACTTTTATGATTTTTATCAGGACTTTTGATGCTTAAAATTAATTAGGAGAGCAGTTCAATAAAATACGACATTGTACAGGGTGCCCCAAAATATATGATCCCGTTTTCTCTTTTAAAAAAACTTTTGATTAACTTTATTTAACAAAAAATCAAAGGCATATTCATAACGGCATGTGATGTAAATTTTAACTCAACAAATTTCACAAACATTTATAGGTTTCCGAAAAATTTCATCAATCATAACGTCATTGGATTAGTAAAATTTTCTACAACAACCTGCACGGAACCCATCTTCTTACTATTTAAAAAATATGTTGATTGTTTTATTGTTTTTTACCAGGATTTTCTTATTTAATAATTCATTCAACTAAACCCGGAGTCTGTGTTTGAAAATCAAGTTTTAAAATGGAAGATACATGTACCTGCTGTCATGTCCGATTCGTCTTGAAAAAACATTCAATTCAACCAAAGAAATATGGTACAATTTTTAGACATCATATTTCAATGATTTTTTCTCCTAAGCTTTTCCGACGTGAAAATTTAACTTTTCTACTTTTCATTTGAGTCACAATCTACAAGTTTTGGCCAAGTATTAATTAATTTACATGAATGTCTAATGGTATCAGATATTCTGGGACACCAGGCTTGCAGTAAAATAAACACGACATTGTACTTTACAGATAAATATAACTGATAGCATTTACATCTAATGAGTATACGAGGGTCAAACAAAAAATACGAGGACAATTGTACTGTCTATCATATACTTTTCATAAAAGTCATAACTAACAGATTAAGTTACGTAACAACACACATTTTATTGATAAAAGAAGTTTCATTCCATTTGATGAAAAGGTATTTTTGTTACCCGGTTTTAAAATCAATATATTTTGTCACCACGGCGCACAGCAACGATGAAAACATGACGTCAAAATGACAAACGCACAGTTAATAGAAATATACTATCTTCAAATTCTATATTACTCTCAACTTAATATGGTTTATTGTTGACAAGACACAAAGTTAGACCGTGCGCAGTAACCACATTTTTGCAGTATTAGATTCTAAATAATCCTTAGAAATAAAGGAATATATGAACTTTTTTTAATTTCAATTTGTTTAAAACAATTGCTGAATTATGTCTACTAATTTTTTTTAGTTATTATAAAACGTTAAATAACATAGTTATGGCAAAAGTCTTCGTATTTTTTATTGACCCTCGTATTTTCCCTATTTTTTTTTTTACTTAGATACTCGATATTAAGGGATTTCTAATAGTTATATTCAAGGGTTGTTAAAGAGTTAAAGAGTAAAATATAACTACCGGTAATTAACAAATGGTTGGAATCTAACCAAATGAATGTGATTTTCGACATGTGTCTAGAACATTTTGTCTGCGTGTTAACAATAGAAAAAAAACACTAAATGATTTATACAGTTATATAACTAAAGGCATAACTTAAAATCTGTTTTAAACTTTTTTTTTTCTTATTTACTAAAATTCGTTATCCCTGGATTTTTGTGATATGATAGGGTAATGTGTGTAGTCTCCCCCTTGTATTTCTCTTTGGGGGATGTCACATGCAAAGCAATCATGAAATTGTAAGGCATGGCTCATTAACATAGCATGATACAGTAAAGGTCGTTGCAAAATTATCAGTACAGGTCGTTGCAAAAATATGCCACCAACAATTCGTCATTTTGCGTCAATGACCTCAACTGAACGCCTCACTCTCTAATAAGAAAGCGTTTCTAGTTAAGTGATTGGAAAGTTATCAATTTATCTCTCTTTTCTTTAATGTAGGTGAGAAGTGAATAATTCTTTTTGAGGAAAGAATGTTTCTTTGTAGCTACGTTTCACAATATAGTTCATAACTCGTCGAATCTTATTTACTGTTCAAGTTGGGAAAGATGGAAAAGTAGATTGTGCCAAAAATAAGATAATGAGCATTAGAAGTATCTAGCAATTTACATGCTTCATTTGTCACAGAGGATAAAAAGTGTGTTCGATTTTTTTTTAGAGATCTTGATAATCCACGAGACTTAGTTTCTTTCAAAGACCTATGAAGTTGTTTACAACGTCTAGTAAATAGACAAGCGATTCATCTTTGTGATGCATTTTACCATGCAATTATTGTTTAATGGGCAGAGCGGTTTTATACTCTAAATCTAGATTTTCTATGTGACGGTTGTCTGCTGTTGGATGGATGAAACAAGTGTGGAAATAAGATGACATACACGCCCATTGATTGTTTTTAATTCAAATCTATTTTAATAATAGTTTTGCAAAGGCATACTTTTTATTTCTTTTTTCCTTTTACCCAAATAAGCAGACAAGATATATTCACAGAAAAAAAATCATTATTTTTTAAAGCATACTGTTTACTTGTTCATAACAGTTAAGCTGTTACATTTGCACTTATAATAAATGGATTAATGTTTGAAATTACCGTCTCACAATCATTTGAAAGATCTTTTCGGATTTTTTTATTTGAAAAATGAGACATTTGGAAGTCACAAAATTGAGACACTTTTAATAAGACCTTGGACTTAGGGTAGCTGTGTCAGACAGCAATATGACGTAGGCCTGTCTATTTCATTATCTTGGCTCAGTGACATCAAAAAGCTTTGCCAGACTCTATTGCTCGTACGGACGTAATCTGTATCAATTTCCGTTACTTTCAACTTTATGAATGCAAGAAGATTGTTTCCTCCTACCGATAGCCCAAGGCCTTGTTAAAATGAATCAACATAAATACATATTATTTGATAGTAAGGAAGAATATATACAAGTGTAGTGTTAATTCAAATATATATTTGGTATATTATGCACGATTTAAGCAGGCTCTTCGACTGTTATGAAACACTGGATTCCTCAGATCCCTTAAATCCGCCATAGTTGAAAATTTCTTTAATCCTAATTCCAAAAACACCTTAATGCACATTTGATTAATTTTTGCGTTGGCATTAACAGGGATATTAGACCTCCAGTTCTGTGAAATACTGGAGGATTGTCCATACTTGTAGAGACTGAACTCTTGCTCTGCGTTACTCCTGAAAGCCATTTGCAACCAATCGTGTAATTCGGGAGTAAAGTCTAAAGACAAATCTTTATACAACATTCTCGCGGTGTCTTCTGGGTAAAGAGCTAAACATTCATAGGTCACGTGGTACACTCGCGTCGGATAATCCTGCTGTAGTCTTTTAATGGCTTGCATATCTAACCAAATTCTGCTGCACAGGTGATTAGAAACAATACTTATTTCTTTGTCTTCATATTTGATTAAATGGGCCTGCGCCCTTGAGTTCAGTATACCTCTAGGGTCTCGTACTAAATGAACAATTTTCAAATTCGGAATATAGCTCAAAAACATTTCTGCAAATGATCCTGGCATTCTTATAGTCTTTATTAAACGGTGAGATGACTGTAAACAGAGCTGTTGAAGCCTCTCTATGCATGTTTTGTTGTATTGTTCGGGGTATTCCGACAATGTGTATAGTCTGTGGTTCCAGTCCGTTTTATTAACAGGAAAACAACTCTTGAACTCTTGCTGATAGCTGCTAGCTGAGAATGTTCGTAATGGCTCAATGGCTCCAACGGGAACATCCATGAAGTTACAGCTTAAGAGATTCTTGATAAGGAGAACTGTACCGTTTGAACTTTCCCAGAATCCATCGGGTTTCCTGTGAAAAAAAAAATAATTCAAAAGCTGGAATGACGAAGTAATGAGACCACATACGGTTCTGAATTCTTTCAAAGAATAAGCTTAATTTTATGAAAACTGTCGATAAAATAACCTGACAAGAAATTAATTTGCATTGAATAACTTACATCAACCATGTGAAAGTTGAGTGATTGAACTTATTTTACCTCAGAAATCAATCAAACGTAATCAAATGATTAAAACGTCATAGGTAATGAATACCAAAGAATGATAATTACCAAAGCTGTCTACAAATGGAAAAATAATTCAACCAATGGAAACTAGAACTAATCTGAAACTTAGGATTCAATTTTCCGAACACGTGAACCTGCAAACCTCCCATCCCTCCAAAACAAATTATACATTTATTCTTCATAATTGTGCTTCATAATATTGGTTATCATTAATTTTACGAAATAACTGGACCTTAAAATCCTGCGAAGTTTTATTGATGTAAAATCTTACATAAATGTATGTACAGGTAGTTGAAATTTTGAACATGAGGCGTGGTTTCTTCAAGATTCATCAAATTCAAATTAGCGTGTAGTGCTTTGTAAAGTTGGACCAAAAAATCAAAGTTTATTTTTTTATGCAATTTTTAATGCTAGTAATACTGTATTGATACACATTTACGCATTCTTAAAAGGTTTTTCTAAAATTACGAAAATATTACTGAAACCGCTGACAATATTTCCCGCTAAAATGGACACGAGGCGTTAAGCTGTTTACCCCTGCCAGACAAACCTGCAGTATCCGTGAGGGTAGCAGACGTGTTGGTTGGTCCTGTGGTCCCGAAGAAGACCCTGGAACGGCTCAAAGAAAAAGAAAGTATCGTTGGTCTTCAGGAGGCGAGAAGTAATGGTGGATCCGCTCCTCATATACGTCATAATCAACGTATACTTTACCTCTGCAAAAGAACAAAAGGGTTTTGACGTGTATTTCATAGATTCTAAAATTTTGAAATTATTTTACAATGAAAGAATGTGGGTTCTACAGTGGCTGCCATAGGAAATATGTTTGAGATATTTTTTTATTAATTCTTAGCCACAAAATAAAAGTCATGGCCACGAAATAAATAAAAGTCGTGGCGACGAAATAAAAGTCGTGGCGACGAAATAAAAGTCGTGGCGACGAAATAAAAGTCGTTGCACGAAATAAAAGTCGTGGCCACGAAATAAAAGTCGTTCCCACGTAATAAATAATTTTAAATGAAATTAGAATTAAAGAAGTTTATCGAATAATATGTCAAAAGTTTCATCTTTAGTATTTTATAATTTCTTTTAAAAAAATGTTATCTAAAGAGGTAACACATTTTTGTAACAAAAACAGAACCTATGATTTTCATTGTCTAATTGCAAATAAATTAATAGCAGATAATAGCAAAATAAACATGAACAAGTTGTGCTCACGTTTCAGTTACTGTAAGATCTTACAGCCTTGTCTATACCTTACATTTTATATAGCACTTTTTTCTTATTTCAGTGGGATGTATATTGATTTGATAAAGTCAGCTGGGCTAAAAATTAACAAGAATTAGTTGATTTTTTATGTGTTTTACGGGTCACATCAAATATGGATTCGTCTATGGATAAAACTGGGGATTTAGTATATTTTTAACAAACTTTTATTTCCTATCTGAAGTTCTAACAGTTATAAATACAAGTCATAATAAACAAATAACTTGTATATTGACCATCTAAAAAAGTGAAATACATAAAAGTAGTATATTACACGAAGTACTTAATATATTACTTGTTAAACCCATTCAATTCTCATTTAGTTACAACAAAATTTAAAAAAAGATATCTGAAGCATATGTCCTATGGCAGCCACCGTAGTGCTTATTCTTTTGTCTTTGAGTGGTTATATTCGTATCGTTGTTTTAACGTGTCCTAACTTTGTTCTCTGACATTTGATGTTATGTTGTAAGATAACTACACTACAGAAGGTAGAATTTCTTTGATAAAAGTTAAATGGTTTAAAATAAAAGATAATCTCTAGAGCACTTTAAACATAACTAAATAAATATATACTGATATGCCAGAACTCGGGAGGGCAAGGGTGACCTGGCGTGACTAAAATGCTGGGAAATATCGTACAAGTTTAACAATGATTCTGGCCATGTGTACGTCATGTTCGGATCTAGATTAGAGTCGGGGGGGGGGATTTACTTTTTTTAACTTTCACAGTCAATAAATCAAATATGCCCCCGCAAACACAATAACATTATTTCCTCTCGGACCCGCCAAGGGAAAAATTTCTGGATCCGCTCATGCAGGTATTTCCAAAGAAATAAATAAAACCCAGAACAAAACCAACTGTGGATAGTTGTTGTACATTGTCACACAAAATGGATGGTATTTTTGATTTTGGACATTGTGTAGTATCTACCAACCGTCTTCCTTTGTCAGAGTCTGCGCCTCATCTACCTGCTTGATATTGTTGTGTTTTATCGGGGCGGATGGTCTCCCCTGACCGTCCTCCCACAGCAAGTTCACGTGGTGGTACGACACGTTTCCTTTGTGGTCCATGTACATGTTCACTCTGATCGGTTCGTTCTTTCTTGGAAAGATTTCAACCACGTTTTGCTTTAAACCTGCGGGCAAGGGATTCTGTGGTATTATACCCATTCTTCTATCAGCCACTTTCATAGCAAACGGAGACTTCAGTGGTAAATTGTGTGCTACAAGATTCGGGTTCGAGCGCTGAGTCTTCAAGTGTAAATTGCCTTCTATTGGATACGGGTTCGAATGTCGAACGTTGAGCGGTGCCTTGTTCACAATTGGGAGATCTAGTTTGCCCGGTAGAGGCATGAGGACCATATTTTTGTTGATTTCACGCGGTGGACCAGGGAGGATATTTTTGTTTTGTCCAATGAAAGAATTCCACGAATTCACGGGAGGGACATTCTGAAATCTTTCCGGCATTATCTGCTGTTTTGGAACTGGTGCCGGCTTATATATTGGATAAAACGCATTTCTCTTAACATAAATATCCGGAATAAAATTTACATCCGGAAGGACATTTATTTTTGGAACATTTCCGAGTCCATTCCAGGCCTTGTCGGGTAAAATTATATCATTAGTCATTTTAAATGTCTGTTTTTTAAGGAATTTTGAGTGTATCTTGAAATCTTTTTCACTGTTTGAATTTAATCTCGACTTCATAATAAAATTGTCTTTCAGATTGTCTATATCACTGTATGACCCTGATATTGGAAATCCGTTTTGGTCCGTGTCTTCTTTTTTGTAGTTCGTCTCAAAGTTCTTTGATGAACCATGTTTAGTTTTCTGGGGCTTATTAGAATCCTTCACATCTTTGTTTCTTACGTCAAAGTCTGAAAATGTACATTAATAATTAATTGTAAATATAATTAGATATTAATAAATCGTTAAAAAAGTATTGTACATAACGGTATATTCCTTCGCTCAATAGGGATCAAAATACTTTAATGTACATGCATCTTCAATCATAAAATAATTAAGATATTCCAAAGACAATTATAATCAAAAGCAGATAAAATAATGTTGATTTTAAGGACTAAATCGTTTATATGCAATTTTGCAGAAATGGGTGATGCGGAAAATTTCATACATGTACCAGTTACTCACAAAATGCGTTTTAATTCCATTAATATGTAACACAGTATAGACCAATAGTAAATTAAATTTCTTGTGAACACAAAACATAAAAACAAAATTAAGAGGGCTGTATGGACGAGCCATTTTTAAACTGCGTTGATCTCCTTCAAAAAAGGGCTCTGTACATGTATAAAGATACAAGATATTACTCAAAATTAAAAGCTAAAATTTATGAAGTTTTCTTTACTAAATGATAGGTTATAGCTTAACAATTAAATCATATATGAAAATTTAAGGTAGATATGATGGTAAATTTGTCAACCACTTGAAAATTAGAATATGTCAATTTTTTGCCAAAATTCAAAGTTGTCACATGCATGCCGCGGCTCACATAATTTGTAACCCTCTCTAGAAAACAGGGGCCCGTTTCACAAAGATTTCCTAAGATGTTTCCTAAGATAGAACTTAAGATATGCCTAAGTTATAACTTAGGAAGTTCCTAAGAATTGTCGTAGCTGTTTCACAAAACTTTCTTAGCATATCGCAGTTGACTTATCTTAAGATACAATGTAAGCCACTTTCATATCATATTGGTAATTGTTAATTGATACCGTTTATTTAAATTCTTTAAATTTCAATATGAGACGAATGTATATATACTTTTTCAATGAATGTAAAAATTCATTCCCTTATTCACCTAGAAACATCTTAGAAAAAAGAGTAAAACGTGTAAATAGAATGTAAGTAGTGTACTGTCTATGTACATGTACTAAAATTTTGTATGATATTTTTACATTCACATGCATAAAAGAGTAGAACAAAATTACGTAATAAATTCGTATAGTTTATTTTATTTTATTTTATTTGAATGGATAGATCGTACTATATTTTTTAGCTATATATACATGTATTTCGTTATTTATAGTTTAATATTATTTTTTGGACCGCATAAATTAATGGAAAACATTGGTCACTGCTATAATTTCTGTTATTTTTATAAATGTTCGAGTGTGAGTTTTTTTGTCTAGTTGGTCCATTTTAAACAGCTTGTGTTAACGTATACTAATACATTGTATGCTTATTCCTAAATCTGAAAACGATCGTTGAAATATCCAGATGATTTTACTGTTTCATAGGGTATGTTCCAAATGGAATACAATAATCATATGCAGTGACAAGTAGGATTTGGAATGGACATATGTGGAACTTTTAAACTAAGTTTTATATAACGCTAGTTTTCTTGTAATGATTGATATAAAAATGGTGTGTTTTGTTTAGTTTTATACAAAAAAAGAAAAAAAATCGAAATTCGCAAATAAATGCATCTCGGCTGATAGACAAAACGAAGATGTAAGGCAAGATTTTCAGTTACTGTGTAAAACAGCATCCCTATGAAGGATTTAGCATCGACATTCCTAAAACACTCCCCGGTCATTCCTACCCCCATCCCCCAACAAAAAAAAAATCAATTAACACCCCCCCCCAAAAAAAAAAAACCACACACACACCTAGTACCTAAATTTTCTCCCGTAAAAAAAGGCTTATATCTTGGAGGGATAGGACAATTCATCCAGTCAATCTGTAATTGGGTATTTATTTAGTATGTATTCCTGATTTTATCAAACGATTTAAGAGATCAGTGATTCCCGGGCGTGAATAGTTTAATTAACATCAGTGCACTAGCTGTAAGTATACCCGCTATCAATCTGCGTGTGCGATCAGATAATCTAAAAAATGTAAAAATTAGAAGTCTACACCACAAATTTAACTGATCATGAAGAAATATAGGTATATTTTGATAATTTTTAAGTTTGCAGTTTAGGGTAATGTATCTATCGACGGAGCTTTGAAATGAATAATTTTTTACCATATACCATATAAATCTCGCATTTTTATGGCCAGTCATTAATTTTTACATTATAAGGAACATATATTGCGTCTTTTTGAAAAGATTAAAAATCTTGATAATAGCTTTGTTCAACCTTAATATGCATATTAATCAATTAAGATAGACAGTCGCCATGTTAAGTTTGTTCCTAAGACATCGATTTACCTGTCTTAAAGTTAAGACACAACTTAGGAAATTCATAAGATAAGATTGGAATAGTGAAACGGATAAGTAATGAACTTAGGAAAAAGTTCTTTCCTAAGATACAACTTAGTCCTAAGTATGCTTTGTGAAACGGGCCCCAGCTTTACACCGCTCTCCAGTTTACCTTAGAGATGGTATGCGTACCGCACGCTATATCACACATTTCATGACAATTGACACTTGGATTACCTTCCTTCAATGTTTTATAGAGTACAAGGCATGTCATCAAGGAAACACAGGTGTATGTTGTTCGTCTGAAGGTCAATCTCATTGTTTCTGGGTTATTTCAGGGGTCACTCTACATAAAAAGAGATTTTTAATTATTCAAAATTAAAATCAAAATTACATGTGGTGAAAAAGATGAATTTCTGTAAAAAAAAAAAAAAAAAAAAAAAAAAGCTAAGCAGAAAGGTAGTCATGGCATATATTAAAAGTATGCGATATACTGAATTAATTATTTCCTGTTTACGTGGGTTTTGGGGGGGGGGGGTTGTTCCAGTTGAGTTTTTATATATATATATATATATATATATATATATATATATATATATATATATATATATATATATATATATACTAGTATATATATATATATATATATATATATATATATATATATATATATATATATATATATATATATATATATATATATATATATATCGACTACGATAATTAATTGCATTTTCAATGAAGCAATCGGTATCATTCGTTATAACTTGATATCACTTGATATAAAAAAAAGAACATGAATTATATGCATATTTGAATGCATCTGAGAAAAAACATTACTTTCCAACAAAATGAAATTCTAACGCGTTTTCAAATCATGAAAATTTAGAATGAACAATGCACCGCTGAAAACATCTCTTTGTTATAACTTCCAGCATTATTTCTTGGCACATGCAGTTGGATATAAATAAAAACGACACACATCTTATTTTCTCCTGAAAATACATGACGATATGGTCACATAAGCAATTTAAGTCTACGGCACCTTAGCTTGTCATTGTTTTACTTCTAAATTAGACAAGAGCCCCGGGGGAAGGCTCTCGCGCACGCACATCAATCAACGTGTGTCCTTTGCACTGCTAGTCTTACCTATTAGTTACCGGGCTTGTTAAAATCTGGCTGATAGTGTTAAGAGATTAGATAACCAAGAAATCATGGATTAACTCGTTATCTTTTCAACAATCAATCTTTGGTTAATTAAGTGATGTGGTTAATTGACTTTTGAAGAGGTGTGTGAAAGAGAAAACCAAGGTATGTCTGATAATTTTTTTCTTCTGTCTGAGAAATTCGTGGTCGTTGTCGACGTCATAATGCCTATGTATATTATGTTTTGCTCAACTGAATAACTTTAACCAGCCAATAAATATGTTTTTCAAAATCCTAAATTTAATTGCCATATTCAATACACATTTTGTAACATTATACAATACCTTAGTAGAAATAGCACGAAGTAACGTAGGTTTTGATCAAATACCAAAGATTAATCAGGAATTCTAAGCATCATATTATCTTTTGACCTTTATTAAGTATTCTGGATAAATATTACGACATATAGACCATGTTAGTTAAACTGAATTGATAATTTTTGCTGTATTTTGAAAAATAAAATATGGCATTATAATGAATTAAGAGCTTACCTGCATAATGTATTGGGCGTTGTAGCGGAGACTATATTCAAGGAAACAGTAAAGCTGTATTCACATGCCAACACCGACCCTCAAAAACCACAATGCTAGGACAGCGTTCGACAGCATTGTGCGATAAAACTCGGCGGAGCATACAAATATTTCATTATAATTTACACGACTTAACAAGGTAGCAGTAAAATTAAAATGGATCGGGCACGTAATAATACGAAATAATAATCTTACAATAAAGTTAAATTTATCATAGAGTTGGACAAAAATAAAATATGCATTCGGCCATTTCTGGAATAGGAAAGGGGGGGGGGGGGGGTAGGAAGTAGGGGTTATGACATACAATAAATATGGTCATTGTTCCATAGAGATGCCCGTTTTCTCCGTCTCGTGCGTTTTGACAACCGGACAGTGTCAAATTGTTCGACATAAACAATATAACATTGACAGGATGTTCTATCATTCCTGTGTATGTTTATTATTTCATTTATAGCTACATGTACATGTTTCGGACATATTTTGGAGCAGGTGATATTAAAATTAATCAAAACCTAAAATTCGATTTCTGTTAGAATCAAACCGGTAAAGAAAATTTTCGAAGTGTGTGGTAGAAGGGGCTAATTCTAAAAAGCAAAAAAAAAAAAAAAAAAAAAATAATCATAATTATAATAAAATAAAATAGCAAAATAATTAAGTTATTCAGTTGGACAGAAACGTTAACAGCAGTAGGAGGAATTAAAGCTATCTATAGGCTAAGATAGAACGGGACATCTGGAGCCTTAATTTATAGAACGGAACAAAAACAAACAAACTGATGAACGTCTTATGAATATAACTTGCTCTTAATGGTGTTAGCGTGACATTATTATAAATTACGTGAGGTTTTTAATTCACGTGTACGACCTTTTTTGAAAATTGCGATTTTTTCGAGAATAATATATGAAACTGACTTAATGATGTTGACCTTATCTCATTAATCTCTTTACTAAATATATTCCATATTTTAAATATTATTCAGAAAAAAAACTTGCTTATTTGTAAATCAGTTTTATTACATATCTCCGATTGATGTTAACAAAAATATTGACTGTGCAAAATCAATTTGTTCATACTCATTATAGAATTTGCCATAATTCTTTATCATTCCGGGTGCAAAAATAATGAAGCCACTGACACAAGGAATTTTACAATCTTATTGTAAATAACCTAGATTCAGAAGATGTAGACATGACGGCATTTAAAAATAAAATAAGATTCTATACACATTTTATACACATAGCATTCAGTACAATGTGTGTATGTTGTATGCTACGTTGAAGCGACGGTTACTTTCAAAATGGTTTCTCCTCGCAAAACCAATGTTTTCTTAGGTTCACAAAATTCTCCAATTAAATATTATATGTACCTCCGGCAGCAAACAATATCATTTTTAATCACCTCCCCCCAAAAATTGAAATCAGTTTGTTTTTTCATACAAATGCAGTTTTTCTATTGATTAATATTTCATAAATAATAGTACATTTGGATTCATGTAGAATGAATATAAAATTATATAAACAAAGAACAGGTACTCTGTTACAGTTCTTGGAAATTATTTTCCTTTACGGTACATTTTCCTTCTTACTACTGACAAGAGAGATAACTCGTGATGAAGAGTCATGATAAAAGACTTTTACCGTAGTTGTGCCACTGAGCACTCCATAGTCATATAAACGTTAACGCCCATAGGATTTTTTTAATCCACTAAAAACAAGTCCCCCCCCCCCCCCCCCCCCGGACTTCTCCAATAATGTTTAAATATCCTAATAATCTCTGTGCATTTGATTTAGAAATCCAGGTTTACCGGTCTCAAACAAAGTCTAAACATCTTCATCTTCTTAACCTGCCTTAAGGATTTTCGATCTTTATTCCATTTTGATTTCCATTGAAGCGATTATTACCCAAACGAAAGCAGATTGTATGGTTAATCATAGTATCTAAAAAGAATAACTCCACCGACTGAGTAACAAAAAATCTACAGCAAAGTCCGATACACATTAGGTGGCCTGGAAGTGAAAGAAATATGCATGGGCTTTTTACCTTTTCTTACGCGTTCATAAAACTGTATTCAATTTATAATCAAAATATATACACCGTTTGAAATTTTCAAATCGTACATGTACATTATTTGACGATAAAATGCATTTTTAAGTCTAAGAAAGGAAGGTAAAATTGAAGAGCCTTAGCGAGCTTCAAACTCATAAATTACAGAGAAGTAGCAAAAAAATTGTTTAAGAATGCAGCTCGTGATAATGTTATTGTTTATTTCAATAAAAAAAAGAACAATACAATATAAAGATACCTCCTGAACCATGTAAGATTAATAAACATTTTTCAAACAATTAAGGAACAAAATAACGGAGTATCAAACATTGGTTTGTGAATTATATGAAGAGCCAAGGATTATAAAAAAATAGTTTTAAATATCTTATCATCATTATAAATCTTTGAATATCAACAAATTAATCTCTCTCATCTCTCTCTCTCTTCCATCTCTCTCTCTCTTCCATCTCTCTTCCATCTCTCTCTCTCTCTCTCTCTCTCTCTCTCTCTCTCTCTCTCTCTCTCTGATATGTCAATTGATCATGGCGGACACTGTTAACAAACAGTTAGTCATAGAGTGTTATAAACAAACATAATGCTAATAGGAAATACATGTTTATATCAACAGAAACAAACACAAAATGTGAGCCAAAGCCCTAGTTAGTCAGAAAAAAATTACAAAAATAGAATTGCAAAAAAACGAAGGAAATCAGTAAATAAAAAATAGAAAACGCTATTTGGCACAAACAGAAAACAATGGATTTCGTTTAATAGTAGCTACATGTACATGTACACATATATTAATTTTTTATATGCTAAGTAAACTGTAGAACATGATTGATTAAGTTGATTGGTGAGAGTTAGTACTAGTATACTAGAATGAACCATCACCATAACCAACAAATTGGGATGTAAATACTTGACATTACATGAATTTCGAACACGCGATTTAGTGGTTGGACGAGATATTCTTATTATAATCAACAGATTAATTCAGAAGAGTAGACTTCAAATAAAAATACAAACAAAAGATTGAACATTCTCATAAATATTATTTGTGTTTACAATTAGAGACTAACTCATGTACATAATCTTGAACAAAATGATATCAATAGGATTGAGTTTTTAGCAGCTTTAGACGACACTTTAAGACAAAATGCAGTATTTTCCAGGTGTTATATGAAAAATATAGCGTATGAATTAATGTAATAATATCTACAGTAAAAGCAATTGAATTCCAACTTGAGGTACCCTCTCTTTATCAGAAAATGGAATACATGTTTTAATGGAACAACATACATGTCAAGAGAGGGGTATCATTTGTTGTTACTGAATCAACAATATGTTTAATGTATTGAATATTTTCAAACATGATGATGGTGAAAACAGGCATGTAATTGTACAAATATGAAGTCACTAAAATAGGAATTGTTTTGGACTTCAATTCGTTGAAGCATTTCTAGAAACATATTGCTGAGAGAAAGCCCTCCGGTAAGATTGGAATCTCGTTGTTATGGTTCATGAATATTCATGTATATTCTCCTTATCACAACCAGACGAAACATGACGTTTTATATCATCGTCATTGACGATGTCTATAATGACGTCATCAATAGCGAGTTTTTCCGTCTTTCCCCGCAGTGGTTTTGGTGGTCCCATTGACCTTGGTTTTCCGGAATCGACGGATCCGTCTCCGGTTCATATATATAAAGATGGACATCAGAACAGCAAGGATTGGGATGACGATCATGCAAATTCCTACCGACAGGATTCCATAGTCGTTGTTGTTTCCGGCATAAAACGTTATCAGAGCACCTTAAAGCAAAAAAAAAATTTAAGGATATGAATATTCGAAATCCATGAAAATTGTATTTGTTGCAAATTAGGTCATCTCATGCAGGTGTTTTGTTTCGTATCAAACACAATTTGAATACCGTTGATGAAAAACCATTTATGATTATGGTTATTATTTTATTTGTCTGTTCGTGCTTATTAAATATTTTTTTTCCGTGAGTTGGGGGTGGGGGAGGGGGTGTTAAAGCATAAAAATAATGTTGATATACCTGCAGGGAGTATCACGAGCAGCAATAGAGCGAATGCACATCCGGTCAGACATCCTCCCACACAGCATATACTGGAGGAGGGCTCATCTGAAAAGTTGACGGAAAATACATCATAGAATGCTTTATATTAAATATATCAAATACCCGTATATTAGCCAGGCCTTGTTTGAATGTGTTAATAAGCGTGTTCGCATACTTTGAGGAGATGATTTTGACGTTTCATTTGGGGAGGGTTAATTGTGACGTAATAAATCTAAAATTTGGTGCCCAAGAACAAGATTGTTTCAATGCTTTTACATTGTTTAGAACAATTTACATAACCAACCAGTTCATCCAATCAGAAGTCGCTTAATGTTGTATTGTGATGTTTTTAATCGTTAAGAATTGCGACGTTACATTTCGATTGACAGCTAAGAGCGCCGTGAAAAAAGAGAGATAATGTCTGATTGGCGCAGAACTATTGATCAGCCAATGAAAAAGTTAGTTACCTTCTAAGTAAGTTATATCATATTAAGTAAAATTAAGGCGATTAAGAGGGGGCTCGGTCGATTTGATCCCTCTGCCACTTCTTAATCTCGTAAAATTTACTTAATATGATTTAACTATTCCTTAAAGTAAAATCCGTTTACTTTTGTTTTAGCCTTATCAAATAACACCACACATTATGAAAAGCTAAAAGATTTATTTAAAAAATACTGGATAAAATGAGAGAAACTTGAAGAAGAGTATTGTTGAAAGTAAAATTAAATATGATTACTGAGTATTGGGGCTTATTGAAGAATTGAGTACGGTTTCTCGGATTCGGACAAACACAGTTTAATTGTTTTGACTTAATCATGATGCACTGTAGTCATAGAAATAGACACCTCTCTAACTCTATTGAGAAAAGATCAATTGTCTTTGTTTGCAATTAGTTGGTTGGTTGTGGAAGGAGACAGCGGGTTATTGTTTAAATACAATATTCAAATCATTTAACAACTTTTCTTATATATTTACACAAAAAGTACTAGTATTCTAAATATCAACAACAATATTATTTTCAACAATACTAGTATCGATTATCAACAATAATATTCATATCTATTGATATCTATATATCAATATCTAATAAACGATATTGTAATAATTTTTTAAAGCCTTATTATGACTTCAAATATAATCAAGAGAACATTTACATGTTCTACTATTCCTACATACATGTATGACCAATACAATGCATGGTCCTATTTTTTTGCCCTCCATCTAAAACTTCATACTAAGTACGCCTAAAGTATTGATTTGAGTTTAGATACCCTTGAAATAAAATTCAAATCGATCCTCATTTCGTAGCTTAAGTACCCGGTTCCTAATTAAGCAGATATTGACCCTGTATCGATTCTGGGAGTTTATATAAAACAGAATTCTATCGAAATCTTTTATGCCTGTTCCTTTGGGGTATTCAATTCTTGCATTACAAAAGAACCAAGTAGATTAACAAAAATGATAGCAAAGGGCTTATAGAGTTCTTCATATCAACCATGGGTTTTGAAATTCGTATTTGAAATTGAATATTGGATGTATTCAGTGAGAATAAAAATCAATAATTTTTTAACCTTGAGTTTCTTTTTGATAAGAAAGACACGTTGAAGATTGATTAAATGAACAAAAATTTAACAGCCTTGTTGAAAAAATCCAATTTTAATACAGTCTATCTTCCGGTTGCTTCTTTTCATGAATCACGTTTTTACGGCAATTACCGTAAACAAGGCCAATTGTTAAACAGGTTACAGTTTTTGTTTGTCGTAAAATTACATAATTTTCAATAAATAACAAGCGTTTGTGTATCATTGCTATTGCGTTTCTGTTGTTGATAGAACAGTCCACTAAAAAAAGCGCTTTACTTTCCAGCGTTAAATCTCGCCGATTTAACACGTGATAATATCCCATAACGAGAATTAAGGTAGAAATGATTTATAATCTATGGCCATGTCAATCGCTTTTATTCCCTTGTCAGCCATTAGAACTGATGATATTTTGTCTTCTCTGCAACAATTATTCCTTGATTTTAGCTATCATTATACATCAAAAAGAGCCGTGTATATTCAATTAAAGCAAAGCCTTCTTGCAAAACTTGCAAAAAATTTCAAAATAATCCAGGGAAACTGAAGAAAAAAATGGTTCGTCGTTAATATCTTGTTATCTTCACAGTAAAGACATGCTATTGCAGCTACAGCCCATTGTTTTACGGCATTGATTCGTTGAACGTTTTCAAGTGCAGCATTATTTAAAAAGACATTCAAATCTAAAAAGCTATTCGAACACACACTCCTCCCAATTTCAATGAAATACGAAGCTTCCGGCCGTATTTGCTAAGTTTTACACCATGCATGTATATGTGTTCAGCCATGTTTGCAAAAAAAACCGTGCTGTACAGTTATAAATATATCAATATACTTACAGTCAATCAATATATTGTTTACATTTATATGATCAGCATCATTGTTTAAATGCTTCTTTTAAGCAAATCGATCAGTCGAGAATGGAAGTAGCAAAGGCATTCAAATTGTATACCTTGAATGTAGCTAATTAAATCACACTATTGAATGAAATCCAATACACTACTAGAGATTCACGCAGAATCGATCGATGAATAATTAATATAAACTCTTACAGAAAACTATTCACTTAGATTCGTCTGACCTTTAGATGATAATGGAAAGTGGAATAAAGCAGTTTTATTCTCAGTTTTAAAAGTTGAAATGTTTTACTCTGTATTTGCTGCATCCGCAATTTTATACATATAATACTATTCACTATTCTTATAAGAAAATTCTTCATTAATTGTTCGTAAATTGTAAAGACTCAGACTCTCTCTCTCTCTCTCTCTCTCTCTCTCTCTCTCTCTCTCTCTCTCATTCATCATAAAAAAATCTATTGACGAAATGGATATACGACTACTCGTACAAACTATTCATACCGGAACCTTGCACGGAATACCTCGTATCGCTGACAGCTAATGCAGTCTACAATGGCCAATTCTACTACTATATAATTATGTACAACGCAAAGAGAAAAATGAAAATAAATTTGTTAAAACCATTCTTGCGTTCATATCATTAACAATTCAGTTAAACAAGAGCAGTGCTTTTGTTTAAACAAGATGAGCATTCGTGTCAATCCTATTTCAGATGTAAGCCACAGTACAAACCCACAACAAATAAAATCCCAACAAACATAAATTTCTGAAATTATTTCTGTATCAAATTACTTGTATACATATAAGTTATGCAATAAATGTACTTTTCAAAATGTGCTTAGATTTTGGGTGCGGTATTTTAGGGGAGTGGGGGGTTGAGGTTATTGTTTTCGTTTTTTAAAGAGTTGGGGCAATCACTAATTAAAATCAATTTTTCTGTGATAAGATAGCAAAAGATTGTTTTTACAGAAATCTGATTCGCAAATATCAAATCTGTCTGTTGCTTACACAAGTATATTTGAAATCTGGAGTTTTCAAACACGCTAATGGATCGATAAAATGTGTGCATCAAACTGTCTTTGTTCGCCCATTGATTCTCAGCCTTAGACTTTAATCAGATCTTATGCAAATTATTAATGGCACCTTTTTGGCCATTAAAGAAGACTTACAAACAAAATATCACAAGGACTGCTTCAAATATATCGAACAGGTTCTAAGTCAGGCTCCGAACAGCAGATTATATACCGGTATATCCCTTCAGTAGATGAGGCCATTTTTTAATTAGTTTCTATGCTTAATGCTAGAATAAGTCGAATTTTATCTGTATAAGGGTACTCAAAAGTCTTCGATTTTCGTTTTCACGTCAAGAAGGGATTACTATAAGCTAGTATTCAACGATTGCAACTACACCAATTATCGAAGAAATCTCGAGTTTTCATTGCCCCTATTGGTTAAATCGAAAAAAAAATTCTACCGCCAATTATCGTTATTTATAAGCCCTAAAAACCCCTGTAATAAGTATATACTTGACCGAAAGCGTAGTGTTATTAAAAACCGCTAATTGAGATATACATGTAAAATGCAATTACAAGTATAAACATGCCTGAGTGTGTTAATTAAATGCAAAAAAATAAATATCAAACAGATCATGAGGTATTGACAATGTTTCGAATTTAACACATGCCAATCTATTTTATAAATCCCCAAAATTTTATATGAGAATCACATCTGATCAACTGCTCAATGTGTATAAATTTATTTCCATCTATAAAACTAGGTACATATCGCTTAATCTACACAATGGTAATAACGCGGATATCCGCGAACAAATACGACCAGCATTTATCAACATTAATAAATTTGCGGTGGCGAGCAGACGAGAGATAATGCTCTGACGTAGGAATAACGAATTGACCACTTTACGCTTGTCAAGTCTGACGTAACACGCTAAATTCCCAGAGGATGTTGGTTAATATCGACTTGTTCTGTGGTGATTGTAACATCCTGCTATTATATTGTTCGATCTGTTGATTAATATATACCACATACAATGCTAAAAAAAAATTAGGATGATATTTCATAATTGTATTCAGGTACACAAAGAATTCATGCGAATTTGAAAATCGGCAATAAACGATGCAGGAATCTTAATGCTGCTAAATGAATTACACGTATTTCTATAACCCGTACTTTTTACTGAAAAGGAAAGGGGTTACAATGTACTGGTATGACTCAGTTTAAACTGTTAAAAATAACATTTTCCAAGAATTTTAAGGGGGGAATTATCAAAATCGTTACCCTACACGAGTGTATTAGTTTTCTTTTTATAAATAAAAAAAGTTTCAAGTTACTGAACCAAAAATACATTTACCTCTAAAGATACGGTATAGAACACTACAGATAATCGTGTTGAATTCAATAAAATAGAACACATAAAAGTCTGCATACACCTTTATACGCTGTTTTTGTTCGTGTACACACACATGTAGTAGTTTATGCATCTATATATACTACACGTATCTCATTTCCGATGCATGGACGAGTACATACATTTAAAGTATAAACAGTGAGATTGAAAAGCGCAAAAAATTAAAATACCTTCGTTACCTTGGGGACAGTTTTAACCTTCAGTTGATAATCTGAGTTGGTTTGCTAGATAACCAATGTATCTTCGCCATATCAAGGTTGTATACGAAAAAAAGGGGGGGGGGGGGGTCGATCCACTTCACAATCAAACAGTTAAATTCTGTCTATTTATTCTTTTTAAAAATTTCGTTTGATTTAAAAATCAAAACACCATCTGATCTCCCTAACTTCACCAGCCACACCCCCCTACCTATCCATAAAAGGAAAAAGAAAACAAAAATTCAGGTCTACATGTACCCCCTTCCGATAATGGGACCTAGGTTTAGTTTAAATTCGCCTTGCTTAAATTATGAACCAATTCAGAGTCGAGCCACATGTTTTGAGTCCTATACCCACAACTATCTCCCCTACCCTAAGGAAATGTTTACACCCCCAGTCTGATAGTCTTACCTTCCTCGTCAGGGTCATCCGTGACCACGTAGACCCCCATGCCTGGGGGACAGGCTCCACCCCTCTCCTCAGTTACACGTCACCCACAGCATTTCCCTTTAGCGGAAAAGTCGTTAATCCAGGCCAGGAAACACTACCGGATAGTAATTGTCTGGAATTAAACACAATACATTTAATCTGTCCACAGATCTCCGAGCACGAGACAGTTTATAACCCACTGATATTAAAAGAATACAGACTCGAACCGTACGCCAGAAGAGGAAACAAAAATTGAATGATCTAATCGATCTACAATTGAACAAACTCAAAACGAGGAAAGATGATATTTACGGGCCACAATCTGTCTCGTATACAACTTAAAATGACACCAAAACATTCGTCTACACATAATGTACCTTCATTCAGAACTGGGTGATCTAATCACGCCCGTCTTTTATCTGTAATTTCAATGATTTACAACTTCTACCTGACTGCTCAGTTTTTCACTTACCTACTCTTCTGCGTGAATTGTTTTTCTTCCTGAATCAACCGCTGGTGATTGATTTCCAATCGATCGAAAGCCCGGATCGATACTGCCTTGCTTGCTGACACTATTCACTTTAAAGTTTACATTCACAATAATAGGGCCTTACTCATACAAGATTGGTGACCGATTTTGCAATGAAATAATCCCCTACCCCAGCACGATATACATCTCGTATACGTGTGTCCCATTATATTCCCATTGTGTACCTGTAGCGAGTTTACCTGAATAAAACTTTAAAGCTCTCGGAACACCTCTGCTGTTTTCAGTAGACCGCCCGCCATAGCAACAAAGTAAATAGCGGCGGTTCAAACAGCTGGGCCTCTCGAGACAGTCTTGTGCAATCAGACAGACATGCATCTGTGTTTAATGGTTTCAAAACAAATATTTAATTTTGCTCTGGTGATCCACAGTATAGGAATGAAAATAGCGCTCAAATGCAGATGCATGCATATGTTTTCAATGCGTAAACACATCGCGTATAAAAAAGTTTGCTGATTTTATAAATTAGAGGTTATTAACGATTGATCATTAACTTGATTAAGAAAGAGAAAAATGGCTGAACAAAACTTTCCTTATAAAAGGAAGAGAAAATTGAGGAAAAAAAATTAGAAGTAAAGTTTTTAGCATTTATTGGTAAATAAATTAATAAATCTTGATGTAATGTATTGATTTAGACTTTTGAATTGAGTCACGTTTGAAGTGATATTAAAGCAGAACGTTTTATTTATCATACCTTGACAACATCAAACAATGTCTTAAGTACAAAATTAGGAAGGTGAATATTTAAGCACTCAATTAAGAAGATAAATATGCATGCACACCATTAAGAACTCAAGATAAATATTCAGGTGTCACTACAGTATTAAATTTTACAATACATGTATATTCAAAACGAACCTCTCGGGAAAATCCTCTTGACATCTTTTCAAACAACGCTTCTTTAATTTATCTTGCTAAAATCACGTGCATCCAGCAAGGCGTGAGACTTTGTTTACGTAGAAGTTACAGATGTGCTTAAAAATCAAGCCCGGTCCTTTTCGACTACCCCCCCCCCCCCCCCCCCCCCAACAAAAAAATCAGCCACAGTAAATTTTTCTTTTTTTTTTAGATATATCACAAAATAAAGCAGTCGAATTAACTATGTTAAACGTATTAACAGTGTACCTTCTTCATTGTGGGAAGGGGGGGGGGGAGATTTGTGAAGATTTAAATTTCAGTCTATCAGATACATATGTATTGCACATGTTTATATGTAATTATATAATTTAAGAAGAATAAATCGCCCAATTCTGTTTTTACAGGTTTAATAATGGCGTCTTATGACGGCCGTTTCAATCAGGATCCGGAATACACAAACATCACAATTCCAGACATCCTAAACAGCGGGTCCGACAAAGAAGAGGAATACGAAAATGTGGTTCTGCGACCGAAGATACCGAGCAGCGAAGATGAGGTCTTTGAGGAAGAGATTTCAATTAACTCTAGTCCGCATGCTTCGCCGAGAAAACGAAGATCCGGTGTAATCAATAGCACCGAGAAACTCAACAAAATTGGAACAACTGACGACGACAACGAAAAAGCTAACGCCAAGTTTTCGCTTTCGTCATCGTCTGATTCGTCACAAGAATCGGACAATAAGGCCGAGGAGAAAGAAACGATAGACGAACTAGACGAATCGATGGAAATGGAGGATAAAATATCCAATCTTTTTCCGAAGCCAAACTCCTTAGGTGTTATTTACGACGAAACTAGGCCGCGTAGATGTCATCCAAGACAGAAGGCATCTGACGTCATTTATGACGAAACAAAACCAAAAAGAAAAGTCAGTTTCGACACAGCAATGCCAACACTCAGACAAAACAAAAATGATAATCTTCCCATCCGAAAAATTAGCTTAGACACAGGACTTGATATGAATAACATTCGAAGAATCAACATCGATTCAGGGTACGGGAAGAAACTAAAAAAGCAGTCTTCAAATCCGGAAGCGAAAACTGACCATACAATCCGAAAAATCAGTTTTGATGAAGAGTCAGGCACGCTTCATATTCGTCAGATAAGCAATGAAGATGACGAAGATTCGCCTCCAGTGATGTTCGAAACATCGAGCGATACTCCCTGTGTCACGCCAAGGAAAGTGAGTTTCGAAGGAGATCATTCGGACATCGGCTACATAAACCGTGGCTTCGACAATGACACCTACCTAGACAATGTTACGTTTCAAGTGCAGCGAGTTTACCCAGATATTCAAGAAAAAGACCTTAATGGGTTTAACAAGAGGGCTAACGGAAATGGCGACGCCAGTGGTGAATTCAATGGATACGAAACAAAAGGGATCTTAAAGGGAGGAAAATCGAGACAGGTTAACATAGCTGGAAATTCTGAAAATCCTGAAGATAAAAACTCGCATTTGGCAGAGCATCTTAGGAAAGACTCTATTGCTCTGACAAGTGAAAAACTTGGACAAATTCTTGATCTTCAAAAACATTATTCCCAACAGCATATAAGGACAAAAAGGGTAAGACTCATTTGAATGAATTTTTAAAAATGTACATTCTTTAAACACATGACAAAAAAAATCAATCATGATTTCCATACAATATGTGAACTGAAAATATTGCAAATGTTCCACCAAGTTCGCGCGGACAAAGAATTGTTTATATTACACTTAACGTTACTTTCATTCTTAAATGAATTATACAACTTTTTTAAAATTTTCTAGTTTGGAAAACAACGGGAGATCCTGAAGAAATATAAACTGCATCTGGGAGTGGCGGCACTATTTGTATTCATCATAATATTAGTTAGCGTTGGTTGGCATTTTCATCACATAGCAAACAAAGAAAAGATGATCAGCCAAAGAATATTCTTTGAAGCCAATTCGAAACGACTTACCCTCTCTGACCCAAATGGACGCGACCAAATGTACGGAACCCTGGGACACCAAATACCATCATGGAAGAAACCGACCCACTGTTTGGGCGAAGAAGAGTCGCAAGAATTTCAATGCTTGCGATGGAAAGACAGTGCTATTTTGAGAATAAGTTACTTTACGGCTCCTGGAGTAAAATGCTACAATATTTCCTGGGAATCGCTCACGCCAGAGTTATATCCCTTGGACTGCTTTTCTATCGGTAGTCAAGCTTGGTTTGGCCCTTCCAACAACACTCACCCGGAATGGCCCATCACTCAGAAAACGGATTTCATTTTTTCAGCCTCCTATTCTCAAAACTTCGATGCAGGGACCTTTAATTCAGCCGTAGAAAACTACTGGTTATCGGAAAATGGAAACGGCATTTTGGTTAGCGATGATATTCCACTAGTGATGCATTGGAATACGATGATTAAAGATTCTTGGTGCATTACTTCAAATTACACTGGCGATTTCTATGGATTTAAGGCAAACATACATAAAAAGCGCTTCTTAAACTACACGATCTGCAACGGAAATGATCCCAAAGTCGCGCATGGGTACTTCAGAACTCATTTGGAAACCGGACCCGAGAGTCTACCAGAAAAATTCCTTTACACCAGCCCTCTATGGTCAACAAAAGGAGGCAGGGATTCCAGTGAAGTCGCACAGAGTGATGTCTTAAACATTGCTAATGCTATCAAGAAAAACAACATGTCATGTGGTTCTATCGTCATAGATGGGAAATGGGAAGATATTCAGGGCGATTTCCAATTCGACGAGGAGAGGTTTCCAAATATTTCAACCCTCCTGGCCACAGTCATGTCGACGGCAAACTGTTCACTGACGGTGTCGTTCAACCCTTACTTTGATTACAAGTCGGAGAGCTTTACGGACGGACACCCGAAAGAACATTTCATCCTTGACGCAAGTGGAATAGTTCCCGCTCTTGTGCAGTGGAATGATGACGTCATGGCAATGTTGGACGTTACCAACCCGTCCGCTAGGTCGTGGATCACTGGGAAGATGATGACACTGACTGATAGGTACAAGATCCAGTCTTTCAAAATGACGTACGGTAAACCTACATGGCTTCCATTCCATCCGACATTTTATAAACGGGACATAACTCCCAATAAACTTAAGAAAGATTTTACAGACATGTTGGTATCCTTCCACGAACTTAATGCAGATATAATTGAAGGAACTTCGCACACCCAAAGCCTTCCTTACTTTGTTTCAGTTCCAACGAAAGTGAAAGATACAGAGGGAGGGTTGTGTCTAACTGGCACAATCCCGATTGCACTGGCGCTAGGACTTATGGGATATCCGTATGTCATGGCGGATGGCATCGACTACTATAAGTTTGACCCTGACGACAAGACTTACGAACTTCTTCCAAGGAACCTCTACGTCCGATGGATACAAATGGCTGCGTTTTTCCCAGGAATGAAATATTCGATACCTCCTTGGAAATACGACAAAGATATCATCAAATTTGCAAAGAGAGCCGGTCTTATGCATCAGAAATACGTCGCTCCAGCCATCGAATCCATGATGAGTGAAATCAAAGCGGGGGAACCCATTATCCGACCAATCTGGTGGATGGATCCAGATGACGAGATAGCAAGAAGTGTTGGCGATTCTTTTTTGATCGGAGATGAGTATATGGCGGCGCCCATTCTCTGCGAAGGTAAAACCTCGAGGCAGATCTATTTCCCGGAAGGCATCTGGAGAAACGTTCAGACCAATCAGTTGATTGTTGGTAAGAAATGGATCGCGTATCCTATCAGCATGACAACGTTTCCGTTCTTCAAGCGAACCAAAGTGTATGAAGGAACGTAAAATATTGTAGACCGAGTACTTAGAGAAGGAAACTTAACTTTGTATATGGTTGTGTCATTTGTGTAAATGAAATAGTCTAACGTATATTTCAGTGCATTTTGTCCATGTGTTTAACTTGTTGTAAATTTCAACAGTCATTGTAAGTATAGAATAACGTTCAATCATGTAGATAAAACGTATGTAAATAATGAATACAGATATAGTATTCAACGCTTACACGATCGATAGGAGAAAGGGCATTAGTTATGCATCTACATATTAGGTACTGACGGGTTTTGAAATGAGATGTAATAATGTAGACATGGTATTTTCTATATTTTAAAATACAGTTTACATAAATTTGTTGACCAGCAAATTGTTGATTTACCAGTGTATTAACATTATGAGCATATCATCGAATGATATTTAATCGGACGATTTTAGAGATTTGTTTATTTTTACACGTGTGTTAGTCGACCGTCGATGTTTATTAAGTTTACAAATTTTTAAAAGCTTTATACAGTTATGATTATAGTTATTGTTTCAGTGCTTTGTGATTAACTTGATTTAAATTTTACTGATGTTTATTCTAATATAAATGTTAATTACAAAATACCATTGTCTCTATTTGAATTTTATTTCCCTCTCAGTGGTCGCGAATATAGACAAAATGGCGGACTCTGACTCTGTACCCTTGATTGAACAGAATCCGCATAGAAAAATTATTCCTTGAAAAAAAATAATGCTGACAGATGCTCATGGATAACAGTTTCATATAAAATATTCACTGTTACATGTTAACACGTCACACTAAGGCTGTGGCCTAAAAAAATGTTACACGCTAAGCTGCACGCAGTAAAGTCTCATACATTGTCGCAACAACGCAGAGGCATCTTCATTTGTCGTGGTAGGATCGTAATGCGACGCCATGCGACGGCTCGCACTGTGAGAATGTATGAAGTACGCTCTACCTATAGCGTATAGAGTATAGCTCTTCGTTCTGATAAACACGGAGTAGAAACGAAATAGGGTTACCGTGACAGCGCCGTAATGTCTACAACAGCGTCACTAGGGCCAGGTTGGCGCGCTGACATAACGCACATAGCAGTATTGTCACAGTGATAAGTCGATACCCTTGCACAGAGACTTCTCACAGCGATGTTTCTGTGTCTCTATTACGCTCTCATTGCGCATTCACGGCGTTTGAACTTTTTTTTCATTTTTCTGCGTTCAAAAAGCGATCCCAAAGAGCTGTTGCTGCGATAATTGCGCCTTTTTGGCGTTTCGTCTGCTTTTATTAGCGTCTAAACTGCGCTCCCACGGCGTTTCCATTGTTTAAAACTTGAACAATTGAAGTTGCACAAATTAGCAAGCGATAATTATAATATTCTCAAACTTGATGTAGATGACCAAGTTGAAATTAGCATTTGCGATAACGAGTGTTGTTCGGATATTATTGAGACAACTCCCCTTTAACTTCCCTTTCTAAGTGACGAACTTTGGTGAAAAGTGGCGTGAACCTTGAAGACACCCCAAAAAATAATTAAACAATAAAAATTTAATATATTGTTTACGACGGTAGATAAACAAGTCGGTGGTCGGGGTACTCGGCGCAGGAATGAACTCGGAGATTAAAAAACTTAAACATCTATTTTCTAAGTGTCCGTATACTTACAGTTAATGATATAAGAAATCAAATTAAATATGTTCATTTTGCTGCTTTTTTCGACCAAGTTTCACTAATGCTCGAGTTGAAATACGAATATGGTACAAAAACATTTTTACCAAGCAATAGAAATCTGACAACGACTTTACACTGAATGTTGACGTCAAGGCGGCGCCGCGAATATACATCAAATTGGTAAAAATCTCACCAGAAGACCTTTTAAGGACAAGCAATTGCTTAAAAACTATACGATAATAAAGGATAAAAAAAATCAGCTCATCATCTTTTTTCACAAATTATTTGACTGGAATTAAGACAAAGGGAGTAAATATCAAGTACTTCTACACACTAACTGTTGTCAACAGTTTTAAAATATGTACAAAATGACTGCAGGAGACATTCACAACAATTTGACTTTCGTGTCAAATAACTCGAATTTTATTTTTTTTTTTTTTTACAAAAAAATCAAGAATGAGAGAAGATGTAAATTATGACATCTTGAACCGAAAACAAAAGATGAGAAATAAAGAATAACTCTTATTTCCCTGCGTTTGTAAGGTGTTTAAGACACAGATGAAGCAATGAGTATAGCATTAAAATGACGTTGCTAAAAAGGTGGTTCGAACATATTTTATTGTATATATAATATACAAAGGGTTCGAACACAAGTTCTTGCAACTTACTAGGCTCTCATCCTAAAACAAGTTATTTGCAATTGTCATAAAACATGGTATATACATATATACTGAAAAAAATTGTAAAAGACAAAATAGTATACTTATATAAATCTGCGAAAAGTTTGCGGGTTCCTCCTGGTCACTGGTGGGTTATTCCGCTTACCAGGAATGAACTAACCATGCCCTGGACAAGAAACTGTTTACATTGACAAACTCTATATTTATTTACGTTTTGTGAAATTTCAAGGGTTTATCTTATTTCCTTAAATAATAAGAGAAAATGTCTCAATAATTTCCGAACAAACCTCGTATTTCAGGACCTTTTCAAGGACGTACATGGTATTTATGTCATTTTTTTCCAATAATGTAACGAGCCTTTTTAAGTTTTTTAACAGTTACTTACGGTTATTTTTTGAGAAGCCGACTATTAAGTTTTTTGCCTTATCATAAATTATTTCGAAAGCTATGTTTCATTAACCTTATTTCATTAAAACAAAACAAAACAATGCTTTTGGCAAAGTTAAAAAATGCTGTTTGTTCTGCGTACAATTGAACAAATTAAAAAGGGTGTAGCGCACTTAATGTTAATTTTAACTTCAGTAAGCCAAATCCTTAGTTTTATATTATTTTTTATTGTTTAGCGTAATTTATTGAAAAGTCTCAGATTTTTACTTTAAAAAGTTTCCATCTTGAGATTGAATCTAATGCTTTATCTAAATCATTGAATGTATTGATGATTCCTTTTTTATATTCACCGTGTTCAAGGTGAATCGCACGCGTTATCTCTCTATCTCTCTCATCTCTCTCTCTCTCTCTCTCTCTCTCTCTCTCTCTCTCTCTCTCTGTATTTATATAGTTAAAAAAAACAAGTAAAATATGTTTTTAATAATGTTGTTATGAGTATAGTGTACATCAAGATTTCCTAGGACAGTAGATGCAGGTGGTTTCAAAGAACATATAATCAATACTAACAGATAACTAATTTTTTTTATGATTAACAAACAAACATGTCTTTTTCAAATATGGCTTTAAAAGGTCTCCAATAAGCATTATCATTCCATTCCATTGACCATTGTGACACAACGACAAAAAGTGCTCCATGCCACTGGAGTTGCTGGGATTGCCTCCGTTCCATGCATCACACCAAAAGTGTCTATAACATGTTTCTGAGTGGTTAGAATTTAAGTATTCTCACATCATTTGACCTTTTTTTTGGTCTTTCGATATTTGATATAAACATATATTACAAGTCTGTTACTGGTTTTGAAACTTTATAAAAGTTTCCTTTAACATTCAACTCGTGAAGTATTATAAACACGGTATCACGCGCAAGCGTGGCAATTAGCACTATACACAGTATTCACTAATATGATACAATGTTTAAGTATGGGTTCATCTAAATATCATGCAAAAATGAAAATACGTGATATGTAAAATGAAACTAAATATCTTACAGAGGTATCAAAACAAAGTATTTTATTGTATCTTTTATTTGCTAAAACTCATATGAATTATAAGCAGTTTTAACATATACATATAATTATAAACAAATCCTTACACTCTAAGCAAAGCACACGTCACTATTAGTATAAACGTTATACAATATTCTACAAAGAATATTATTCATAAATGCTCATTCATAGGAGGAGAGACCCTATACATCAATAAATCAAAAAGTTATGTATTGACTAAATAAAAATAATGGTGGTAATACATTAATTGGATGTACGAATAGTCTGACATTCCCGTTTTTTACCAGCCTCACGCAGATACATTGCGATATGGCACAATTGTTTGCAATTATGAATGGCAAGGAGTTGAACTAACTTAAACATTGAAGGACGAGTCCGGTACTATCTTTTAAAATACAATATACGTAGACATTTATAAAAAGGACAGATAAGTATAAAATGGAATTCACCTCGACTTCACCTAAATTAAAATATTTGCAGATACGCAACGATCTGACAGTTCCATTATAACGACAATGCTCTACACAAAGCATGTGCGAGGACAGTCTATATTTTGTTAAAAGGACAAGGTTTTCCGTAAAATTGTATGCAAAAGTGTCAGGCAGATATGCGTCTTCTCAAAGAAATGCCTAAATTGAAGCATCTCGCCAATCATTTTTAAGTTTTGATGTCACAAAAATAAAATAAACGAGATTATATATCGTAGAATTGATTTTTTTAAAACTAAAAAAAAACTCTAAATGAAATGGTAATGCATACTTTTTTTTCAATTTTAAAAACTTTAACATATTTCCAAAATGACAGACCAAGCTATCAGAAATCTTAATCTGAAACTTCACTTAATGAAAAAAAATATCTTTTTCAGCTTTTTGCTGAAAATTCATGACAGAGTTATGTCTCTTTGCTTACCACAGGACTATCTACCTAAGATGACCACCCCTTGGGAAAACTCAAGGATATGTGTTCCCTCCAATCTTTCTTGGTGGGGGGGGGGGGGGGGGGTGGGGGAATTGTTCATTTTACTCAAGATTCAAACAAGAATTGGATCCATTGAAACTTGATGACTGCCACAGATTCTTCAGATCACATCTTCGTCGAAGGAAGAACTTTCAGAATGAGATCTTCTACTCACAGGCACCTGACGTTATATATTTTTCTCATAATAAAAACATACTTCGCTTACCTAATAATACACGTGTATAGTTAGGTAAGCGAAGTATTTTTTTTATTATGAGAAAAATATATAACGTCAGGTGCCTGTGCTTCTAAAGCCAGAAGAGCTGGGCTATTATAGGTCAGTGACTGTGATGTGTGTCCTTATAATTGAAAAAATAGAAAATTTAAAAAATATATAAGTACTGGTAATACAAACATGTTACAATTTTCATAATCATGTATAATCTAATCATATACTCTGAAGGGTAATATTACGGAGGAAAATAAGGTTTGGGGGGGGGGGGGGGGCTTATCATATTTGCAACTTATTTTCGCACTCAGATGAAGAATATTACGACAAAAATATACCATAGATACATTCAAAAACTGATTCGCAGTGAGAGATTTTCACAACGGGGAGACTCTTGCAATTCTCGCAAAAATTTCTTGGACGCGAATAAAAGTCGGTTTACCATGGGTTTTTTTTTACATTCTCCAATTTGGTTCGGTGGTTTTCAGGAAGACCAATACCAATTCTAAAGGCAGTCTTTGTTTTGGAAAGGTACTGATCATAAGTATATTGTGTATGTTATACGTTAATTGTGTATGTTGTAATTGTATGACGTAATTTGTACACCTCATTTTGAAAATAGCATTGTGTTATTAATAATAGTATGCTTCATAACCGCTTAATGAGAATAAGGGCACTTTCATGCTCTACTGCATTCAGATACTTTCATATCAACATGTTATACAAATGTATCTACATTCCATGTCATCCACTAAGTATGATTCCCTCTATTTCTTACGACTGAAATCTAAGTTAAGAAGGCAATTTATTGTTAAAATAAAGGCTTCAAGGACAAGATATATGTGGAAACTGGTTTTGTAAAACAACCAAATAAATTAAGTGTGTATTGTATGTATCATAATTTGTGTCGGGCTGGAACATCCGTTTCGGTGTAGTTTTATGTTGGTTCATAAAGATTTCATAGTCTTTGACGCGCTTTTTGTCCCCGCGACTTCATAGTGCACACAGCACATGTACTTAAAAACACCTTGGTGTCTAAAGTGTTTTGTATTCATACTGCAAGATTTGTCGGCATGTGTACGGGGTTGGTTCACTTCCACAGGGGCCAAGTCTGTTTTGACATTAAGAAATTCAGGCTTGAATATACTCCTACAACTAAAACATGTTTCAAGGCCGGCCTTCAAGAAACAGTGCTTAGGTGAATTTGAAAAGATCGAAGAACGCTTTAGCTCTGCATGAATGTTGATGAAAGGGATAAGAGGCAACCTAACTTTAGGACATTAGGACCATGGCAAGGAAAATACAACCTTAAGTGAAAACACAGAAGTCAGACTCCCTGATGTTGGCTAGGGCGTGGATCTGAAAAAGATTCTTCTCGGGAGTGTCATTGAGACACGTGTATGTGGAGAATAACGTCACGACCAACAATGTCACAACTAGTTGTGGAAGGAAAAAAGAACCTCCATCCAGCTATACACCTTAAAATGGCATAACTATTTGAACATTTTATTGATGTTTATTTAAGCTCATGGTGATGTATGATTAAATTTGATTGGTTTTTATTTCAGAACACTTGTGTTGTATCACCCTACAGCTGGGGGTCAATATGGCCATATACTTCAAATGTATTCAATCTTAGAAAATCTTTCATTCTACTCCAAAATATATTTGAGAAAAACTAAATACATCCATGATGTCCATAAAGCCCTTTACCTAAATTGTGAAATTCATGCATGTCCCCTTAAACATGTGTTCAGACGGTAGGGTGGGGCCAGTATGGCCATATAGTGAAAATATATTAAATCTTAAAGGGGAAGGAAAGTCAAAAATATATCTTATTCATGTGGTAATACTGTTTTGAAAATTATAAAACTAAATAATTAAGCTTAAATGCGTTTGAAGTTAGGGAAATCGTATTTACTGCATGGATACTGATATGTTGTAGAACTTGTTTACGGCTAAATACAACTCTAAATTACGTAATGTTGGCGGACGACTAAAACAACCCTACCAACTGGTGACCTTATTCCCCCACCTTCTGCCATCAGTTTGCATTATAACTAATTTACTTATGTGTTTGAATGCATAGGTTACCTTGTATAATATTCTGCTCTACATATTATATGTTGCAGTTGGTTTTAAATAACATATGTTTTTTTCAGTTACAGTATTTTGATTTTTGTTCTACTTGAATTATTGGTATGTACTAGATATGATGTACATGAATGTTTATATGTTCTGATCAGAATATAATTTTCAACACATTTGTGAGTTTGTTTGAAGTGCAGGTAGGAGAATAAGGAGGCATAATTAAGCTTAAATGCACGTTTGAAGTTAAAGAAATCGTATTTACTGCATGGAGACTAATATGATGTAGAACTTGTTTACGGCTAAATACAACTCTGAATTAGGCCTACGTAATGTTGACGGACGTTTAAACAATAAAAATGATCATTGTGTATTAGAAATATATCTGTTAATCAATGAATTCAAAATATTGTTTGCACCCCCAGAATTATTGATCGACATTGCATGTTTGTCATGTATCTATCACAATGCCTGTAATGTTATTTCAAGTTTTGAATTTGTTTCAAAAATGATTTATCTAATATAAAACAATTTTTACTCTAAAAATGTCGTTTGAATACAAGAAGTTATGGCTATGTAATGTCAATAAATTTAAAACAAATTTCCAGTTGAAACGCTATTGCACAACCAATTTTAAAATATCGGTTTCAATATATTTAACTGACCCACTTTGAAGTTAAGTTATTGCAGTATACGTTAAATGAAAAAAATAATCAAAGACTGACAGGTTTTCTCCTAAATCGTAGTTATTTAACAAGACGGCTTTTATGTTCAAATCGATGTATGAAATTTTGATAATTTCTATTTGCAATTATATTAATTCAAAATTGTAACGAATATTTCTTGAAAACAGATAAGTATTCATATATTAATATTTTTCATTTGAAGATTGCTGCATCAAAGAAAAAATTAAAAACATTACTGAGGACAAACAAACCTAATAAAGTTGAAAAAGAATTTTAAATCTTAAATAACTACGTCATAATAAAAATGAAAAATAAAATAATCTCCTTCCGTGGGTAAAGAAAGAATGTTCTTTGAATTCAAACAATAATTACGAGTTTTCTCAAGTGTTTATCTCCAGGTTACTGTATTTGATTGATAGTCTAATTAAGTAACTAAATTCTGATCATCTCTGCGTTCTTTACATGTAATAAAAATTTACAAAGAATATTCGCTGGCTCTTTTTCGATGTTTTTAAAAGTAGGAGTTACAGTAAATATATTATATTCTAAAAACATTTTTAAAATTTTTTAATTATCTTTTTTAAAAATTGCTTCTTTGTAAGATGAATCAATCCTGATCATGAATTAATAATCAATGACACATAAACACAAGAAAAATATATTTTTGATATTTTCCTCGAATCATCATTAAAATCTTTCGGCAAATTATTAATAAGAAGGAGTGAGGAGGCATCAAACATTGACATCCCAACATTAAATCTATCAGCAATTCTAATATCAACAAATCAGTCATTTCGTGTTTTCAGCCACCAATAGTATAGAACTTGGCTTTCTCAGATTTTGTTGAAACCACAACCTTTGCAATTTGGTCCATACTTGGTGCATCAGAAAAAAGCGCCAAGAGAATTGCTGAAGCAGATGTAAGCGTGTCTGAAATTATTGCAATTTGTTATACAGTTTTTACAAAAAATTAAAAGTAAGAGAAATGCAAGGTTATAACTACTTCCTCCTTTTTTCTTAACGCAAATTGTTCAAAACACAGGATGAAGCTCTGCCATTTAAGTAAACTAAATGATAACTGAATGGTCTGGAAAGGTGACTGAATGGCACAAATATGCCATTCAGTCACTTTTCAGTTACCTTTCAGTCACATTTCAATTAATTGAATGGCAGAGATTCATCCTGTGAAACGACTTTGACATTCTCTTATTAACTGTAAATATTAGTAATGATTTATTTAATTTGTTAAGATATACAACAATCATACAAAGAAGCCAACAGACCTTGAGGAACATGAGGAGTATTTTGTTGGATTGTGTTGCATTTGTGTCGTATATACCTGCCTATTCTCTTTGCTCCAGAAGGAGCATGACGTCAACACAAGACCTCGCCACTCGGCTCTCTTCTTTGTCAGGGACTTAGTCTCTCCCCAAGTCATGTGAAGCTCCTTACGTTCACGTTTCACCGTTCTGCGCCACGCTGTTTTGGTCTTCCCCTTGGTCTTTTCCATGGTGGTGTTCACCTGATGGCGACTTTGGGAATTGGTGCTCCTTCCATGTTCAAGACATGCCCTAGCCATCTGAATCTCCTTTGTTTTATCTCATCGATGATTTTTTTTAGTTAGTCATATTAAGTAGATTTTCATTTGATATTGTATTTGACCAATATATTTTGCAGATTTGACGGACGCAGCTCTAGTGGAAATTGGATAGTTATCTCACGTCTTTCGTTCTTACCCCCGGTTTTGTTATCTTTTTGTGAAGGATCTTAGTACTTACCACTGTCTCTAAATTACAAATTTATCAGCATGTTTTATTATCCCCTCGCGCAACTTGTTGCGAAGTAGATATAGCATCGTTGTTGTGCGTGTATGTTTGTGTGTCTGTGCGTGTGTGCATATTTCTGTGTCTGTGCGTGTGTGTATGTTTGTGTGTCTGTGCGAGTGTGTATGTTTGTGTGTCTGTGCGTGTGTGTATGTTTGTGTGTTTAGATCAGCCTTGAAAGTAAAATGAAAAGAAAACCCTCTCGTGCATGTTTATCAAACCTCGTACACTATATAGGCACGGTTAAAGAAAAATCCCTGTTCATTTTCAAGGAATTCTGTTAAATATTTATTAAAATATCGTTAAAATTAAATTAGAACTTTTTTATGTAGGCCTTGACGTACAATAGACATTTCCTATTCGTTAAAGTAAACATTTCAAACCGACAACTTGATATTTTGTTGCATTTAGCCCTTGTAAAGGTTAGAAACAAGTGTTTTGAAGAAATAAATAAAAATATTCGAGCAAGAGATTAATTCATCCCAATTTAATCCAAACAAGCAGCCGTCTGAGCCGAATTTCGGGCTATGTTTCCGGAATTCCCAAGAGAAGAGCAGGTTTATAATTCATAAGAGACTGATAGGAATATCGTCAACACTATTATTCGGGAATTCATTTCATTTTAATTGCTCTGGATACGTTACTATTTAAAAAAAAGAGGGGTGGGGTGGAGATTGCGTGTTATTTAAACTCGTTTAAACTTTTTCATAATAAGTCCTATAAAGCAATGGTTGCTGATGTCAAGTCGATCTTTAAGAGTTCTGCCTGAATTCTATCTATGCCTGCTCTTTTTCCTGATTTCAAGGATATGATGGCTTCCGTTATTTTGTCTTTTGTTTGAAGATCTCTATTGAAATTGAGGTTAGACTGTTGTCTATGCCCTTTAATAAAGTGGCTGGCTCCGGTCTGTTTAAGACCTCTTTGAAGTGTTCTAGCCATCTTGTTGCCTGTTCTCACTTCGTTATAATTATTTTACTTTTGGTATCTTTCACAGGTTGTACTTGATTTGTTTTGCCACATAATTCCTATTGCTTGGTTATTTTAAGTAAGTTATTCAGGCCTCCTCTCTGGGCACCATTTTATGCTTAATTCACAAATTGATCGATGAAATTACGTTTCTCATTCCTGGTTGGTTTCATAACTTGTCTTTCTCTTCATATTATTGTTTAAGTTCCGTTCTCTTTTTCGTGCAGACTTGGTGCTTAATACTCTCTTTTTGAGCTTTGTTCTTTCTGCGACTGTGTTCTACAGTTCACGATATTTTACAAGATTTGATAACCCGAGTTCGCCCAGAACTTTTCGGTTATCTTCGAGATTCTTTTTAATTTGTTTCTTAATTTTAACTTGTCTTTCTCATCATATTATTGTTTGAGTTTCTCTCTTTTTCGTGCAAACTTCGTATTAAATACTTTCTCTTTAAGCTTTGCTCGTTCTTCGATGGTGTTCCACAGTTCTGAACTTAACGATAGTGTTACAAGATTTGATAGCCCTAGTTCAACCAGAATACGTCGGTTATCACCGAGGTTCTTTTCCTGAGTTTTCATCTTTAGCCATTGCAATGTTACGCTAATATTTCCCCGCCACATACACATGTATTTTGTCTGATTTTTAACTCCAATCCCGATTACATAATTATTACTTTTATTCATCAATCATTCTTTGTTAATACAGTATAAGGAAGAGTATTCTGTTCATCAGGATTAACAAATATATATTATAAAAATAAAGTAATTATGAATTAATAGGCAAAACCATTTTAATTTTTCGGGTATGAATAAATATAATCAGAATCTCTTAGCAAACAAAAGAGTTTTAAAAATAAAATAAAAAATAAAATTCAAAATAAAAATCAACAATGGTGCAGAATCAGATTTATTCAGACTTCACAAGTAAATGAATCATAATAAATCGTATATATAATCGCAAACATTTATGCATTGAATGTTTAATTTTGGATGACGTCGGTCCTATAACCCACCAAGGTTGTGCAGACAAATGGAATGTTAACTTTAGTGGAGTTCTTTTAACAAAATATTGCATGGGATATGAATGTTCTTAGAGGTAAATTATCCATTGTCCGTTTCTAAGAAGTACGTTGCTGATAGGATAAGCATTTGGAAACTGATGTTCCATGATTTTTGAGCTTCCAACCGCTTCCCCGATTCCGACAAGGATATTTCCATGATCCCACTGAACCCAATACCGGACGAACTCCCTGGGTGAGAGATACGATCCGATGTGTTGGGAGTAGCAGGTACCGGAAACAAACCCATCTCTCATACAATTGAGGTCCATTGAAAATCCTTCCAAAATAATCCAGTAGCCAGGAAAGGCTGTTGTGTTACCGGAAGACAGACCGAAGTAGGCATCATTAGATACTTTTACGGAGAACTGTATAGACCGTCTGCCTAATAACAGAGGCCCTATGTCAATCCAAGTTGTTGGCGCTGTTACGTGTATATCTGTAAAAGAAGATATGTTACGTTAGACAATTATGTCTCAATTTAAATGTTTTTTGTTCATTATTAAAGGATTTATCCAAGGTTTATTTAAATCAACAATGTTGTCTTCGCTGTATTTGTTTGAAACTGTTTGCAAATATCGTTATTTAACATACATTAAACACCTAAATGTTTGAGATCTTTGATTAAAGGTTTGGACTTTTCTTAAGATAGATTATTCGTATGAGAATTTATTGTGTAAAAAATAATATAAATTATGATAATAACTTTAAAGACGCAACCGAGAGGAAAGTAAATGCAAAATCATGCATATATACAATCATGTATGTTGCCATATCCAACTATTCAAATGGCGGAAGTCAAAGGAAAACCCCATCTGCAAACACATTTAAGAAACTAATAAAAATAGATAAAATTTTCAAAAGGAATTTACAGATCGCAAAAACGTTTCCTTACTATTGCAGAAATGTTTCCATCCTACTTCTGTTATCCAGGTTCCGGTGATAAGGTTAAATTTTAGAAGGCATTTATAATGAACCGAACACAACTGATCGTCATTATGGCAAGAAAATGCTTGTCCGTTCATCATTTTAGCCCTTGTGCCGCATTCTAAGCACCGGGTATTCTCTCTTTGGCGTACTACATAAAGGTTAGAATTTATATCATTCATTTCTTTAACCATTGTCCAAAGAATTTGTTCAACGGCTCCAGAACACACAATGCATAAAAAAAGAAGATGAAACTTTAGAACCATCTTAACGCTTATGACCGTATTAAAAAGTCTCGGATGTTTTTCTAACTTTAGACTTAAACCAGCGTTCTACGGAGTACTTTTTCTTCGACTAAATGATGCTTGTTAGTTACATGAATTTAATATATCTCTAAACAAAGTCAATCATCGATTTTTCCCCCTTTTTCTCTTAGCAGACATTTATTCTACGAACAATTTTACTTTATATGGACAATGCAAAGAGAAAAATAAAAATAAATTCGTTTAAATTATCCTGCGTTGATATAATAAACAATTCAGTTAAACAAGAGCAGTTCTTTTGTTCAAACAAAATGAGCATTTGTGTCAATCCAATTTCAGATGTAAGCCACAGTACAAATTCACAATAAAACGCCAACGCACGTATATTTCTGAAATTATGTCTGTATCAAATTCAATGTAAACATAAATTATGCAATAAATGTACCTTCCAAAATGTGCCTTATAGAAGGGTGAGGTTTTTTTTAGGGGGAGGGCTGGGTGAGTTGAGGTTAGTATTCTTTTTTTAAGTGTTGAGACAATCACTAATTAAAATCAATTTTTCTGTAGTAAGATAGCAAAAGATTGTTTTAACAAAGTTTGATTCCCAAATATCAAATCTATATGTTGCTTACACAAGTAAATTTGGAATCTGGAGTTTTCAAACACGCTGATTAATCGATAAAATATGTGCATCAAACCGTCTTTTGTTTGCAGTTTGATTCTCAGCCTTAGACTTAAATAAGAGCTTATGCAAATTATGTCATACACCTTATTGGCCATTTAAGAAGACTAACATACAAAATATTCCAAATTCTGCTTCAATATATCAAAGACGTTCAAAGTGTGGCCCGAACAGCATATTGCATACCGCTATATGCCTTCAGTAGATGGCCATGCGACCGTTTTTTAATTAGTTTCTTTGCTAAATGCTGAAACAAGTCGAATTTTATCTGTAGAAGGGTACTCAAAAGTTGAAAAGAATTTTAAATCACACAATAACTACGTCATAATAAAAACGAAAAATAAAATTATCTCCTTCAGTGGGTATAGAAAGAATGTTCTTTGAATTCCAACAATAATTACCAGTTTTCTCCAGTGTTTATCTCTGTGTCACTGTATTTGATTGATAGTCTTATTAAGTAAATAAATTCAGATCATCTCTGCGTTCTTAAATAGAAATTTACCAAGAAAATTCGCTGGCTCTTTGCTGATGTTTTTAAGAGTAGGAATTACAGTAAATATATTATATTCTCAAAACATTTTTAAATTTTTTGATTATTTTTTTAAAAAATTGTTCTTTAAGTTGAATCAACCCTCGTCATAAATTCATAACCAATGACACATAAACACAATAACAAATATATTTTTGATATTTTTCCTCAAATCATCATTAAAATCTTTCGGCAAATTGTTAATAAGAAGGAGTGAGGAGGCATCAAACATTGACATCCCAACATCAAATCTATCAGCAATGCTGATATCAACAAATCAGTCATTTCGTGTTTTCGGCCATCAGTAGTATAGAACTTGGCTTTCTCGGATTTTGTTGAAATCACCACCCTTACAATTTGGTCCATACTTTATGCATCAGGAGAAGGAGGCAAGAGAGTCGATGAAGCAGATGTAAGCGTTTCTGGAATTATTGCAATTTGTAATACAGTTTTTACTACGAATTAAAAGTTAGAGAAATGCAAGGTTTTAATTGTTCCTCCTTTTTTCTTAACGTAAATTGTTCAAAACGACTTTGACATTCTCTAATTAATTGTAAATATCAGTAATGATTTATTTAATTTCTTAAGATATACAACAATCATACAAAGAATCCAACAGACCTTGAGGAACTTGAGGAGTATTTTGTTGGATTGTGTTGCATCTCTGTCGTATATACCTGCCTATTCTCTTTGCTCCAGGAGGAGCATGACGTCAACACAAGACTTCGCCACTCGGCTCTCTTCTTGGCCAGGGACTTAGCCTCTCCTCAAGTCATGTGAAGCTCCTTACGTTCACGTTTCACCGTTCTGCGCCACGCTGTTTTGGCCTTCCCCTTGGTCTTTTCCATGGTGGTGTCCACCTGATGGCGACTTTGGGAATTCGTGCTCCTTCAATGTTGAAGACATGCCCTAGCCATCTGAATCTTCTTTGTTTTATCTCATCGATGATTTTTTTTTTTAGTTGGTCATATTAAGTAGATTTTCATTTTAATATTGTATTTGACCAATATATTTTGCAGATTTGACGGACGCATCTCTGGTGAAAATTGGATAGGGATCTCATGTCTTTCGTTCCTACCCCCCCCCCCCCCCCCCCACACACACACACACTCGCTTCCATACAAAAAATATTGACTTTACATTCCTGTTCTATATAATTTGATCTTTGTTTTCCTGATATAATATTTTGATTTCAAGTGAGTGTTTCATTTGTAAAATGCTCTTTGTTGTGCGTGTGTGTATGTTTGTGTGTCTGTGCGTGTGTGCATATTTCTGTGTCTGTGCGTGTGTGTATGTTTGTGTGTCTGTGCGTGTGTGTATGTTTGTGTGTCTGTGTGTGTGTGTATGTGTCTGTGCGTGTGTGTATGTTTGTGTGTTTAGATCAGCCTTGTGAGTAAGATGAAAAGAAAACCCTCTCGTGCATGTTTTTCAAACCTCGTACACTACATAGGCATGATTAAAAGAAAAACCTTATTCATTTTCAAGGAATTCTGTTAATTATTTATTAAATATCGTTAAAATTAAATTAGAACTTTTTTTATGTAGGCCTTGACGTACAATAGACATTCCCTATTCGTTAAAGTAAACAGTTCAAACCAACAACTTGATATTTTGTTGCATTTAGCCCTTGTAAAGGCTAGAAACAAATGTTTTGAAGAAATGAAAAAAAAATAATTCGAGGAGGAGATTAAGTTCATCCCCATTTAATCTAAAGAAGTAGCCGTCTGAGCCGAATTTCGGGCTATGTTTCCGGAAATCCCAAGAGAAGAACAGGGTTATAATTTGGAAGAGACTTTGATGAATATCGTCAATACTATTATTCGGGAATTCATTTTATTTTAATCGCTGTGGATACGCTACTATTTAAAAAAAAAAAAAGAGGGGTGGGGGTGGAGATTGCGTGTTATTTAAACTCGTTTAAACTTTTTCATAGAGCAGACTGTATATTATTTTGCTGTTCACTAAGTTTTATAAAGCAATGGTTGCTGATGTCAAGTCGATATTTAAGAGTTCTGCCTGAATTCTATCTATGCCTGCTTTTTTTCCTGATTTCAAGGATATGATGCCTTCCGTTATTATTATTTTTTTTTTTTGAAGATCTGTAATGAAATTGAGGTTAGTCTGTTGTCTATGCCTTTTAATAAATTGCTGGTTCCGGTCTGTTTAAGACCTCTTTGAAGTGTTCTAGCCATCTTGTTGCCTGTTCTCACTCCTTTATAATGATTTTACCATTGGTATTTTTCACAGGTTGTACTTGATTTGTTTTGCCACATAATTCCTTGGTTATTTTATGTAAGGTATTCAGGCCTCCTCTCCGGGCACCATTTTCTGTTTTATTTAAGGAATGAATTCAATATTTATTTGTTTTATACGATATAAAATGGTTTGGGGCAGTTTACGCTTTATAAACCGCGAAGCGGTTTATAAAAAAGCGTAAACTGTTTCAAACCATTTTATATCGTATAAAACTAATAAATATTGAATTCATTGCTTATAATTAAATTTTTCTACTCTTCATTGTAGATAAAAACGATCATTTGAACTTTAAATTGACATCAAATTGTACAAAATTCAAACGTAACGTCAGGCGTATTGATACGTTTTTGACGTTAGTCTTACTATGACGTAGGCAACATTCTTTATACGATATAAAACAATTTTTTTAGCCAATCAGAAAGCGCGTAACAACCAGAATTAAATTATTCACAAATTGATCGATGACATTTCGTTTCTCATTCCTGGTTTGTTTTATAACTTGTCTTTCTTCATATTAATGTTTAAGTTCCGGTTTTTTTTTCGGGCAGACTTGGTGCTTAATACTCTCTTTTTGAGCGTTATTCCTTCTACGATTGTGTTCTACAGTTTAGGATATTCTTACAAGATTTGATAACCCTAATTCGCCCAGAACCTTCGGTTGTCTTCGAGATTCTCATTGAATTGTTTCTTAATCTTAACTTGTCTTTCTCATCATATTATTGTTTGAGTTGCTCTCTTTTTCGTGCTGACTTGGTATTAAATACTTTCTCTTTAAGCTTTGTTCTTTCTTCGATGGCGTTCCACAGTTCTGAAGTTTACGATATTGTTACAAGATTTGTTAGCCCGAGCTCAACCAGAATATATCGGTTATCACCGAGGTTCTTTTCCTGAGTTTTCATAATTAGCCATTGCAATGTTACGCTAGTATTTCCCCGCCACATACAGATGTATTTTGTCTGATTTTTAGCACCATTCCCGATTTCATATTACTTTTAATCATCAATCATTCTTTGTTAATACAGTATAAGGAGGATTATTCTTTTCATAAGGAATAAATAAATAAATATTATAAAAATAAAGTAATCATGAATAAATAGGCAAAACCATTTTAATTTTTCGGGTATGAATAAACATGATCGGAATCTCTTAGCAAACAAATGAGTTTTAAAGTATTAGAGCTTTCTTTTGACGATGAAAATAAAAATCAAAAATTGTGAAGAATCATATTTATTCAGACTTCACAAGTAAATGAATCATAATAAATCGCATAAATTATCGCAAACATTTATGCATTGAATGTTTAATTTTGGATGACGTCGGTCCTATAACCACCAAGGTTGTGCAGATAAATTGAATGTTAACTTTAGTGGAGTTCTTTTAACAAAATATTGCATGGGATATAAATGTTCTTAGAGATAAATTATCTATTGTCCGTTTCTAAGAAGTACGTTGCTGATAGGATAAGCAGTTGGAAACTGATGTTCCATGATTTTTGAGCTTCCAACCGCTTTTCCGATGCCGACACAGACATTCCCATGATCCCACTGGACCCAATACCGGACGAACTCCCTGGGTGAGAGATACGATCCGATGTGTTGGGAGTAGCAGGTACCGGCAACAAATCCATCTCTTATACAATTCAGGTCCTTTGAAAATCCTTCCAAAATAATCCAGTAGCCAGGAAAGGTTGTTGTATTACCGGAAGACAGACCGAAGTAGGCATCATTAGATGCTTTCACGGAGAACTGTATGGACAGTCTGCCTAATAACAGAGGCCCAATGTCAATCCAAGTTGTTGGCGCTGTTACTTCTGTATCTGTTAAAGAAGAAATGTTACGTTAGCTAATAATGTCTCAATTTAAATGTTGTTTTTTCATCATTAAAAGATTGGTCCAGGGTTTATTAAAATTAACAATGATGTCTTTTCTTTGCTGTATTTGTTTGAAACTATTTGCAATTATCGTTATTTTACATACATTGAACATCTAATTGTTTGAGATCCTTTATTAAAAGTTTGAACTTGTATTGTGATAGATTATTCGTATGGTGATTTACATATTATATTCATTGTGTAAGAAATAATATAAATTATGATAATAACTTTAAAGACATGATCAAGAGGGGAAAAATGCAAATTATCACACATTTATATGTAGCAATATCCAACTATTCAAATCGTAGATGTTAAAGGAAAACCCCATCTGCAAACACATTTAAGAAACTCATAAAAATAAATAAAATTTTCAAAACGAATTTACAGATCGTGTAAACGTTCCCTTACTATTGCAAAAATGTCTCCATCCTACTTTTGTTATCCAAGTTCCGGTTAAAAGGTTAAATTTTAGAAGGCATTTATAATGAACCGAACACAACTGATCGTCATTATGGCAAGAAAATGCTTTTCCGTTCATCATTTTAGCCCTTGTGCCGCATTCTAAACACCGGGTATGCTCTCTTTGGTGTACTACATGAAGGTTATAATTTATATCATTCATTTCTTTCACCATTGTCCAAAGAATTTGTTCAACGGCTCCAGAACACACAATGCATAAAAGTAGGAGATGAAACTTGAGAACCATCTTAACGCTTATGACCGTATTAAAAAGTCTCGGATGTTTTTCTAACTTTAGACTTAAACCAGCGTTCTACGGAGTACTTTTTCTTCGACTAAATGATGCTTGTTAGTTACATGAATTTAATATATCTCTAAAAAAGTCAATCATCGATTTTTTCCCCTTTTTCTCTTAGCAGACATTTTTTCTACGAACAATTTTACTTTATATGGACAATGCAAAGAGAGAAATGAAAATAAATTCGTTTAAATTATCCTGCGTTGATATAATAAACAATTCAGTTAAACAAGAGCAGTTCTTTTGTTCAAACAAAATGAGCATTTGTGTCAATCCAATTTCAGATGTAAGCCACAGTACAAATTCACGATAAAACGCCAACGCACGTAAATTTCTGAAATTATGTCTGTATCAAATTCATTGTAAACATATAAATTATGCAATAAATGTACCTTCCAAAATGTGCCTTAAAGAAGGGTGAGGTTTTTTTAAGGGGAGGGCTGGGTGGGTTGAGGTTAGTATTTCTTTTTTAAGTGTTGAGACAATCACTAATTAAAATCAATTTTTTTTTGTAGTAAGATAGCAAAAGATTGTTTTAACAAAGTGTGATACCCAAATATCAAATCTATATGTTGCTTACAGAAGTAAATTTGGCATCTGGAGTTTTCAAACACGCTGATTAATCGATAAAATATGTGCATCAAACCGTCTTTTGTTTGCAGTTTGATTCTCAGCCTTAGACTTAAATAAGAGCTTATGCAAATTATGTCATACACCTTATTGGCCATTTATGAAGACTAACATACAAAATATTCCACATTCTGCTTCAATATATCAAAGACGTACAAAGTGTGGCCCGAACAGCATATTGCATACTGGTATATGCCTTCAGTAATATGGAGGGTAATCGTGTTCAAAAATCCAGACATGTAAACTTGTTAATCCGAATATGTAATCGTGTTGATGTGTGAGCCTGAGCAAGAATATGTGTAATTCTAATCGTGTAACCTATAAAACTCGGGCATAAACACGTGTAAGATTTGACTCAGTTCCTTCGCATGATGCACATTTTGCAACTTTATTGTTTACATTAGTTAATTAAACCTTCAACTTTGCACACTTTCAATCCGTAGTTTCTGCGTTTGTAACTTCAGGCTTGGCAAAAGCACATCTGACATGATACAAATTGACAAATGTAAAGTCTACAAGTTTGTCGAATTTTGACATGACCTTATATGGCAACTGCCTTGCTGCGGGAAAAGGCATGCCGTAACCGCCGGACCGGAATGAATGAACGAAAAATAAACATAATATTCAGCTAAACTGTTGCAATAAGCTTTTAATGAACGACACCTTTTCTATCGAAAACACTGGTATTATCTTCAGAAAAAAAAATTGAGGTATGATTGAAACTGGACCAAACAGGAAGAGGTTCATGTAGAAAAAAAATCGTTGCCGATGTGACGAATGCGCTAATTTCCGTAATATAATTCTTATGGTATTATAAAAGGAAATGCCTAATATCTTATATCTCTAAAAAAAATTGACATGTTATTTAAACTGGAATATAAGTAAATGCGTACTCTTTTCTAGAAATGAGACGGATCAAGAAATTTCCTAAGGGGGTAAATATATTTTGAGCGGCATGGGGTTCAAAGACCGCCATGAGGTCCCATGTAACTCCATTGCTTCTGAATTCTAAGAATTTCGAGAGTGAAATTTTAACCGGGTTTCCGATTATTGAAATAGTAAAAATTGCAGACGGGCGAGTGGCTGTCAAAAAGGTACCCTTATTGTATCGATAACTCCTCGAACAGTTTTCAAGATAGGAAGTTGTTCTTTTGCAGATCATTTATACGTATATATCAAAAGTATGCAAATTGCTAAGATTTTGATTTCTGATAATCTATAAAAATATCAGCTGTTGAACTTAGTCATTTTTGGGCAAAAACATTGCATATAGAGTATCCCATTTTTACTCTTGTTATTTTTCTGAATTAGTTAGAATAAACGACCTGCAAGGATTGTGTAATTTTTGCGGAAAAATTTATGTTACTTAACGTGTATTTATACTTTTTGTTGTTGTGTAAGTGAAAGATAAATAATAACACAATCTTCAATAATAATAAAAAAAAAAAACTAGCGCATAATTTTTGTGCGCCGTAAATTGAAGTTTTACTATGGGAAGCACTGTAGCTCAAAGATCGTCCATCTGTATTTTTAAACAGGGAGCTACAGACCTGCAGCTAGTTCACAAGTGGCTGTAAAGCTGTATTATACTAGCTCTCCAGAAAATTTTTATCAGCCAACTTCACAAAGTGAGTCTGTATTGAACCGACATTCAGGACGTCATACTCAATCCCGTAATAATTGCTTAAGATAATTTTTTAAAAATGTCAATTTTTACCTTCATGATAGGCTTTTTTCCCTATATATTGCCGACAATGCAAAGAAACAATTCTTACAATAATTTATACACATTTTAATTTCACGATAACTTTGCAACTCAGCTGACGGACCTCGTGTAATTTTTCGCGTGGGGGGGGGGGTCTTGTCACAACCTTTTTGGAAGCGATAAGGATGCATTTGGAGATATGGATATAGATTTGGAGGCCTATACTTTAACAATTTGTTGCATGCACTCTAATAACAGTGGCGTCGGAGGCAAATTGAAGGGGGGGGCTAAACTAATCATGAAAAATATTGACAAGAATTCCTTATGAAAATTCTAATCCGTGGGGGAGGGTATACCAATAACTCCAATCTTACCTGTCCAATTTTGTCCCCCCAAATCATGAAATTCCTAATCCGTGGTGGTGGTGGTGGTGGTGGGGGGGGGGGGGGCTAGTATACCTACTATGACTCTAATTTTCAATAAACTATTAATAATTATCATTCTCTTTAAGGTCTTTTAAGGAACAATTTTGTTTGTTGCGAGGAAAAAGTAGGGTGGGGTGGGGGGTTGAATCCTCCTTGTTGCTATGTTCCTAATGGTTAGGTCTAACTTGGCAAAAATGTGGGTGGGGGGGGCTAAGTCCCCCCCCCCCAGCCCCCCCTCCCGGTTCAGACGCCTATGAATAAAAATGCGTATATATCTTTATACACGTGTATTCGAACAAAGTCATTAAATGTAATTTTTTTCAGTTCTAAGAGGATATCTGAAGCCGATCGAATTCTTTACTTGCATCTTTTATACATTCTCTTGATTAAATGTACACCAATCTCATAATTTAATTTTCCGAAAAATAATACTCTGTGAAATGTTGTTATCCAGAGATAATATGATTATAGGCTTACCTAATATTTATCTTTTTTATTTATTCCGTCCCTATTCCGGCGATTACGGCATGCCTTTACCTGCAGCTAGCCTTTTTCTATCAGTGACGTCACTGTTTCCATATAAGGTCATGTCAAAATTCGACAAACTTGTAGACTTTACATTTGTCAATTTGTATCATGTCAGATGTGCTATTGCCGAGCCTGAAGTTACAAATGCAGAAACTACGGATTGAAAGTGTGCAAAGTTGAAGGTTTAATTAACTAATGTAAACAATAAAGTTGCAAAATGGCATCATGTGAAGGAACTGAGTCAAATCTTACACGTGTTTATGCCCGAGTTTTATAGGTTACACGATCAGAATTACACATATTCATGCTCAGGCTCACACATCAACACGATTGCATATTCGGATTTACAAGATTACATGTCTGGATTTTTGAACACGATTACCCTCCATACAGTAAATGGCCATGCGGCCGTTTTTTAATTAGTTTCTTTGCTAAATGCTGAAACAAGTCGAATTTTATCTGTAGAAGGGTACTCAAAAGTTGAAAAGAATTTTAAATCACACAATAACTACGTCATAATAAAAACGAAAAATAAAATTATCTCCTTTAGTGGGTATAGAAAGAATGTTCTTTGAATTCGAACAATAATTACGAGTTTTCTCCAGTGTTTATCTCTGTGTCACTGTATTTGATTGATAGTCTTATTAAGTAAATAAATTCAGATCATCTCTGCGTTCTTAAATAGAAATTTACCAAGAATATTTCCTGGCTCTTTGCCGATGTTTTTAAGAGTAGGAATTATAGTAAATATATTATATTCTCAAAACAGTTTTAAATTTTTTGATAATTTTTTTTAAAAATTGTTTTTTTTTTAGTTGAATCAACCCTCGTCATAAATTCATAACCAATGACACATAAACACAATAAAAAATATATTTTTGATATTTTTCCTCAAATCATCATTAAAATCTTTCGGCAAATTGTTAATAAGAAGGAATGAGGAGGCATCAAACATTGACATCCCAACATCAAACTATCAGCAATGCTGATATCAACAAATCAGTCATTTCGTGTTTTCGGCCATCAGTAGTATAGAACTTGGCTTTCTCGGATTTTGTTGAAATCACCACCCTTACAATTTGGTCCATACTTTATGCATCAGGAGAAGGAGGCAAGAGAGTCGATGAAGCAGATGTAAGCGTGTCTGGAATTATTGCAATTTGTAATACAGTTTTTACTAAGAATTAAAAGTCAGAGAAATGCAAGGTTATTACTTGTTCCTCCTTTTTTCTTAACGTAAAACTTTGACATTCTCTAATTAATTGTAAATATCAGTAATGATTTATTTAATTTCTTAAGATATACAACAATCATACAAAGAAGCCAACATACCTTGAGGAACTTGAGGAGTATTTTGTTGGATTGTGTTGCATCTGTGTCGTATATACCTGCCTATTCTCTTTGCTCCAGGAGGAGCATGTTGTCAACACAAGACTTCGCCACTCGGTTCTCTTCTTGGCCAGGGATTTAGCCTCTGCCCAAGTCATGTGAAGCTCCTTACGTTCACGTTTCACCGTTCTGCGCCACGCTGTTTTGGCCTTCCCCTTGGTCTTTTCCATGGTGGTGTCCACCTGATGGCGACTTTGGGAATTGGTGCTCCTTCCATGTTCAAGACATGCCCTAGCCATCTGAATCTCCTTTGTTTTATCTCATCGATGATGTTTTTTAATTTGGTCATATTAAGTAGATTTTCATTTGATATTGTATTTGACCAATAAATTTTGCAGATTTGACGGACGCAGCTATGGTGGAAATTGGAAATTGGATAGTGATCTCATGTCTTTCGTTCTTACCCCCAACATTCGCTTCCATACAAAAACATTGACTTTACATTCCTGTTCGATATAATTTGATCTTTGTTTTCCTGATATGATATATTGATATCAAGTGAGTGTTTAATTTGTAAAAGGCTCTTTGTGCCTTTGCTAGTCGTTTTTTTTTTATCTTTTTGTGAAAGATTTTAGCACTGACCACTGTCTCTAAATATACAAATTTATCAACATGTATTATTATCCCCTCGCGCAACTTGTTGCAAAGGAGATATAGCATCGCTGTTGTGCGTGTGTGTATTTTTGTGTGTCTGCATATTTCTGTGTCTGTGCGTGTGTGTATGTTTGTGTGTGTGTGTGCGTGTGTGTATGTTTGTGTGTTTAGATCAGCCTTGTGAGTAAGATTAAAAGAAAACCCTCTCGTGCATGTTTATCAAACCTCGTACACTTCATAAGTATGATAAAGGAAAACCCCTATTCATTTTCAAGAAATTCTGTTAAATATTTATTTAAATATCGTTAAAATTAAGATAGAACCTTTTTGTGTAGGCCTTGACGTACAATAGACATTTCCTATTCGTTAAAGTAAACATTTCAAACGAACAACTTCATATTTTGTTGAATTTAGGCCTTGTAAAGGTTAGAAACTAATGTTTTGAAGAAATGAAAAAAATTGATTCGAGGAGGAGATTAGGTTCATTATAGCATTGAATCATGATTTTTTGAAGTATACACTCTCATAACTGCAGCGATGTGTGCATACAAATTGAGTAACGCGCGTTAGCGCGTTATGAAAATCTGTATGCACACACCGCTGCAGTTATGAGAGTGTATACTTCAAAAAATCATGATTTAATGCTTATATTTACATTTTTTTTAACTTCTTGCCTTGTCTGCAAATGTGATTCATACCTTAAAATTCCTATCTTATCCTAAGGGTAAGTTAATATTAATGGAAGAGCCACAGTAACAGCCATAAGCGTGAACTTTGATTTTCGCTTGTGACGTTGCAGTTTACAGCGTTCAACGTTTGTGACGTCATAATAAAACTCGTCAATTTGACCTTTGACTACTTGTTGCATTTAGAGGCATTTAAACATCACGGAATTTAATGGAAAAACACAGTAGAATGTAAATATTCCACTTTAATCTAAACAAGCAGTCGTCTGAGGTCAATATCGGGCTATATTTTGGGCTAGATTGCGTTTTATTTAAACTCGAATTTTTCCATAGATCAGATTGTATATTAAATTGCTGTTCAATAAGTTCTATAAAACAATGGTTGCTGATGTCAAGTCGATCTTTAAAAGTTCTGTCTGATTTCTATCTATGCCTGCCCTTTTTTATGGTGTTCCGATGGGGCCACTTCGACCTTCGCACTTTCGACGTGGTCGAGGTGCGAGAGTGCGAAGTTGCGAAGGCGAAAGTGCGATGGTGCGACGGCGAAGGAGCGAAAGTGCAAAGATGCGACGGCGAAGCACGAAGATACGAAGGTGAAAGTGCAAAGTTGCGAAGGCGAAGAAGTGATGCTACTATCGCTCCTTCGCCATCGCAACTTCGCACTCTCGCCTTCGCATCTTCGCGCTTTCGCCGTCGCTTTTTTATAATTGTGGAGCTCTCCATCGTTTAAAGAAAATTATAGCTGTATAAAAGGACATATGAGGTAGACGATGAACTTTTTAAAATTCATTTTCAACAGACTGCGCAGATCCATAACTTTTTCTAAAAGGGGGGTGGATGGCGTCCGAGACATATTTTAAAGATTTTATTATATATAATTAATAAAATTACATTTTCCGGGGGGATGTGATCCGGACCCTCTTTCCCTTATTTACTGCATGTTTGGAATTATTAATATTGGATTTTCCGGGGGGCGGACCCCCTCTCCCCCTCTAGGTCCATACTTGAGCAAGGAGTGTCGCATAATGAAATTAGAATGTTTCTGTGTTTGATCCACGATAAACAGACAGCTGGTAAGTGACAGGAGTCTGGAAGTGCATATGTATACATTCTGGAGGACATTACATTTTATACGGAGTATATAATGATTAGGCATAGCCAGTACTGGTAACATATATGTCTCATATGCACATTAAAATATTTTTAAACATTCATAGTCAGCACAATGGCCTAGCGCATGCGTACCAATAATATCATGGATTAATCGGGAAACCTTGGCGAGTACGGTGCCTGCATCAAATTCTATGTAATCGACCAAGACTTTCTGAATGCTATCACCTTCGCACCTTCGCACTTTCACCATCGCACTTTCGATGCTTCGCTCTCGCACTCTCGCACTTTCGCCTTCGCAACTTCGCACTCTCGCATCTTCGACCTAAAGACGAAAGTAGGATAGAAATAATTAGAACTGCCTTGTCAATGATTCATTGTTGGAAGAGATAAGTTTGTGAAGAAAGGAAAGTTTTAATAAAAACAAAAATCAAATGGGAGTGCAGAATCAGGTTTATTCAGACTTCACAAGTATATGAATCATAATAAATTATATATATATTTGCCAAACATTTATGCATTAAATGTTTATTTTTTGGATGACGTGGATCGGTCACATAACACACCAATGTAGTACGGACAAATATAATGCCGCATGTTAGCGTTAACCCAACGTGAATTTTTTTTTGGTTTTTTTTTTTTTTACGAAATATTGCATCTACTTAAGATATAAATGTTCTTAAAGATAAATTATCCATTGTCCGTTTCTAAGAAGTACGTTGCTGATAGGATAAGCATTTGGAAACTGATGTTCCATGATTTTTGAGCTTCCAACCGGTTCCCCGATTCCGACACGGATATTTCCATGATCCCACTGGACCCAATACCGGACAAACTCCCTGGGTGAGAGATACGATCCGATGTGTTGGGAGTAGCAGGTACCGGAAACAAATCCATCTCTTTTACAATTGAGGTCCATTGAAAATCCTTCCAAAATAATCCAGTAGCCTGGAAATGCTGTTGTGTTACCGGAAGACAGACCGAAGTAGGCATCATTAGATGCTTTCACGGAGAACTGTAAGGACAGCCTGCCTAATAACAGAGGCCCTTTGTCAATCCAAGTTGTTGGTGCTGTTACATGTATATCTGTAAAAGAAGATATGTTACGTTAGCCAATAATGTCTCAATTTAAATGGTTTTTTTTCATTATTAAAGGATTTATCCAAGGTTTATTTAAATCAACAATGTTGTCTTTACTGTATTTGTTCGAAACTGTTTGCAAATATCGTTATTTAACATACATCTAATTGTTTGAGATCTTTCATTAAAGGTTTGGACTTATATTATAATAGATTATTCGTATGAGAATTTACATATTATATTAATTGTGTAAGAAATATTATAAATTATGATTATATAACTTTAAAAGCGTGATCAAGAGGAAAGCAAATGCAAAACATAACACATATATATAAAAAATCATGTATGTTGCCATATCCAACTATTCAAATGGCGGTAGTCAAAGGAAAACCCTATCTGCGAACACATTTAAGAAACTCATAAAAAGTAAATAAAATTTTCAAAAAGAATTTACAGATCGTTTAAACGTTCCCTTACTATTGCAGAAATGTCTCCATCCTACTTCTGTTATCCAAGTTCCGGTTAAAAGGTTAAATTTCAGAGGGCATTTATAATGAACCGAACACAACTGATCGCCATTATGGCAAGAAAATGCTTTTCCGTTCATCATTTTAGCCCTTGTGCCGCATTCTAAACACCGGGTATTCTCTCTTTGGTGTACTACATGAAGGTTAGAATTTATATCATTCATTTCTTTCACCATTGTCCAAATAATTTGTTCAACGGCTCCAGAACACACAATGCATAAAAGTAGGAGGTGAAACTTTAGAACGATCTTAACGATTATGGTCGTATTAAAAAGTCCCGGATGTTTTTCTAACTTCAAAGTTAAACCAGCGTTCTAGAGAAAACTTTTTCTTCGTCTAAATGAAGCTTGTTAGTAACATGAATTTAATATATCTCTAAACAAAGTCAATCATCGATTTTTTTTAGCTTTTCTCGTAGCAGACATTTTTTTTTATATTCATATGTTCAAAATATAATTAAAATGGAGTTCCTCCCCCCACTCTCTTTGGGAGCATGTACATATAATATTAAGGTGGCTCCATACACCCACAGTTTATTCCAATTTTCAATAGTAAACCACAAAACATATACTTATCGAATATTAAAATGATAACAGGGGTACTTTAGGTATTTTTAAAGAATTTTTAAATGTTTTTTCGTGTTTTAGTAAAGTAATCTTTAAAAAGTAAACTAATAACAAATTGAGAGAATTTTTGTGATCGGCTTCTGCCGATCACAGTTGTGTCCATATGAGGCATCCGGCAAATTTAACTATTTGCGCACGTGTTGCGCCTTGCACTTTTTTGTTTACTTTGCAATGACGTCCTTATTTAAATCCTTAATTGGACGTAGATTACTAAAACGGTAATCTTGTCCGCTTACCCTGAAATTAAAACATTTATAGAGTTACATACATAATGATTCAAATCATGGGTTTTTTTCACATATGCGTAGGAATATTAGTCGGAAGTATAATTCGCCTACTAAAAGTAAAGCTCATTCATGCCTTGCCATTTCGGAAATCAAAAAAACTGTGCTATATATACAGTGTAGTTCACTGCATGTTGCATATATTATATAAACAGGGCTGACCAATGATATTCCTTTAAAAGGAATACTTGTTTTTTGTTATATGATGGATATTTCCTTCGGACACCTACAAATAAATATAATACTTCTTAACATTCAAAAATGTTATTTTTGCAATTTTTTTTAGTATTTCCCCAAAACATAATTTTTCATATTTTCTTACTCTGTTGAAATCATCTGAAAAACTGTTCAATGTTATAAGAAAATGTATTTTAATAACTGTGACATAAAAAATTTGAATGAAAATCATTGGAAATAAACACAAAAAATATTTTAAATTTTATTTGGTATGAAAGTTCCTCAGGTAAGAGTTATCGTTCCTAAGTCCCAAGACCCAAACATCTTAATGGGCTTTTCATTTCTGAGTTGAAGAAAATTTCCTAAATATCACGATGGAATGATAAACACGTCGAAAATTGGAAAGAAAACATTTAAAAAGCTATACTTGATTTTATTGTTTATGTCGATTAATAATACGACACAGCGTGAAGGTGTCACATTACTTGTAAGTAATGATTTTTCCAATTACCAAATTAAATCTAAGACTATTCATTTAACAATTTTTTTGAAATAGCGGTCCCCATACAATTTGCCTCAGTTTAAATCAGCCAGTACCGGAATTACATCCTTCCAGATTTACTTTTTTGCGTACTGCGTCATCAAAAAGTGGTGTATAGAGCCACCTTAAATGAAACTGAACATTAGGAAACCAACAGTAAAATTGAAGCTAAGGAATACTACGGCACACCTGCCCTCCACATATTAGCATTCTTAAGATTTTAAAAGTTTGAGAATTTCCTTTCTATACCAGCTGAAACTCTTATTAGATTCGAATGGACGGATCCATAAACTTTTTTCGGATCGGGGTAATTTGGTTTGCCAAGATGATGAGATCTTAGGAATATTTTCTGTAATTTTAATGTGATTTTAATGTTTGATTTAAAAATCTTTTAAAAATCTTTGATTGTCTTGATTGGGGGGAGGGGTTTGTCCTCCCAGACCCCATCCTCTTCTATATAACTCCGCGCATGCATGCTTCTTGTAAATATATGTAGAGAAAGTATTTTAATTACATTTTCTAGTAATGGTATGATTCTCAAGTCCTTCTAATAGTGCAAGCTCATAAGAAAATTTGTTTTCTTTGTTCGCTAATATACATTTATGAACATGCATTGCTCTCTTTTGTTCATTTTTATTTTCATATTGATATACCGTTTTCATTCATCTACAAAATAAAATTTCATCCATCCTGGGGGTTCTTCTTTTCCTTTAGGGAGGCTGAATGGTCAACAAATTAACCTAACCAACAGATATGTATGAACTTTAAAGATATGATATATTTAGCTATAAGCTATCATTTAGTAAAAAAAAATCCAAACATTTTGTCTTTAAAATTGGGTATTTTTCTATATCTTTATATAGAGCTTTTTTTTTAAAGGAGATCAATACAGTCTAAATATGGCTACTACCATCGAGCCCTCTTAACCTCGTTAATGTTTTACACAGCCCAAATATTGAAGTAAAGGACGTTTCCTAAAGTTTTTGATCTCCAACCATAGCATTTAGTCATAGGTCTCGGAACCGAAGGTGCTGGGGGTAAAACAACTTACAAAGCCCGTGATGCTTAACCGACCCTCAAAGTATTATTACCAGCATTTCTTACGTAAATTGATTGTAATTTGTAATTCATAGCTCTGTAGAAACTGAAATATACATGCCCTGTTTGTCGAAACCTTCAGTAAACTATTAGTAAGAAAATACACAGACCGTACGATATAATCACCATGATCATGACGTCATTCGGCTATTTCTTTTATTTGAACGTACTGATGTGGATTAACAATCATTTGGTTAATTTTACTCAGTACTCTTTACGATCAATGATTTTTTTTTTAAAAGATGTAAATATAAGCAAAAAAATTGGCTTTATGTGGAATTTTTTTTTTGGCATTTGTCGCATCCCGCATGAATCAGCACGGAAAGCATTTCATTGTTTGAATGAAATATCTTCCGACGTTTTGAAACTGGACAATGAATCTATAAATATAAAATAATTATTTGCCAAACCAAAACGAAAAGAATGACTTGCAAGCAACGATAAAACCCACCGCCCCTTTCCCGGTTTCAGCTGTAGGTACTCTCTCTCTCTTTCTCTCTTTCTTTCTCTCTTGGCAGTTCTACAGTTCCTAGTCTGAAAAAACTAATGCATGTTTTTGTGCGCAATAAAATGACAATTTTTTTCAGTGTGCCACTGTAGCTCCAAGATTTTTTTTCCAGATCTGGAGCTGCAGACCTGCATGCATCTCTCTCTCTCTCTCTCCTTCTCTCTCTCTCTCTCGATTTGAAACCAGACAAGGTATCTATAGATTAAAACACTACATGACCTGCATGCATCTCTCTCTCTCTCTCCCTCCCCCTCTCTCTCTCTCTCTCTCTCTCTCTCTCTCTCTCTCTCTCTCTCTCTCTCTCTCTCTCTCTCTCTCTCTCTCTCTCTCTCAAAATTCGACTATAAAGATTAAAATGTGGAAAAATTTCGAAGTTTAAAGCGCTTTATATAGAACTTCAGTGTTTTGTAATCTGCAGTTTCCGGAAAAATCAAATCTGCAATATGGTAAACTTTTGCTTGTAATAGTTTACGATTAATATCAAGAAGTGGATCAAGAAAACTATCTTAATTTGAAATATGATATTATTACATGTAATGTCATGTCTGGACTTCATACTGACCATAGATACAGAGGCTTTGTTTATAAATATAAGTTTTTTGGATAACTACATATATTGACAAAATTAAAGCTAGCGGTTTCTAATAAATTTAAAAACCAATATTTGTTAATACATGTATATTTTATAGTCAACTCATCTGCAATGAAATCAATCTGAGAAGAAATTCATATTACAAACAACAATACAATGGTTTACATGAATAATGTATGTACATGTATAGCAATGTACTTTTATGTACACTGCAGATACATATATGTACCAGTAATTGTACACTATCACAGTGTTATTGATACATCGTCTACAACAAACACTCAGTACCTAACTTATGTATGGATATATAATGATCACTGTAAATACTTGTACACTGTCACCGTGTTGGTGACATATTGTCCCACCCAGAGATTGTTTTCATCATCCACACACACACACTGTAGGGATACTTTATCCCTTGTTGTGATGTGAGTATTAGAGACAAGAACTGACCGTCCTGGTTCAGAAGATGAACTGTTTTACTGATACTATCACACACCAGGATATGACCGAGTACATCAGTACATATTCCATATGGATTAAACCCTGACCCCTGACCTGTGTAGGAGAACCTGTGTTGTCCTGATTTATCCACCACCACTACACCATTGTTATAGTCTGATACACAGACATCACCATTGATGTTTTCTGTGATGTAGTGTGGTAAACTACTATACAGTTCCCGTTCTTTGTTGCCTCTCTGTATGTTCTGTATTTCTGTCCCTGTCTTGTTGTACCTGGTAACTGTACCCTTTCCATCCTTCCACATCCCCACCAGTATGTCCCCGTTGATGTGTGAGGAGTGTATACTGAGTGGTTCCCAGTCTCCCGTTTTAATGAATTCAGTGATTGTATTATCTGGTGTTATCCTATTGATGACTTTGTTGTCTTTGTCTGTATAGATCAGACCCCCGTCCTGTGTGACTGTGTGGTAGCCATCAGATCCACCACTGGTTTGTATCTTCTGTAGCTGATTCCCCTGTAGATCTGTTTGGACAAGGTTACAACTACTATCACTGACCCAGAGTTTGCCTGATTTACCCAGTGATGTATGATATACACCATCATTTCCTGGTACTGTGTACTCCCTGACCTTGGTGACAGAGGAAAACAGAGACAGTGCTTGTTTCACGTCAGATTTCTCTCTGTCTTGTTTTCTCTGTTTCCCTGTAGGTTTCAACTGTGTAGAGGCAGTCTCCATGGGTTTTATTTTTCTGTTCTCTGGTTTAGTGTTGGGGACAGTTATTGTACCCAGTAATTTGGCGATATCTTCCTTGCTGTATTGACCAGCAGTAAATACGGGTGGGACTGGTTTTGATGTCTCTGGAATGTGTCGAATGATTAAGTTTTCTGATTTGAGGGCAAATGTTAATTGTTCTATGTTTGAGGGAGATAGGTAACCATAATATGTTTCGATTAAATCATTGAGATAGTTGATGTAGCCATCTATTTTTTGGTTTTGACTGTTTAATATTTGTAATAATGACTGTTCTATTTTGTCGACTTGTTCTATTTTATCTGATGTGACCGTGTCTACCAGCCTTTTCACAGCTTTCGCTTCAGTCTTTATGGATGTTCTTATTCCCTCCATGATCTTCTTTATTTCTGTGACATCTCCAGAAATTTCCTTTTTTAAATCTTCAGAAGTAGGCTCAAAATAGCTTCGAATTTTGGTAATTTCTATGTGACAAAGTGAACATTTTTCAGCAAAGACCAATTCTAGGTCAGTAAAGGCATGGTCGCGATGTTCTTTGGTTCCTGTGCATTTAGAACAAATGGGAATTTGGCATTCCTTACAGAGAAGTTCTATGTGTCTTGTGGGGTGGATCTTGCATTTCTCCACAGGAAGCGGTCGTTTGCGTTGTTTATATGGGACCACTTCATGGTTCTTAGTTTTCTTATTCTTCTGATGTTCATCTCTGCATTGTTCACACATTGGTTGGTGACAATCATTGCAGTAAAACTGGCAGTTCCTCTCACAGTCTTCAGTGCCACACATCAAATAATGCTGGGCGTCGGGTGGTATTTGGGATTCAGATTTTGCCATCTGAAATGAGAAAAATTTTAAAAGTTTGAGGAGACTATTTCTTTATTTTGCTCCTCAATATTATCAAGGAGTCAATCATTTCTACCTACCCTCCCCCCCCCCTTCCTAGAAAAACACACACACCAACACCCAAACACACATACATTAATATATACAATAAACAATATCCTGGGTTTTCTTAGAATACTTTTAGTAATTAAACGATCTTGAAATATAAATTCATACTTATTTCAATATTTTGATAGGAAGTTGGAGGGGGGTCCAGACCACCCACTACCCCTGAAGTCCGCGCATAATACACTGCCTTTAAAAAAAATTATGGACTTATAAGTACAATAAAACAGTTTGAGTCTCATCTATTTGTGACCCAGGTCTGTTTAAAGTATACATTTTTTAGTAAACAAAAATGTCGGTGAATGAATGGGCCAATGGTAGAGAATTGCTAGTATTTCCCTATTTCAAAGCACGGCCACCAGATAGCTACTTTCGGTTCAGTACATTATAAATGATCGACTGTTGATCGAATTAAAAATCTTGAAGTAAACCAAATATGTCAACTTGTTTTCCATCGTGAGATATAGAAACAATTATTAGCACTCACCGTGTGTATCAGTGTGACATTTTATAAGTTACACCTGGCAGCCATTATCGCGTGATTTATAACGCTTTATAATATTAGAATGAGAAAATACGAGACTTGTGTAATTTACTTCCTGGTCAAAATATCTCAATTGTTCAGTGGACGAATGGTGTCCCAAGCACGTGGGGGGGGGGGGGTCAAAAAATACAAAAAGCAAAACACACAAAAGTCCCTGCGCCCTGCCCAATTTTTTCTGCACGGTCTGTAGCCCTTTTGTAAAAGAAAAATCTTAATTCTTTATGTATGGTTGGTGTTTTCGAAGAAAGTGTCGTCACTATTGTCGCCTCTTTGTCACGCACTAAATTACTAGAGTTTCTACCCATCGAACATATAAAATGAAGCACCAGCATCATTATATTTTTTTTCACTTCCTTTTGTTGAGAAAAAAGATTGTTGATTTGATATTAAATGTTTTCGGTGATAAGCTCGTGCTGTTAATAAATTTTCCCCCAAAAATTACAAAATAATTTAAATCTTTACTTTTGACTAATTTAATCGATGCTTTCATTCATAATGTTTAGATTTGCATGTATATATTTCGGGTAGCACACTACATTTGAAAAGCATTTACCGCAGTCATATTGAACTTTAAGTTGAATTTGCAGAATTGTGCCGTTTGGTTAAGAATATCTTGATTAATCGGCCTTAATTATAAATTTATTATAATATATAAAAATTGATAATAAAAGTATATACATAATAAAGACATCTATGAATATATCAATTATTCGATAGTTGCTGAGAAATCTTTGACAGAAATTTGATTGAAAATTATTAGTAATATTATGTGTATTTCTGTGTATTGCATTGAAAAACATTTCGTGAAAATCACTGTTTCAGTCATTTTAAAAAGCGTTTTCAATGTACATTAAAAAGTAAAGGGACGACACTCGCCGTCATAGATTTTAGGGGGTCCTTGGTTCACGCTATCTTTTAAACAACTTCTCCAATCTCTCCAACAATTTCTGGCGAGATCTAGGTTGGAAAATGATCAAACAACATAGATGTGAGCCAATTCTCACTAGCTGCTTTGATGTGAATATGCAAAAAAAAGGAAGTCGACATTTTAAAAAATTAGGCCAATATAAACATAAGTCGTAATTTAACAGGAAGTTGCCGTACGATTAGTACAAAAAAATCCCATCATATGATATGCCTAAACAAATAATGTGTTAAAATTTCAAGCATCTGCAATGAATAGTTACTAAGATATCGTTGATAAAAATTTAGGCCGAGTGACCGGATCCCAAATGGTCAGAAAACTATATTAACATTACAATAAGTTTCTTACTTTTCTGATTAATCATCATTGCACTCGAGACCGCAAATTACCGGTATATATTCTTAAATTAAACCAATTCATGCACAAAAGTATTGCTGAGATTTCTTATAATATACATATAAAGTTCATGTAGAGTTTTCTAATTCATTGCCATTTATTAGACAAAACAAAATAAATACAAGATAAGATTGCATATTTTATTTCTTATTAGATACATCAATATTGTTCATAATCTCTGTTTGGCACTTATAAGCTTTCATAGCCACAAAAATAGCATCAATATAGCACAATTTCAAACTTAAAGCAAAGCCATAATGTGAATCAACAATAAATCCTAATCATGTCCAAATTAGTATTATCACAAATAAGTATACTTCACAATTTGTAATTCATTTTTCCTATAGAGTTCTTCAAAAAATATATACATGTATTGTTTATGTCCTATATCTGATTTTACAAAATTGCACATAGGTCCTTTTACTATATTGTATGTGGACACTGGGTTTTGGAGTACTGAGTCCATCCCACTGTTGCTTACATTGGAGGGGGCGGGGGCGGAGGCGGGGGTGGAGGTGGAGGAGGAGGAGGGGGAGGGCCACCTGGTGGTGGGGCTGGGGCTGGGGCCGGAGGGGGTGGGGCAGCAGGGGCCGCCGGGGCAGCTGGAGGCGGTGGGGCACTGGAATCTGAAAAACAAACAACATCATTAAATTACGAACATTGATACAACAGACTGATAAAACAATTCATTAATATCCAGAAATAAACTTTGCAAAGTTCCACTTTATGGCACAACTTACTTACATAAGCAATAAGGAATCATTCTTTGAGTATTATGAGGTGATAATTTTGGTCAGGGCGTGATCAAATTCAATAAAGCCCGAAGGGCTTTATGATAGATTTGATCACGTCCCGACCCAAATTATCACCTTATGATACTAGTACTCAAAGAATGATTCCTTATTACTTATATTTATATAATTTTAAGTCATCGTACGATTAAACATTAAAATATAAATAAGCAAACCCCGCTGGCGCCTCAATTTGGCATCATTTGTATTATGGGTTATATAGTACAAAATCGATACGTAGTGTTATCACAGGCAAAGACACTGGAAAATGTAAATATATATGAATAGATTCCTTTTTTAAATTTTTAAAATAAGGTCTAACCTATTAGAAGAGATTGTAACTGATTTGGTTTAGTGTTAACTGTAACTTTTTTTTGGGGGGGGGGGGGGCGGTAATTTGATTTTCCTTTTTATCTTTCAAACCAAGGAATATTAATTGAAACTGAACTTTATTTATTTTACAACAATTGATAAACAAGTTCAACAACTTATATTTAATATCTTTCATTAGCACGGATGTTAGCGCGAGGGGGGTCATTGTTGTGGGAAGAAGCCGGAGTACCGGGAGAGAACCCACGTGTCCAAGCGGGCGACCGCCATACCCTATCACATACAACCACTGTCGATCACAGGGATCAAACTCGGGTCGCAGCGGTGAGAAGAAGGAATATTAATTATAAAATAAGAAAATGAAATTCAAACTGATTAATAAGCTTAGGAAATAAATTGATATCCAAGAGCCTATTAAAGAGTCGATAGGTTGTATGCTCTGCATATGTAGGAGATATCAGTATAGATATAATAGGAGTAGTATTACAGTATCTTTATCATCAAAGCCATACAAATAAACTAAGGAGATTTAAAACAATCTTTATAAAACATGTAAATGCAATAATCAAAGCAAGCTATATATGTTTTTTTCTCTGTGAACCTAATGTGTGAATCTATGACAATAAAATTTAAACTTATGTGGGTATTACTTTTTCTAAAAAAGAGAAAAAAAGCCTCTAAACTTCAGAGATAAAGAATCATTACACCAGTGTTTGAAATAAAATGTTAGATGCAACAGTTAACAAGGGGAGGAACATTACATCCATAACAAGTTATACATATACACATGTTCATCTAGTGTTAAGCATAAGTTATACACCACAAGCAAAGATAGAAAAAGAAAAGTATTAAAACTAAATAACAATACTAAGCAAATTTAGAGTGATACATTCATATGCACGCGAAACTAGATCTCTGTTAATGTGAGGAGAAATCTAAATTCTAATTAAAGAAGCAATGCTATGGACCTCAGTAAACCTCAGTACATGCGTCTACTTTAATTATAACTACATCATGTAGCATCCATACATAATGCCATGCATAGTCCTACCTTCCTATCCTTTCATGTTGCTTTATATCCAACAAAACAATACATTAGAAACATTGTCTTACACAAAGTACAGTGTTTATTGTACAAGTAATGAATAATATCGTATGAAGGTGGTATGGGACACCTCCATGTTGTGACGAATAGTTTATCGAAATAAACAATAAAATGAAGTGTAATTTTATAAGTAGTTTCTTACTCAATACTGTCACCTTACAACTTTAAATCTTGCTGAGGGTTTTTACAATTTTTTTACCTCTCAAAGTATTATAAAAGCTATTTTTTTTTGGTTAAATATTGTAAAATTTAAAAATTCTTAACCAGTGAAAATACATGTATTCTAATTAAAATGTACTTTAAACCTCATTATTATTGACAGATGTCCCAAACCACCTTAATAACTGTAACATGAATTAACTCAAGGCAATGTTAATGAGAAATTGTTCTACATGAACACAAAAATAACACCTGTCCTTAATTAGTTACAATTCACTTCATAACAAACAATGCCACAGTTTATTTTCTACATACCTGCTGGAGTTGTTGTAGTTTGACTGGTGGCCTGAGCAGGATCTGAACTGGTACTCGGCTCTCCATCAGCTTGTGAAAAGCCATAAGATTTTAAAATTGAGAAATATCACAAATGTATGCCCAAAACTTTTTCAATGATTTATGTATGTATGGAACAGCGTGTATGTATATAGGATTAGGCCAAATCTGCTTCAATTATTATCCATAGAATTTGGGCATTAGGCAGTAAAACGTTCATAGGTAATATACTTATGAGTTATGCGTAGGGTGATTTCAAATTCATTC